>NC_143017.1:19949530-20249530 GCF_055824585.1 Amblyomma mixtum
GGTCTGGGAGAAATTACCACCAAACGTAGGTCGTCGTTAAGCAAGGTACGGCGAAGGCTAAGCAGCGGCGGAAGCAGCCAGCACACATATGTCTCCTGAGTGGCTGAGAGTACCTGCTTTCAACTCGGCGACCGTTGCCCCAAGCCTGCCGTCATGGACCACACAGGGGACCCAGGTGACAGCTGATTCCATTTACTGAGCCCTTCCCGGTCGGAGTACAGAACCATAAAGAAGGGGTTGAAGTTTTAGCAAAAACAGACCGCCTTTCCGAAGTCTCAGGTGTCGCCGCCGCCGCCGCCGCCGCCGCGGGGAGACCGACGTTATCTTCCCCAATTGCTGTGAGCGTGCCGGGGGAACAAAGGGCTTCGTTTGCTGTGGCTCTTAGGCGTGCCAAGCACCGCGACGAGCTGGAGGGCATCGTTCGACAAGGGACAAGGGACCACTTTCTGGCCTTTTCGTGACCTCTTTGTTCCGGCCTCGAGCGGCGGGTATCATTTGAGGAACAACATATGTCGGGACCCACGGAACCTTCGGCTAGCCAGAAACCATCACCTACCGCAGTCGGCGCTTCCTCGACGGCAACCTTCTTTCCCTCGGATTCAACATGTGATGGGGGCGTGACCCTAAGTGCGGTGTTGTGTTTGTGCGTACAAGTGAAAGCTCTAGGCCCCTCCCACTCCGGCGTGGGCGTCCTCAACCTAGGGAATTTGGGGAACCAGAAGTGTATAAAAGTCGACAACGAATGCGGCAGAATCGTCTCTCACTTCCGATATCTTCACTCTTACTGTAAATATGTAGAATAAACCTCTGTTCAGTTTCCTCCTAAATGGAGTTCGCCATCTTCCTTTGGAGCCGGGACCTGCTGCCCTGAACGACCCTCCACAACTCGCTGGGCCCCTCCGTCCTCAACAAGCTCCTTAATATGTGGTCATAGGCTGCCAATTCGTGACACCATTTGCACTCCGGCTGAATGTCGGGGTAGATTTTGCTCAACACGTATGGGCTGAAGAAACATCTAGTCTGCAATCGTCGCCAGACGCATTCCTGCGCCTTCACCAATTGCTTGTCCGGGGGTGGGTAAATCCTCCGCTGAAGTCTTAAATGGTTAGTAATGTCATGAAAGGATACCAGCACAACTGGCGAAGCCCAAGGACTGCTTGAGGGTGTTAAGATTGGAGAACACGGGCCTGGGAAGAATTACTTCCTGACGTGAGTCATCGCGAAGCTAAGATGCGGCGAGGGCTGGCGACGGCGGCGGCAGCGTCGGAAGCAGCGGCGACGGTGGCGGCGTCAGGTGGTCGAGTCGGACCTAGGGTTGCCGTACGACGGAGTGGTGCTGCGCAAGGTCAAGCTGTTGCTGTTATTTGAAAGACGGCTGTGTCCTCGACAGAGCTCTCATGCTTCGGACATCCGGAGCGGAAGTACGAGGACGTTCGTTCATTTGCTGGGAGGCAACGAGCAGAACACTTGCCGCAGTGATCAAAGCGACAAATCTGTGTTTGATGGCTCTGTCTCCACCCCTTCCCACCGACCGAGCTGCGACAGAGCCCAGCACCACCCCCTGTAGTGGGTGGCTCCACAAGCGTACACAACTGCCCATCCAATTGGGCATCGTTCTTAGAACTTTATTCCCAGTCAGGGATCTGGAGAATACGAACCCTATTTAACGGGATTTTTTTTGGGACCGGAGCACTCCCATCTCGCATGTAAATATGTAGAATAAACCTTTTGTACAGTTTCGTCCGCACCGGAATTCGACTTCCCCAAGCAGTACACCAACAATGGACCGACGCTGGCATAATGCTGGTCAAAACCGGCTCGAAAGTCGTACCGACGTCGGCATTGGGGCAAAAAGTTACTTTTTCCAACCTTGGCCTGATGTTCGGACCAACACTGAACCGACATTCATGCCACTCTCAGACCACTGTTCAGCCGCTCTACCAACACTGAACCGACATTCATGCCACTATCAGACCACTGTTCAGCCGCTCTACCAACACTGAACCGACATTCATGCCACTCTCAGACCACTCTTCAGCCGCTCTACCAACACTGAACCGACATTCACGCCGCTATTGTACCCACTTTCAGCCACTCTACCAACACTGAACCGACATTCATGCCACTATCAGACCACTGTTCAGCCGCTCTACCAACACTGAACCGACATTCATGCCGCTATTGTACCCACTTTCAGCTGCTCTACCAACACCGGCTTGACATACCACAATTAGGCCACTGTTCAGCCTTTCTGCTAACGCTTGCCCGAAGTTTATGCCATTGCATTTCCAGTTCAGCGAATATTCACATTCCAGTTAATGTTCGCATTGGGAAAGCCATGGGTTTTGGCATTGCAAAGCTGCAATCATCTCTTCTATACACATGCACAACAAAATGAGGCAACGAAAGAATCCAACTGAGAAACAATTTATTAAATAATTAGGCACCGTGGCTGGGGACGCGCGGTTGCGCGAGTCCTGCGAGGCAGCGAGGGCCGCGCAGGAGGCGGGACCTTGGGAAGGAGCCAGGGCCGCGCGGGAGGAGGATTTCTGGGAGGTGGGGGCCGCTTGGGGAAGGGAGGGCACTGTGCTGGGGGCTGAAGCACAGGGGCTCGCATTGGTTGCCAGGCCGGCAGCGGTACTTGGCAGAAACGCTTCGGCAAAACGCCTTTTGCGTCCGCCGCCACGGTCCACCGAACCTGGCAACCACTTCCTAATAAACCCCTGCGCTTCCACCACATCCGCCCCCGTCTTCTCACAGATGGCATCTGCATAAGATAAGCGTTCATTTTAGGCCAGCAGAAAAAGTTTGCTCGTTAACAGAAATCAAGATTATTTCAGCAACAGAGAAAACAGAAAAGGCCACAAGTACATGTTAACTCAAAGTGCGTGCCAAAATGAAAGGACTACAGTATCCAAATACAACTTGAGGAGAAAATCCACCTGAAAGCTCTTCTAACCAACTGTATAAAGCTGCTGCGACATCACGGTCGACCACTTTGCACTACTAACATATGGGAGCACAAATGGCTGGCAGATACAAGGCACGACTACGATCCATGACAAGAGATGGATGTGACTGATGGGAGGGCTTTCTTTGAAAGGCATCTGCTGACTCATATATCTTCAGATGCACATAGAAGAAAACTGCAGATGACTACCCCCATAAAAACAGTAACAAAATATTCACCTGTAATGAAAAAGAAAACTGGTAAAGTATCAACTGAAAAGAAGAAAAGAAAACAAAGCGCAGCAGAACCTGGTGCATGTTCTTCCACTCATCTTTTAAAATTCAGTTAAAAGCTACTGCAACAACATACCTGTTGCCACCTTGCATAACTTCAGGGCAGTAAATGACCACTTGCCCTTGCGGCCATGGAGGCTGTACATCCTCTGTACAGCCACCCCCATGATGGCGGTCATTATGTTGGAGCCCACCTCCCTCAGGCCCTTGCCCCCCAGGCGGACCAGCTGCTTTCGCTGAAAAGAAACACCACAGGTGCACAAGCTATTAGGCACAAACATCAATTATAATTTCATTTAGTTTAGCAGAATCGAATAGCTAAGACAATTGTGTGACTACCTGTCAACAGCCCATGCGAGTACCTACAATCATAATGCATAATTTCTGTATGATACAATAGCTTGACTAGTTGCTACCAGCAGAAAGCACCACCACCAATACGGACATTCTTTTTTTTCCCAGTTTACTAAGAGCAGGGAAACTTTAGCGATTAAGCAAAGGTGGCCAACTCCTACCCATTATGCTTTGCATCTTGGACATTATTATATTATAACTATAATGCTTTTTGCAGATATCTATGTGCTGGATGTGTTTTCTCTGCACAGCCGTTATGCTAAAATTGATTTGGTTTGTAGAACTTAAAGTTCCAAAGTGACTCAGGCTATGATGAGGGACACCATAGTGGAGGGCTCCGGAAGTTTCGACCACCTGGGGTCTTTAACATGCGCCACTGACATCACACTGCACACGGGCGCCTTGCTTTTCGCCTCCATGGAAAACTGGCCATCACGGCTGGGTTTGAACCTGAGTCTTTGGGTTCAGCAGTCGAGTGCCCTAACCACTGAGCCACCATGGCGGGGCTCACTACCCTGAAATTGAGCAGTCTAATTAATGCTATACAAAGGGCGCTTATTTAAATCCCCAAGCACCTGAGTAAAGCTGCGTGCTTAGCAACCACATTTAATTAAACGATGTTGCTTGTTTTTGGCAGCAGATTAAGTAATGAAATGTGCGTAATGTGAGCAAAAGACAGGGAAGAGGTGGGTTAAAGCTTCCCCATTATTTGGGAAACCTAGCCGAAATTAAAGACGCGCTGAGAGAGGACCAACTTCCAGCTGTGTTCACAGCAGTTCATGCAACAGTATATTAACCGAAAGCTCAGCTTCCTGTAAAACAGACCTTACAACATCCTTAATGTTAGCTACAAAGTCCACTGCTGAACTAAATTAAAACAGCACAACAATAAATGACAAATGTAAGGAAAATGAGGGGCTCGTTATGAGACACATACGAAGAAAGGCAGCCACAGGCAACAAAAGCATAGGGGATTTTTTTGCTGTTGATCGATGTAAAACAATAATGTAATCACAGAAATATTTGACTGAGAAAAAAAATTTGTTGGAACCAAGTCTGTTATGCAACGACCGGCCACCGGCAGAGCTCTGGAAAACAACATCGAATGACATTGAGTGACACCATCTGAGAGCAACTGCCCCAAAAAAGCCTGTGACTGCACCGCCAAATACCAAGCTACTACAAGATGTGACAGGTGCAATGCTTCGCACAGAACCAGCATCAGTAGCTTGGTTTGCTGTTTAGCGCTCCTTCTCGCCTAAACGCTCTGATGCGACAGCAGTCTCGCAGGTGGCATTTTCTTTGCATTGTGTGGCTGAAACATGATGTGACAACTGGCACTTGCCGTAAGCAATATTGCGAGCGCCACATGTTCAGCACTGCTACTGAGCCCAACAAATTGATAGGAGCCAAAGAGCAGATAAAGAGGGTCCCCTAACAGCTGTCCCGACACGTGATGCAGTTTTTGCAAGCTCTGCTACCGGCTGGGCATTGCATACCACTTTTGCTTCCAACAGTAAATCTCACCACACAAGGAATCGACAGGGCGTTCCAGTGAACACTCTCAAAAATTCCTAAAGAAGCGCAAGTTCGATATGGGAAAACAATTTTTTTTTTTGGAGGAACGATCTCTCAGCAGTGGTGGACATAATTTACTGCATAACTGTGCGTGTGTACCTGCAAATATTTCTTCTATTTTGAACTCCCTATTCTTAGGAATTCCTGAAAATGTTCACTGAAACAGCCAGTGTGTATATCAGCAAACAACTTTCATGAACAAGACATTTACATTAACAAAACACACTGTGAAAGCACACTCCAGCACAACAGTAGGAATTATATCTATGAAGAGCATGTTATTCACAGAGCACGGCATGCAAATACTCTTGGAGCTCAAGATTTCTTCACAAACCTCGGAATTACATTATGCATGCAATTCGTTAGTAGGCATTCATTTTTTCCAGACACGAATTATCAGAAACATTAAATCACCAGTCCAGCAGCCACGCTGTCGTCCTGGACGGCAGCTTCCACAGTGTCCAACTCCTCGGGGGAGAATGCGGGCAGTGCAAGGGTGGGAGGCGGTGGCGAGGGGGACACTGGCCGAGTCCTCTGCTCCAGCTGCCGGTCCGACCGCAGCAGCACGTGATCCTCCAGCCTTTGTAACCGCTGCATTAAGTCGCGATGCTGCTGTCGGACCTCCAGCACCAGGCACATCAGCTTCAGCAGGGTAGCTGAAACTGAAGCAATCAACAATTTCAGTGAGAGCAGGGTTAACCTGGGCGCAATAATATCATTTGCGCACTGAGGTACAATAAAGAACAGTATGAGGCTAACAGTAGGCAGCAACACACTCTGTACTATGTTCCTAAACTTCCCCCAGTTTTTATCCTCCAGGACACTTCTAATTCATGTTCTATTCCTTGCTAGCCTAATTTAAATGCCATAAATGTCACCATGCACTGACAAACACCTAGGTGAAATGGAGCTGCTCTATGTGTGATAGCTAGCACAGAACCTGCAGCCTTGTTGTGTAAAGGACTTCTCAGTTTATGAGCTTCGCCAATTTTTACATTGCTTCATGGGCATTTCCACTGCTATTGCACCATGGCAGAGATGGCAGCAGTTAGTCGCAAATGGATTCTCCCAGTGTCATGAGAAGCATGTGCTAATAGAAGCGAGAAAGCAGAGCAGGCCTGTGCCCTTAATATAGCATTGCACCATTTGGAAAGTATTGCTCACGGCAAAACCCACATTGGCCAAAATGCTGGAGGTAGACATCTGTTCTAACTGCAAGTGCTGGCAGGGATCAATGCATTAAAACTGCAACAAAGATAGCCCTTATGGAATTATAGCCCTTAGCTGACAAGCGAAATGCAACAAAGAGGTGGACCAAATGTTTCTTGCTACGCACAGGAGGTCCCAAACCGTTGAGAAATAAAACAAGGTCACATTTATCTCTTACCACGCATCCATTTTGCTGCAGGCAAGACAAGACTAGGAGCCAGCTGATGTGCTCCACAAGGCAGTTAGGCTGTTCAGTTCTTTCCTAAGCAAGAGGTCCTCCTTCAGAGCATGCCACTATTATTGGCTGCTTATCTCCTTCAGCACCCTTTATGGGAGCTTTGTGATAGCGCAATTAATTTTTTTTCAGCACATTTCGCTGCATCCAAGGCACTGCATTGACTTCCAACCAGTAAACGTTTAAAATACTTTGAAAGACAATGAAAAATTACAATATGGGCCTTACTGACCAACCGCGACCAAGCGACCAAATTATGCTGGTAAGGAAACAAATGCACAGAACATGGGACTGCTGTGTAGAGTGCAATTCGTAGGAGTGGCTTCCTGGTGGTGATGTAGGCCGATAGAGGCAACAGAAATGCCAGGATCCAAAAGAACCCAACAAAAGCAGAACATACAGCTCTTGGGAAGGGCACACAACAACCACTCCACTATGAATCACAAGAGGAGAAAGCAATGGAAGTACTAGGTTGTAAATTCCAGTACCACTTCAGTTCAATACAATCGTTTTTGAGAAATACATGTGATGATTTTCAGAGTGACCCCTTTCAAAGCACATAGTTTGAAACTAGAAATGTGCTCCTAGCACCGTTTCAAGAGCCACTGAGGAGAACTCCGTGCAAATATCTTCCTGAATAAGTATATTCTCTAGGTCTTTCTGGGCCTGTTGACTGCTGCTCGGCAGCAGCAGGTACAATGAGAAATTTAAAATTTGCTCTGTTTTTCTTTAAGGCAAAGCAGATCTAGCTTCTATATTTTGTTGTGTCACTTGATACTAGACAAAATAGGAGTGTAATTAAAAGAAAGGAACACAGTGAAAAGACGGGACAAGCAGCATTTGTTCTGTCCTCTCACTGTGTCCCCATGTTTGGCTTGCATTTCTCTTTTTGCACAAAAGTAAACAAAGTGAAAATCTCACCATCAACAGTCCCAGCTGTCAACCCCTCCAGCTTGCTGGGTGGCGCACTGTTTTCGTTCACGCTCTCCCCAGCGTGATTCAGTGGGGCTGGAGATGAACATGCGTCATTGATGGCAATCCAGGAAGTACAGAACACACTACTGTGTACAACCACAATGTCACATTTCTATCCTAATTGAATGCAGAAATGCTACTTCAGGATATTTTTGGAGAAGGGACAGAACAGTTGCATGGCCAGGCTGTTTTTCATACAGGTGATCTTTTTAAAACACAATAGGCACAAAATTACGAAGTTCAGAAACAAATTCCTGGTTATATAGAGATGCCCCCCAGGCAGTAGTAACACTTCCTTTGGCCGAAAAGATATTTTAATTTGGTTTCAATCACAGGCTGTACAAAGACTTCATAATTCAAAACCTATCAAAACCGACACCTCCATGACAAGTAGTTGACGTGACAAACAATGTCATATCATGCAGATACCTATGACACATAAAAGAACGTTGTGATCCGACTGCGGCAGCGCGTTTCGATGGAGGCGAAATGCAAGATGTGCCCGTGTGCTGTGCGATGTCAGTGCATGTTAAAGATCCCCAGTCGGCTGAAATTATCCCAGGGCGCTACGGCACCTCCTTCTTCCTTTCTTCTCACACTCCCTCCTTTATCCCTTCCCGTCTCTTATGAATGTCCACCGAAATGCGAGAGAATTACTGCACCACTTTCTTTCCTGAAAAACCAGTTTTCAATTTTTTAAATATGTGTCTATAGTACTTCAATAATTACATTTCTCATGCACCAGCATGGTGCATTGGTACCGTATTTTCCGGTGTATAAGACGCGGCTTTTTTCAAAAATCTTGCTGGTGCGTCCTCTACAAGGGTGCGTCTTATATGCGAATTTTTCGTTTTTTTTAGAGTTCAGAAATTACTCAGGTTCATGTTCAAGCCTTTTTTACCGAAAAAATATCACTAGCAATGAAGCGGTTGTAACACGGTTAATACTTCAATACGGGGACCACCGTGCGCAACTTTTTTTAGGTGAACTTTATCATGAAACGACGGGGATGACGACTTCCGGGATCACAAACACACCACCGTTTCGGAGGCCCCAAGCAAAAGTAATGTGAAATGCCAAAAGATGACGACAATCACGCTTCTCGCCATTGTCAAGACAAGCCAGGACAAGCCGGCGTTCTTTTTTCAGCCACCCTTTGCCACTTTGTTTGCTCCATGTACGTAGTGCGAAGAGAATATTTCAGTCGCGTTGCCACCAGAAATGGGCGAACTTTTTGATAGCGCATCCGAAGGTGAAGACTTCCAAGGTTTTAAGTAGAAATAAAATGTTCTTATGGACATGTGGGAGAGTTTTTTCGTTTTTCTTTCTTTTTTTCCAGAACGTGGGCAGGAATGGCGTGAGTGTTGCCTTTTTCGACCACTTAGCGTTGCTTAAGAATTTCTCACAAGTACGGTGAATTTCGTGATGGTCGCGCAAGCGTGTTTAATTGATCCTCACTAGCCCAACTGGGAAAACTGGGGTGCGTCTTATATAGCAACTTTTTCAATTACAGCCTGCATATATGGCGGGTGCGTCTTATACACTGGAAAATACGGTACATTTAAGGACACAAAAGAAACTGTCATGGCGAAACCAAACACAGAGAGCGGAATATATGTCATGTGAATAGAAACCTGTTCGCAGTACTGTTAACGTGGGTAAGAGAGTTTGCCACGAAATGGTTACTGGCAGATTCACTGCTGATCTGAGAGCATGGCAAATGTAAAAAGCTGATGCCAAGTCTGAGCACGTTCCATTTCTCTGCAAGTGCAATTAGCTACGGTGGAGTTTTTTTCCCAGATTTTGCAAGCATACTACCATAAATCCCCAATCAAAACTAACACAATGTCGACCTTACATTAAATAGAAATGAGAAATGGTGTTTTAGTTTTAAGGCGGTTAACATCCAAAGGCGACTCAGGCTATGAGGGACGCCGTAGTGAAGGGCTCCGGAAATTTCGACCACCTGGGGTTCTTCAACGTGCACTGACATCGCACAGCACACGGGCCTCTAGAATTTCGCCTCCATCAAAATTCGACCGCCTTGGCCGGGATCGAACCCGCGTCTTTCGGGTCAGCAGCCGAGCGCCGTAACCACTGAGCCACCGCGGCGGCTTAACAAATGAGAATTCATGTCTTACGTGGTGACGGCAGCTGTACAACATCGTTGTGGCCCTCATTTCCTAAAAAAGAATTGCACATGAACGTCTTGTTGAGTATGCAAAATAATTTCTCATCAATAAAGAAATATGAGAATTTCAATTACCAGAAACTGCCGAGCTTTCTAGGGCTGAAGTGAACTCGTAGCGCCGCACCTTTTTTTCGGCGCTCTTGTAGGATCCTGCAAACATTCTCAATATCTCGACAAAAACCATGTCATCTCCAAGCAACAGTACGGATTTCAAAAAAACAAAACAACTGAGGCCGCCTTACTGGAAATCAAAGAGAAGCTAATTGAAAACATAGAAAATAAACTGCTAACAGTTGGCATATTCCTTGATACGAGGAAAGCGTTTGACTCGGTTAACCATAAGATATTGCTTGAAAAAATGCATTGTTATGGAATACGCGGCGTTCCTTTAACCTTATTTGCTAGCTACCTTGACAACCGATCTCAAACAACTATCATTAACGGTATTTCATCTGGGATCGGTCAGATTGTGTCTGGTGTGCCACAGGGCTCCGTTCTAGGACCAACGTTGTTCTTATTATATATTAATGATATCGTCAACCTTCATCCAGCAGACAACATTATAATCTATGCAGACGATACTAACGTATTTTTTTCAGGGCAAGATAGTAATATTTTGCAAGCAGCCTCCAATAGTTGGTTATCCCAATTGTCTGTTTGGTTAAAATCAAATAGGTTAGAACTTAATGTCAGGAAAACAAAGTACATAGTGTTTAGAGCCAAAAATAAGGAAGTTCCGAACAACTTCCAAATTCACTTCGAGCAAGCTCCTATAACTCTTGTCAGCTCTACAATGTTCCTTGGAGTCATTTTTGAAGAACATTTACTCTGGACAGATCGTGTAAACTACGTTTGCACTAAAATGGCTCGCTCTGTTGGTATCCTAAATAAATTTCGCACAATACTGCCTCGAAAATTCAAACTACAAATTTATTTCTCTCTAGTCTTTTCGCATGTACAATATTGTTTGTTGATCTGGGGAACGCCTACCTCAACCAATTTTGTGAAAGTACTTACTTTACAAAAAAGAGCTGTACGAGCGATTGATAACTTACATTACAGTGAGAGCACGGGTCCTTCCTTCCTCAACCATAGACTGCTAACCATCACGGCCGCTTACCACAAGAAGCTTGCTGTTTATATCAGAAACCTTATGAAAGGAAACTGGCAGACTTTCGAGAGCACATATTTAATTTCCCAAACAGCATACAGTCTTAGGCACCCTCAATACCATGCACCAAAATCTCGAACAAACTATGGTTTCCAAAAACTAACTCACATAATTCCTCATAATTAAACACGTATCCATACTTAACAGAATTGTCACTACAAAATATGTCCGAGGGCTGCTTTGCTGACTTGATGCCCATTCAGCTGCCTGTATAGCAACACTCAGGCCAACAGACTATCAGTTTGAAAGCCTGTGAAACACTCATGTGGCAGAGGCATTGTTTTATTGACAATTAAAAGTGTGATTCTGGTTTCTAGGATTTAACAGCTTTAAGCTATGAAGAATGACGTAGCGGAAGACTCCAGATTAATTTAGACCACATGGGGTTGTTTAACATGCACTGATATTACAGAGCACAAGCGCATTCTGCACTGCTCCATTTCACCACAGACAGGATGTAACCTGGGCCCTCGACTCAGCAGCATGGACCACTCAGCCACTGCGACAGGCTAACAATTCAAACTGAACTAAATGTAAACAGCTGGATGAGTTGGTTCTGAATTTGCATTATGAAACACTGTCTCAGTGCACAACAAACATGGATGAGGAAAGAGCACACAACGCAAAGCATCAATTGATGTCTGGCATTTGTATTGTGTGCTCTTTCCTTGTCTGTGCTTTTTGTGTGCCAAAAAATGTTTCATAATGCAAAAAAAAAAATTACCATACTAAACCTTTCTGTACTAAATATTATTAAGCATACTGAGTGCAGCACTAATTCTGGGAACTACAGGTCTTCAAAAACAAGGCACTAATGAGTTTCAGAAGTAGTTCATCAGCTTACAAGTGCAATAGCTAACAGTTCATTCTGCTCCTCTTTTTGACAGCTGGCTAAGCGGTGGCTATCAACATGACTTCTTAGTCGTAATTTAGCCATGCAGAGGTGCAGACTCACAGAATCTAGCAAAGAGGCCTTTACAATCGCTGATGAAGCTACCATCAATATGTCTGCAATAAGACTACTTATGGCAAGTGGTAACGACGACCGCTGGGCAACGCATCCACTCCCCTCCGAGAGCTGGCTCGGCCTCAGCTTTTGCGAGCCGCGTCACCTCCGAGCTCCTGGCCACAGGCCAGTAGCACTCTTCTTTTGTCTCTGTGAGCCATCCGACAGGAATGACTGCAAGGCAGTCGTCCTCAAGAGGAAACTTCACCACAGCGAATGGTTTTGACATGCTGCATAGAGGAAACACGACAAAAGATTAATGGGGAAACAAGGATTTTTACCAGACACTGTCTGTGCCATACTCTACTGGCACTTGCCTGTTTGGGTGCCGAAAACTTCACACTACCATGACAACTGACAGGTACTCTTACAACCATCTCGTTCTACTTCGCAACGCACTTCTGAACTTTCATTAGTTGAGAGTTACAAGTGTCATGAGCGCCTGCAATTTGGGACTTATTTAAACAATATTTATGTGCCTGCTGTCATGTGAACCAAATAACAGCCAGCAATAGTGGCGTGCAACTTCACTGCATTGAACATCAAACTGAGTGCAGTCTATCAGGAGCATAGTGATGAAAAAAGAAACCAGTAAAACGCAAGATTGACCAAATGAGGAAGAGAGAAAACAAGCGCGTTCAATTAGCGAGCTCGAAACTAGCACTCGCTATATGTAGAGTCACACTGATCTAGACTTTGTAATACAAGGCTCTCAGTAGCGGGAAGGGACACACATAAATAAAAAGTACTCTCAATTTTTTTTCTGTAACCGATCACTGGCAGGAGCAGCATTACTTCTGGCAGTGCAGAAGAATTGTGTTCATTCATCCTGTTCTTGTCACATTTCTCTCATCGCACGGAGACTCGCTACGCAACAATGTCAACACTGCCATGGAAGCATTTGTCAATCAAGCACAAGGCATGCAGGCTGCGACTCTATGACGTCTGACATGCATGCCTGAACCAAGCGATTAGCCTCACAAAAGCAAAAATTGGCGATGAAAAACACTCAACTGCATCGCACGTGGCAACTGGTTGGTCATGGGGGGCGCCGCAGAGAACGGCTCCGGAAATTTCGACCACCTGGGGTTCTTTAGAGTGCACCGATATCGCGCACAGTACACGGGCCTCTAGAATTTCGCCTCCATCGAAATTCGACCGCTGCGGCCGGGATCGAACCCGCTTATTTCGAGTCAGCAGCCGAGCGCCGTAACCACGTGACGACTGTCATTGCGATCATGATCATAATATCTATACACGTACATAAATGTACGATGTGCCGTGAGAAACAAACCCTCTCAGAAGCAATGCGCCAACAAGATTTGCCGGGATAGTGCGTTCACCCTGATGAAGGAACACACAAACACACACGACATTTAGAAGCGCTTCCCTTCGTGTACGTGTGTGTTACTTCATATTACCCCAACCCTTACACGCAGTTACACCTTGCAATGCGCCGCTGAGTTAATCAAAAGACAACTGCTGACAGATGCCTACAGACAAGTTAGATAAAGGGGCGACACACGAGGCGTGCTCATTGTCCTCACTCTTGACAAGTTCACAAGTAAATATTAGCTGACAACTAACATGAAAGGGAAAAAAGGACAGAATGTATACTTACGCAAGCAGTGCCTCCTGGTTCCCCTCGGTGACTCACGCGTGCCGCCACCAAACTTCAAAAAGCTTGAAGAAATAAAAATTCACAAGCGCGCGCTTTGCTGCCAAACGTCCAAACGAAAAATGACCACAAGCTATGGATTGGGATTGGCTTGGAACGCACGTGGGAGCGGGAGCGGATGCCTACGTTTATGCGTAAAGCGGTGGATAAATACTTGTTTAGTTTCGAAAAAATTCTTTGAAGCTTAGTGTTGACAACACCGCAAAACATTAATGAGCAAAACATCTTATTTTACGCGACAGCTAAGATGGAATGGCATAGCTACTTTTGACTACTTTCAGCTCAAGTTTTGGCTCCTTTTAAAATGTTCCCAACGGCAACCCTGCCCGCGA
Source organism: Amblyomma mixtum (assembly GCF_055824585.1). Classification (NCBI taxonomy): domain Eukaryota; kingdom Metazoa; phylum Arthropoda; class Arachnida; order Ixodida; family Ixodidae; genus Amblyomma; species Amblyomma mixtum. Next base: position 19,963,503 of record NC_143017.1, read on the forward strand.
GTCATGCCGCGAGTGCTCGCGCTTGTTTTTCTTTTGTGGTGTGGAGGTGTTGGTCGTACTGCCTGTCTGCTGTCCCTTTGTGCGGCTGTTGCGGTCCTCGTCTTTCACCGCAAAGCTTCTGCATTTCGCCATGAATGCAAAGCAACGCAAGTACCGTATCGTTGAAAAAGAATACCGTGAGATCTTGCAAGATCTCGGTATTTCACAACGGCCGGTCGCATCTACGTCTTCAAGCTTGGATCAAGGCGGCAGGAAACGATCGCACTCCGAAACATCAGTCGACGTACGCACCCCCCAACTCTTGCTACCGTCCGAAGCAACCACGCGACGCAGAAGCGAAGTGCGCGCTGAAGACGCGTGATTGAAATCTATGACCGTAATCAATATGAAGACGATTAACCGATAGCGATTAATACGTCCCTATCGAAAAATCTCGTATATATGTGTCATATGTGTCTGGTTCATACGAGATTATGGAATATCTCGTATGATTATGGAATATCTCGTATGTGTCATATGACACATATGTGTCATATGTGTCTGGTTTACAATTTTTGGGAAAGGAAAGGGAAGGGCTGGGGTGGAATTATAAGGCAATTAACAATAAAATAGCTTCCACTGAAGTTAGTAAACTAAAGAAAGTAAAAAAAAATTCGGACGCGAAAAAAAAAACTACGCGCCGTTCAGGATTCGAACCACCGACCTAGAGATCTGCAGCTCACTACACTACCCACTACACCACTGCTGGCATGGCAAGAACTGCTTTACATTTCGATGACAAGACTTATGCTATGCTTCCCACTACTTTAGAATTCGACGGTTAGGTGTGAGGACAAATGTTTATTTTTAAGGTATAAGGAGCTGAACTACAGCCGATTGCACTTCCACTGATATTGTGGATCTTGATGTGCTCTGTGATAAGCACTGAAAGATCTGATATTTGTCTGTATTTTAATTTTCACAGCGCCTGCACCATTGATCGTAGTACTCTCATTGCGCACATATTGTTAACTACAGTCGGAGCTCTTGCATGAAAATACCTGGCGTTATTAGCTCAACTAAGCCCAGAAGGCAACATTTGCCTTCTGGCTGAACGTTTGACCAAGCACATTGGAAACGCCTAACGTCATACTGTTTGGATAGGCGCGGTTTACAACAGGAGGGCACAAGCAGAGAATCAAGGAGAAAAATATTTGAAACAGGCCAAGAGTTTTTTTTATGCGTTGGTTGGGCACTTGCTAATCGCTTGTTCATCCCTTCTTTTCCGCGTGTTTCAAACAGCAAGGCCCACTCTATGAGAGGCACTCATCAGCGGCTATATGTTTCGCTTGAGATTGATGTAAGCTGATACGGTGCATATCGGAGCTCTTGTGTACGCACGAGTGTCGCGTGTCAGTTAAGGTATGCCACATATGTAATCCATACAAGTCACCTTTCCGTAGCGCGTGAACTACTATATATGCAGCAGATGTGTTCATCTGTGACATTTGTGACGCGTATGAGCTCGTACGCAGCCTATACGCGTTCATACGAGACACATTAATTTGTGACACACATGAACTCGTATGAAGTATATGTGCTGATACGAGGCGCATTTGTCGACACATGGCTCATATGGTGCCCATATGAGTCAAACGAGGCACATATGAACTCGTATGAAGCCTATATGTGTTCATATGAGGCACATATACTGACACATATAACTCATATGGGCTGCATACGAGGCAAAGGGAGAGAACGAGTACCGTGGAGGCGCAATGCCTTCGCATTCTTCTAATTCGAGTTCCCGCAGACGATGTAACGTTATCTCTTATATAAGCGCATGGTCAGCGCTGTCCTATCATGGAGCAAACGCACGTTACTGTTTACCCATTCCTGCTTTAATGGAGTGCTCGACACGTTGCGCCATGCATATATGTTTTGGTGCTGTTGTGCAGGTATACCGCATTAACTGCGACGCCCAAGCACATCAAGGTACAGCGTATTTAACGTTAGAGTCGAGAAGTTATTTTTATAAAATGCTATTTATAGTTTTTGAAATTCAGGCCTGAAAATCGGTGCTGCATATATGTTTCTCCGACTCGCATTCTTTCATTGCACGACTGGACTTTTTACATTTACACAGAACGAAGACCACAACCTTAAAGGGGGAAATAATCGCATGCATGCATGCAACTTTGCATATTTTAGTTTAAAAAACTGAGATTTAAAAAATCTCACAGGAGGTTATGCGGGTTTTTACGAAGATATCATTGACTACGCCCCGGACTATATATGCTTATAAATAATTAACAATGTGCGAGCTATATATATATATATATATATATATATATATATATATATCGCGCCTATCGCCGCAATTGAGAAAACTAAGAAGTCACAATAGCAACTGCATGATGCTCCATAGCAGTCGGCACTTCAAAGTTGCGTTGCCTATTGCAGGAATTGGCCAGCTTCTAAATATGGCAAAGTCAATGCAGGGGAAACATTCGTGAAAGTGGTCCAATACTGCCAACTTCTAAAAATGGCTGAGCCAAGGCGGGTGAAACGTCCGAGAAATTGGTCCAATACTACCAACTTCTAAAAATGGCTGAGCCAAGGCGGGGAAAACGTCTGAGAAACTGGTCCAATACTGCCAACTTCTAAAAATGGCTGAGCCAAGGCTGGGAGAACGTCTGAGAAACTGGTCCAATACTGCCAACTTCTAAAAATGGCTGAGCCAAGGCTGGGAGAACAGAGGCAACGCGGGGCCTTCACAGGGCTGTCGTTTGCCAACTCAGATCCTACATTGGACCGATGTCATGTGCTGCTTGGGTCGGCCTTCACAGCCGGGCCATGCGGGCCTGAACGACCCAACCGACTCCAGGCCCCCTTTGTCCTCAACAACTGGTTGACAGCGGCTTGATCGACCATGCTGCATAGTGCCGCTTCGTTGGGTGAGTGCTCGGACTTGGCTTGAAATCTGCCAGGGTTCAAATATTTGGGTTATTACTTTGAACTGCTGGGAAGCGAGGGAAGTTGTTCTGTGAGGCGTGTGTGTGTTAACCTCACGACAACAGTTGAACAGCAAAGCCGGTGCTAGGAGCAGCAAGCATGGATCCCATGACATGGCCGGAGGCAGACTTGCTAGCGCTGTGCGAGGAGTTGGGTGAGGTAGTACAAGAGAAGATGCAGAAAGCTGATATTTGTAAGTCGCTTTTAGAAACTGCCGATGAGGAAACAAGAAGGTTTACTTCGGAACTTCTCAAATCCGAGCTAAAGAAAGCAGAAGGTAAGCGGAAAAGAATAGAAGAACAATGGGTAGCGGCAGAGCTACAAAAGTGGGAAATAGAGGGACAGGAGCGTGAGTTTAAAAGATTGCAGCTTGAAGTTGAGATGCTACGAGGCGCAGTCCACAATGAAGGATGCGGAAATTCGACAAAAACCGAGAGCGCGAAAGCAGGGCGCCAAGAACATGCAGAAAGTCTTAAATTGTGCAAAAAGGCGCCACAAGCAAAGCACAAACGCATAATAGCAAAAGTCGTGCAGAGTCTTTGCGAGGGAGTCTGAGATATGAGGCAGTCTGAGCTCGGAGTGTTAAAGGCAGGCGAAAACATTTCAAAATTTCTTAGAAGTTTTTAAAATATCGGTGCGAAGTCGAAATTAGACAAAGACATTTGGAGCTACATGCTGGTGTCCCTTTTGCCGCCTCAGCCTGCTAATGTCGTTCTGAGCCTGTCCGATGAGGAGATGGATGACTGCGGAACAGTATGGACAGCTCTATTCCGTCACTTCGGAGTTAGGACAGAGTGCCACAGCGGCCGGATGAGCTCCAATGCTAGAGTGAAGGAACCATTTAGGCGCGCTGCGGCTTCTATCTAGAGAAAACCTGCTAAGCATCAGATTGTCGCGGAGTGTAAAGGCCGCAACGCTGCAAAAACGTAACAGGCGCGTAATCGGCCCGGGTAGAAGCGAGACGCGAAAACTCCAGAGAGAGGTTCCGTAGAGGCTGGAGAGACCGCTGCCGAGCTGTATTGACGCGATGCTCTGAAAAAGAGACCAATGCATGCGTCTGGTCGGAACGAAGGTGCAGCCGGGAAAAGGGAGAACCTGACACAAGAGCATAAGGGAAAGACACGCGAAACCACTGCCGAGCAGGGTAACCGCATTGGCATGAAAAAAGAGTCAGTGCAAACGTGCGACCGGCAAAAAGGTAAAGCTGGAAAAGGAGAACATCCGACTCGACAGCTTAAGAGAAAGGCACGCCAGACCGTGGCCGAGTTGTATAAGCACGACGCCACGAGGAAGAAGTGCGGCACGGGCATGCAAAGAAAAAATTGGCTGTGGCTTAGCTAAGGTTAAGCCTGGATGAGCGAAACGCTCTCGCTGCTTTTCAGCCAACTCCCAAGCTACCACTTCTGGATCGGTGTTTCTGCGCCGTCCGACTGTTGCTTCTCCTTCTCCTTCCATTGCGAGCATCTGCGCCTGTTCTATGTTCAAGCGCGCCTAATATACCCCTCCTTTCAAATGCGCACTGCGCGCGGCTGCGGTGGTGGTGAAAAACATTTATAGTGCAATAAATATTTACAGAGAGGTGATTGGGGTAGGCCCTATTGGCCCTTTCCCCTAACAATACTAGGTGGAGCCCCTATTCCGGGGCCCCATTGGCAAGCAACGCCGCCCGCGTCCGGTGAACTAAGGCCTTTTGGGTCTTTAGGTCCTGACAGCCGAGCAGGGCCGCCTCCCAGTCCTCTCTGGTGGGGTTAGGGTTGGGGGGGATAGATGGGTTGGATTGACACGCCCAAACCATGTGGAAGGTGTCAGCCACCTCCCCACAGAACTGGCACGTGCCATCAAAGGGCGAAAGGATGATGATGGAGGATGCTTCTCGGTCGCGATGGCCCGTGGCCTTCGCATACGTCTTTTGTGTTGGCATCGCTGCACCAGGCCCTGCTCCAGCGGCAGGGTCTCTAGGATAAGCAGTTGCCTTCTTAGCGGGGTGGGGCGACAGGTCCAGTTCAGCGGAGCTATTCTGGGTGCCTGCCGCCGAGGATGCCGCTGCTGAAAGTGGGAACTGAGGGCCTCCTTCCAGGATCGCGTGGTCTTCTCACGAAATTTTCAGCCCTGTGTATTGTGCCACCGGCCTCTGTGGTGGGGACTTGGGTGTCGACACCAGGTTCGTCAGATCGACCTGTGTGCCGACAGAAACCGATGGCGGCGGCGGTCTCCGCGTCACCGCTTCAGACCATGTCCCTTTCTCTTAGCAAAAGAGATGTTTTCTTGCCTCAAGGTAGGACAGGTTTTCTGTAGTCTTCAAAGAAATAATTTGTTTTTCTGCTTTCCAGACTGGGCACGACGGGGAGTACGCGCCGTGTCCGCCGTTGCAGTTGATGCATTTCGGCGTACGTTCGTATCTCTCCTCGGTATGTGTCTCTTCTCTGCATGGGACACAAGTGGTTTTACCCCGGCAAGCCAACATGCTGTCTCCAAAGCACTGGCTTTTGAAACACCGTCTCGGATTCGGTATGTACGGGCGGACATTACAATGGAGGTATGCGGCTTGAATGAATCAGGCAGAGTTGTGCTATTGAAAGTTAGGACTATATGTTTGGTCTTGATTTCAGCATTGTTTCTCCGGATGTTTATTCGTCGGGCAGCTATTACTCCTAGTTCTTCTAGTTCTTCAACTTCCCCATTAGTACTCAGCAGTAGTTCATATTCAGATATGACGCCCTTCGATTGGTTCAGGGTGCGGTGCGGAGTTAATTGTACAGTCATTTCCTCAAGATTTTGTAACGACAGCAGTTTCTTACTTTGTTCTTTTGTGTTCATTTCTATCAGGAGATTTCCCGTTCTCTGTTTTTTTTTTTGCTTTGTAGTTTCGCCTACACAGTTCTTTAGAGTGTTGGCAATAAGAAATGCGGACAAGTTGGCTACAGGTTCGTCAGCATTCGAGTGAATCATTAAAAACTTTGTAATTTTTTTCTAAGTTTTGTGGTATCAATTTCTTGACATCTGTGCGACTCCTTTTCGGGGGTCGATAAGGTTTTTTCGCATATTTATCCATATGTCAAGTACAGACTAAGGGTTCCTAGTATTCTGTCGCCTCTGATTCACCTTTATACACAGAGGAAGGTCCTGGGACACCCCTCTTGGTAGACAGACGAGGAGCCGATCGGCCGAGGCTTGACCACGGCCTTGACCGCCACCATTCATGGTTTCTTCTCTCCCCCCACAACCTATTGCCACGGTACGGATGACAGCTTCGGTATGGGGCTAAGGGTCCGTGGTTGCGCCAAGCACCAACACCCCGTTACACAAGGTGCCCCTGTGGGGTCCTCAAGAGAAAGTCCTAGGACGCTTCTCTGAACTCGATGCTTTAACTGTACCGTTTGCTGTTCCTGGGATACATGCGGCATAGCTTTCCCATTTTAAACAATATTTGAAAGAGAAGCATTCAGAAACTTCAAGGTGTTCAAGCGCATGCTCTACGAATCTGCCTTGGACTGCCTAAATGTGCCTCAATGGCAGCCACTCTTCTTGTCGCAGGGGAGCATCCTGTTACTACATACATTGCTGTTGAAACCATGCGAACACACATTCGGCACCCCACACGACTTCCGAGTCATCACCTTGAAGCTCTTCTAGTACTCAGACCACATACTGCATTTGCAAAATTAATTGAAGCTCATCGTGCCTATCTTCCTTCGAAGTTCACACATGCTTCAAGACCATGCCCATATGGAGCCTGCAGGAACCTCGGGTACAACTCTCTATTCCGGGAATTACTAATAAATCTGGTTTATCATTGCCTGCCCTCCAACAAATGACATTGCATCATCTGCGTTTTAATTATCATCATCATCAGCCTGACTACACCCACTGCAGGGCAAAGGCCTCTCCCATGTCTCTCCAATTAACCCTGTCCTTTGTCAGTTGCCGCCACTGTATTCCCGCAAACTTCTTAATCTTATCCGCCCACCTAACTTTCTGCCGTCCCCTACTACGTTTGCTTTCTCTTGGAACCCACTCCGTTACCCTTAAGGACCAGCGGTTATCTTGCCTTCGCAATACATGCCCTACCCAAGCCCATTTCTTCCTCCTGATTTCAACAAAGATGTCATTAACCCGCGTTTGTTCCCTCACCCACTCCGCCCACTTCCGATCTCTTAACGTTACACCTGTTCTCTTAACGTTTTAATTATAAACACCGCATACATGTCTACACAGATGACTCAGTGATTTCAACGAGTTCTGCTGGATATGGGGTGATACCTATCTCATCTCTTCAACTGGTGTGGAACTAGCTGCCCTACGGGCTGCAGTTTAGTTCATCAGTGAAGAATCTGCACATGACTGGACAGTTTTCACAGACTCTAAAGCAGCCCTTCAAGGCCTGCAAGTTGCACTAAGCCGCGAGTCACGTGAGCAACTCGTTGCAGAAAACCGCAAGCTGTACCACCACGCCACATTGAAATGACATGACAATTTTCCACAGGCTGCAAGGCCACTGCGGTATTACTGGAAATCACCAGGCAGACGAGGCTGCCCGTTCTGCCCGCAATGACGGAATGCCTCTCAATATTTCTGTAACGAGAGCTGACGCAGCGAGGGGGCTTCGTTTTTTGAGGCTGGAGCTCGCATTTTCAGCGTAGAATGCGGGAGAGTTCTGCAACCGTCGCCTCAGGGCATCGGACCCTGTACTGCGCCTCCGTCTTCCATGTGATACAGCGCGTCGTGAAGAAACATTACTGTGCCGTCTATGGCTCGGCGTTGACTTCACAAATCAATATGTTTTCCGGATCACGATGGCCGACAGCCCTACTTGTGTAAACTGTGTCTGCGAAGAGATAATCAGTCATCTCCTCTGTGAGTGCTCAGTCTTTGTGAATGAAAGGCGTAGGCTGCGTTGTGCTCTGGACTGCCTTGATCCTCGCCCTTTCACAGAGGTCAAGGTCCCCGGTCCGTGGCCACAATAGTCGACTGCCTTCAAGGCTTACAAGGCACTGTTTTGTTTTTTTGTGAGAGACTTCCTTGATTGACAAATTGTGGCTGTGTTTCCCGTTCCTTCTTTCATCCCTTTTTAATCCCCTCATTCTCTTGCCCTGTGCCGCGTAGACAACCGGAAACCTATCTGGTTATCGTTCCTGCCTTTCCCCCTTCTCTTTATCTATCTACCGTTTGTAAAATAAGTATACTGACTCCGATAAAAGCGAAATGATGAATTTCAGCTTTCCAAGTTAGATATGGCAGACCAAAAATGATGGCGCTTCGGTGAAAGAATAAGAGAGATACCTTAGGCGCATTTCGTAGTGTTTGGGTAAAATTTTTTTCACCTTTTCTTGAGCCTTGCCAACGCAGAACGCAACAATACTTGGTGTCACCACTTCGCGCTCTTTAGCGTGCGTTCCTAGACACCCTTAGAGCGTGGGGGCTTAGCGGTCTCGGTCACAAAGGAGATGCCCTCGACTGAGCGGGGCAAGCTCAGCTGGAGACTAGCTACCAAATGACAAGGGGTTTGGTGCCGAGCGTTCGCCGGTCGCAAGCCAGTGAATGGGTCGGAGCCAAAAGTTCACAAGCAAAAAAAACTTTATACAGCACGGAGACAATACGGAGGATTTCCCAATCACTCGTACGAGCACTTAGAAAGTGATTAACAATACACTACAACTCGTGAAAATTTAAACTCGAGAGAGATTACAATACAAATGAATTATTGCAGATAAAGTGCAGTAGCACAAGAGCGAGGCAAACAAAGAAAACACAATTTTTTCACCGGGTATTGCGACAGCCCGACGACCAGAGAGGTTCACTACAAGGCCTTCCCGCAGGTTGGCGCACGCTGCCTTGTTGGTCCGTGGCTGGGCGAGCGGTTTGTCGCGGGAGTCCAGCGGGCGCGCTTCTCAGAAACTTGAACGGCGCCTCGGGCTGACCGACAGTGCTCAACGACCTTCATATATAGGCAAGCTCCGCGACTATCTGTTCGTCGCATCACGGCAGGTGCGCACATACACACAGTATCGGGTGTGCATCTCCTTCTCGCGCCGGGTGCACGTCCCCATTGTTCAGGCGCTGAGAGTGGCTTCGAGGTGCTTCGAGATCTTTTTTGTGTGGCGCAGCCGCTGACGCGCGAGTAAAGAGTGTGAGAACACCACTTAGCACACTCAAGGCTACGCTCTCTCTGTCAGCATCAAGTAGAAACTACTCGCACATTCTCGAAGATTCGACGGCATGGACTGACGCAATCCCTTGGCGCTGCGCCGGCAAGCGATAGTAGAGAGACAAGCAACACACACAAAGCTAGTCGCTCTCAGGGGTTTTATTCTCCCCTGTTTTAACGGCGCGCGCTGGCGAGATCGCTTACGCACGGCGCTGTTTTTCTTTTTTCAGGAATGTGGCTTGGTTTTTTTTTTTTCAAAAATGCGCGAAATTTTGTAACACTTGGATGCCCGTATTCTTCGAGCTAAGCAAATTATTCCTGCAATGAGCGGATGGTAAGAGAAGAGCATATTACTGTGTAACCGGGTCGACGGCACTTAATGCCTACATTAATAGTCCTTAGCCTCCGCCTGCATAAGGAAGCGCGCCTTCATTAGAAAGGTAGCCGAGAAAATTGCAGGATCGGGTGTTACATAGAAAAATATGCAATAAAAAAAGCGATACGCATGACCCTACCGATTCATTTCCATCGGGTAGGCCCCTTTTCTCTGTGCTCGAAACCTTGTGTGCGCTATCAGACTAATTCAGTCTATCCTCCTTACTATAAAATTCTCTCCGCTTCTTATCATATGTCCCTCTTCATCTATATAGTATACACTTAAAAGTCCATCTCTTTCTGTTCATAATTCATAACAAAAGGTCGTCAAGGTCTTGAAAGATTATATACCGATTGGCTTACTGTCCATTGCTTGTAAGGTAGCCGCCAACAGAGTCAGGATACCGATATACTTCAATCCACCAAATGATCACGCAGGATTTAGTAAAGTATACTTGACAACAGATCATATTCACACTATAAATCAGGTGATAGAGAACTTCGCGGAATATAACCAACCCGTATATGCAACGTTCATTGATTAGAAAGCATCTGGCTCAGTGAAAACCTCAGGGGTAATGCAGGCATTGCGGAATCCGGATGTAGAAGAGTCTTATGGGGGAATACCGGAAGGTGTCTAAACGACTCCACAGCTACCCCAATTCTAAATCCGCAATAAAATTCAAATAAGGAAAGGTATCAAGCAGGGAGACACGATCTCTCCAATGCTGTTCACCGGATGCATATAGGAGAAATTCCGAGGAGTGGATTCGGAACAGTTCGAGATAACGGTTAATGGAGAATACCGTGTTGGAAACTTTCCAGCACACAGGACAGGGACAAAGAAGACAACACCACAAGCGCTGATTCGCAACTAAGAATTTATGGAAACGCAAAAAATATATTCATACCTTAGAGAATACCTTAGAAATCCGCAATTCACTGATTACATTGCCTTGCTAAATCACTAATTAGATGAACTGCAGAGCATGATAAACGAGTTAGACAGGCAGAGTAGAACGGTGGGTCCAAAAATTTACAGGCTGAAAAACAAAGTATTGTTTAACAGTCTCGCAAAGTAACAGCAGTTCACAATTTTAAGCGAGATTCTGGAAGTGGTAAGGAAGACTACTTAGGGCCGGTAGTGGTCGCTGATTCAGATGATGAGAGGGAAATAACTATAAGATTAAGAATGGGATAGACCGCATATGGCAGATTCTCTCAGATGAGGAATGGCACTTTACCAATATTCCTCATACCAAAAGTACACAACAGCTGTCTTTTACCTGTATTCCCCTACGGGACAGAAACACTGGTAACGATCAGGACTGAATTAAGTTAAGGAGAGCACAGCGAGCTCCGGAAAGAACAATCAGAAACGAAACGTTAGGAGACCGGAAGAAGTTAGTGTGAGTGATGCAAAAAACGCGGGTTAATGAAATCATAAGGAGACAGTGAGCTTGGGCAGGGCATTTAATGCGCAAGCAAGATAACCACTGGTTCTTAACGGAGTGGATAATAAGAGAAAGCAAGCGTGGCAGGGGGCGGCAGAAAGTTATGTGGGCGAATGATATTAAGAAGTTTGCGAGGATACAGTGACAGCAGCTGGAAAAAGACAGGTTAGACTTAGGAGTGCCCTTTACCCTGCTGATGATGATGTCTACGTATTTTTTTTCGTTGTCTCTAAGTTTCACAGCTAAAGACATGCTCCGAATTCGTGGCGCCATATTGGCGGGTGTTGAACTCTCCCAGATCTTAGATTCGACTGCAAATTCACATCATAGTATCAAAATATCGGACGCTTTTGGACAGGAAGTGTTTCTCCCATTTCGTACTGTTTTATTAAACCTAGCATACAAATTCTCATGACATAATGATATATCACAGCCATGCGTCTTACTCGCCGCGGATCTCCTCGTAACAGCGACATTTATTCCCGTACGCTCCACGTAAGGATGACATAATTGCGTGTTCGTGTGCGTCTGTGTGTTCACTTGTCTCGAGAGTTATTGTTTTTATTTTCCATAACGCCACGTTTTAACATGGGCGTGCGCTTACGCTCTCCTCGCTACTACGTGTCCGATGCTCGGAAACTAGACAGAGAAGTGCAGCCCAGAAAACAACGTGCCGCTCTGTTCGCAGGGTGCCAGTGCAAACAGAATGGAGGCATGCGATAAGCGAGTGCACAGGAAATCACGCGATGGTCGTCAAAGGCACGCTATCTCGGCATCGGTTCCAGGGCCGCCTGCCATAAACTGAGCCTTTACGTTTCAACTCCGCACCCGATGCTCGGCGCTTTTATTCGAGCCTTTGAGAGCGGTAGGAAGATATTGAGAAAATAAAGAATAGTAATAGTGCCGTTCGCTGCGTTTCGTGGGGTCCCAAGTTTCTTTCACATGGAGCTCTGTTTCTTTTTAATAAAGCAGCGAGCATTTTACAGGAGACTCTGAAGCGCTCTTTAGCGTACATCTGCACCATAATCTGGTCACTGCTCCGAACGTACAAAAAGAAAAGAAACATTTTCATTTGGTTGTATGAATAGAGGGTACATAAAAAGGAAATAGTTTCTTTGACAGGATGTTTTTGGTATCGCATGTAGAAAACTGCTGATTATTTATTGCCGCAGTATTTACCAAAAGGCAGTTTCTGGAATATACCATAAAATGGTAGCGTATTCAGTATTATGATATCCTACAGTGCACGAAGCACACCTACCACCCACATCCGACGCTTCTGAAGAACGGTCTCTGTCATCATTTTCTAAGATCACGTTGGAACAGCATAGCGATCTTTCGTCATGCAACAGTATAGCTTTGCGTAAACCATAAAAATATCTAAACCTTGCATTAAAGACTAGAGGGGCTATTTATTCACCCTGCACTTGTAATTTACGTTGGTTATGAATTATTCATTGGTAGGGAATCTAGTCTAATGGTAATCTTCAAGTCAATTCAGCTTGCTATTTCTGATGCTTGGAATGCGAGCAGTGTAACGTGACCTTGAGTGCTTCTTGTACAAGATAACTGTCGTGTGTAAGCAGCAACATAATTCTGTCTCGCGCAAGTAATTTTGATTAATCTGGTGATCATCTGTAGCCGCAACAAAGTTTTCGTTGCCTTGTTCTCATAGGCGAAAATCTTATTTTGCAAGTAGAAGCTGAGCACGCAGCAGAAGTATGGACACGAAGTGAAGTTTTAATTTAGAACAAGTGCCGACACCCTTTATCACCTTAAAATAGTTTGTTTTGGTGGTGTTATTACCCTAACCATAAAGCCATGCATTTTTAGTGCTGCGATCCTGGCTGCCACGAAAACCATGGGTTCTATTTTCAGTGATGTGATCATTCATTCCATGACGAAGGCACTCGAAAATGACCAAGATACTCGGCTCATTAGTGCACTAATCGCAGCAGAAGTGCAATCATTTACATGTTGCCTCTCTGGGAAAGTGAGAGGCTAGGCTTCGCAGCCTGCGTCATCCTCAGGGTTCATAAATCTCCGGAACCGGAGCATTACGTGATCGGATATCTAAGAGAGCATGTTTGTTTCCAGGAATCTAAATGCACTACTATCATTCAATGTTTAAATTTAAAGGATTACATATACCTAATTTTAGTTGCCAGTTTCCTTCTCTGTAATGAGGCTCAATACGTCTAATAGATGATCACCACGGTGATTTCTTTGCCTACAGCCGCTTATAATTAATAATTAATTTTCTTCTTTCATACTGTTTCGGTTTCATCAATTGAACGATGGCTGTCAGGGAAAAGGTGATTTTTGGTCTTATGAGGCATGAAAAAAACTGCAACATTGAATATAATCGCGGTTCTTTTGTTATCATACCAGCTTGAAGTCGGCTAGCTTAAACGTTGTAGTGAAATAAAAGTGAACCGGAAATTCCTGAGTAATCTCTATTAAATGGATCTGGCACAAAGGTTCGTTCACGGGAGAGTGGAAGTAGGGAAAGGGAGATCACATTAGAAGGTAAATTCCTGCCTCACAACCGTATTGCAGTAATTTTATTTTGTTGGATTGGATTATAGTGATTGCATTGCCAGTTTTTTCGCGCCTCAGGTGACCTAAGCCAACCTCTCACGTCACGGCTATTGTTCGGTTGTTGAAACTGAAATAGCATGAAGAAGAATTTCAATTGTAGATAATTTAGCGGTAGCACAGGGAGTGGTCATCATTTCAAAGAAGGAAACATACAAGAAACATTTTGGTGTCTACAGTCCTTTAAGTTATCTGTATCATTAAGCACTGAAGCAGTGTCTTTACCCATTGTGTCTGGAAAATCATAGAAAATGATTATTGTTATTATCATGGTATCATGGCATTCCATCTCTATAAGAGTGCATATTAGTCGGTGTCAATGTTCCTGCAAGTCTGTTCAGCTTCTTCCCCAGCGCACTGTACTGTCTGTGGCACCCATTGTCTAGAGCTGTCAAGAAGTGCACTCATTTCCTGAAAACTGAAATTAGACAGTAGCCTTCTAGTTAAGCAGTCATTACGACTTGATTTATTGCTCTATGCTGCTTTACTTCTGTGCAATCATTTCCTGTAGAATCTAGCAGCTGCACTGAGGTGTCCCTTTGTTTGCAGGGCAATGTGCTGCTTGAGCACCCTACACCAGTGTGATGCAGATTGTACTTGTTGTTGCTCAGGTGGTTAAATTTGATGGGAGCTGGTTTTTTGGTGCTGTTTTTTTGTGCTGCTGCTTCACTTACAGATATCAGTTATTCCTCTTTGAACCTCCGAGTTAGAGGGCCTTGTACAACCTTTTGCAGCGACCTTCCTCAGGCCTGCTGCTACACAAGGGAGATCTCCTGGATGCTCAACGCCTCAAGACTGTTTCATTCAAAGTCTGCACACCCTGCACCTTGGAATTCGGATTGGCAAAGAAGGCAGAAGTGACTTATAGTGTGCGCTCTGAAGCAATGTTCACATGATGAGGCTCGTCCTTCTGCCGAATGGCAGCACATTATCAAATTTTGAGTTGGGCAGTAAAGACCTACCTTTATACAACTCTGCACCAGCAGGCATCAAAAATTGGATTCCATGCTGTCGTGTCCGGTCGCTGTGTTGAATGCAGCGAAAGACGCACACGGTACTTTAAGACTTCGTTTATTTAAAGCCGATGAGGGTGCGACCAGCGTCGACCGAGGCAGGAGCCGAACTGGCCGCCCGAAGAAAGGAGGGAGCGGAGAAGCGTCCACGGGAGGGAGTGGCTTCCCAAAACAGGAGGAGGATGCGGGGGCGCACCATGGGGGGGCATCTGGCGACAGCGTGCGACGAGGGGCAAGTGGTCGTTAGGAGGAGGACGCGGGGGCGCACACACACAAAAGCAATAAGGGGACACAACACTTCCTTCCCCCTTAGAAAGTTGCCTGGTATCGTGCAGGGGGTCGGCGCTCACGCGTGGAGGCGCGCTGGCTTTGTGCGCTCGGGGGAGAAACACTTGTAGGCTGGCTGTTGTTCGCTGTGTCTCCTAGGTCTGTCCTGGGCGAAGTCTCTTCTTCCGGGAAGAGGTGCCAGGCTATGTGGGAAGATGGTGCACGTGTTCTCTCCGCTGGCGGACAGCTCTCAGACGGCGTCGTAAATCTACGCAGCTGGTTGAGATGTCGGCGTGCTACTGTGCCATGTATGTTGACGAGCCAAGAGCGCAGGCCTATGCGTCTGACAATTGTAGCTTCCACCCAGCGTGGCTTTTTCAGAAACTGTCGGGCGAGGACGCGCTGCCCCTCATTAAGCGTGCCGCAGCGCGGAATTGCTTTTTCTTCCCGGAACGTCTCTGCCTTTGGCTCGGGGAGGATGGCTGTGAGCTGGGTTCGCATTTCACGCTCGAACATCATTTTCGAGGGGGTCTCGCCTGTTGTGCTCTGAACCGTCGTGTGCTGCTTGAAGAGAAAGCGCGCAAGGCGGCGCTGCAGCGAGCCTGTCTGATCTCTTTCAAGGGCGCGTTTTAGCTCGGCTACGTAGCGCTCGGCTTGTCCGTTTGTCGCTGGGTGGTAGGGGGCCGATGTAACTGATGAGATCCCGTTGTCGCGATAAAACTTGAGGATCTCCGCAGACACAAACGGTGTTCCGTTGTCCGACACTACCTTGCGCGGCAGGCCGAACGTTGCAAATAGTGATCGGAGGTTGTCAATGACTGCTGCCGAAGTCGTCTGTCCCATTTGCCTTATCTCAAGCCACTTTGTGTAGGCATCTACGACCACAAGGAAAGTGCAGCCCTCAATTGGTCCTGCAAAATCAATGTGCAGTGTGTGCCATGGTGTGTCTGGCTTTTCCCATTCTGGGACAGGAGCTTTCGGCGGGGCGCTCCGGCTGCTCTGGCAAGGCTTGCATTCTCGCACCACTGTTTCGATGTCGTTGTCAATGCCAGGCCACCACATGTAGCTTCTGGCACACTTTTTCATTGCAACGATGCCCCGATGTCCGGCGTGGATGAGAGACATAGCTTGTGCGCGTAGTTCTCTCGGCATCACAACTCGGGACCCAAATATGATGCAGCCGCGATGGGTGCTCAACTCTGTAGCTCGCCTGCGGTAAGCGTCGAAGTTGTCCCCTTTGAGTTTATGCACGTTGCCTTGTTGAACAGCTGTGTAAACTAGCCGGAGAGCTGCGCACTTCTGCGTAGATGCTGCAACTGTGCCTGCTGTAAGCGGAGGTTCTGGCAGTGCTTCGAACATCAGAACGTCTCCTGGTGGAAATGGTTCGTCAACAGTTGCGTCTAGTGGCAGACGGCTTAGCGCATCGGCGTTTTGATGTTTACTCCCATTGCGGTAGACCAGAGCGTAGTCGTACGCTGAGAGTTTGATGGAATGCTGCGTCGGCTCGATGACACCTTGCTGCTCCAGTTTGTCCAACTCTTTTTCAACTGAATCTCGGAGAGCAAACGGCACCGGCCTGGCCTTCAGAAATTTGGGTTGCGCGTTGTCCAACAACTCCAGTGTGACCGGGGGCCCTTCGTTTCCTGGAATCTCTTCCGAGAATACTCTTTCGTATTTCTCTTGCAGTTGCTCAACCATGTTCTGGCTCGGCGTCTGGTGTATGCCGCATATCATCACGCCTAGTGGAGAAAACCAGTTTCTCCCTAGAAGGCTTGATCCTGTGCCCTTCACAACAAGCAGAGGTAGCGTATGGGTCTGGCCGTTGTAGTTAACCTGCACGTTGGCAGAGCCCAATAGTGGCAGATTCTGTCCTGACCACGTTCGCAGGTGCGTGTCGTCTTGTTGCAGGGCGGGTGCGTCAGATGGCCATGAAGTTCGGAACGTGTCCTCACTGATCAGAGTACAGGCTGCGCCGGAGTCCACCTCGAACTTAATCAGCTGGTGATGTACGCTTACTTCTGTAAAAATCTTCGGTCGCGTGCCGAGATTCATGGTGTTCAGGTCGTACAACACAGATGGAGTTGCTGATGTTGTTCCATGGAGATCAGATAGCGGCGTATTCTCTGAGGCGTTGACGCTGTGATTAGGCTGGGAAGGTGACTTTATCTTGGCAAGTCTCCGTTTCGTAATGCATGCTCTTTCGATATGCCCTCGCTTGTGGCAAAAATTACACGTGGCTGACTGGAATCGACATCCCTGGGGGTTGTGTTGGTCGTCAAACCGCCAGCAGCGTTGTGCCTTTTTGACCGATTTTACAACAACAGAAGGCTTGCGCACCTGGTTGCTTGTCTGGTGTACCGGCTCGGTGTTCCGGCGAATCCCTCTCTGCTGGTGACCGGCGCTCTCCGCTCGAACGGCGATGTCGTAAGCTTTGCTGAATGTGAGGTCCTTCTCAGCGAACAGGCGCTGCTGCAGTGACTCGTCACTCAGTCCGCACACAAATCTGTCGCGTAACATCACGTCCAAGGGAAGCATGGTGGTGTTAGCAGAAGAAGCTGCGTCTCCCTCCTGCCCGGTAGCTGTTGTCGACAGCGTTCCAAAATTGCAGTCGGCAGCGAGCTTCTTGAGCGCGGCTACGTAGGCGCTCACAGTTTCTCCTCCCAGTTGATCTCGTCGTTGGAAGCGAGCCCGGCTGTAGACCTCGGATGGCCTTGGGTCGTAGTGCTTTTGCAGCGCTTTTACGATGTCGTCGTAAGACACTGCCGCTGGTGTGCTTGGCTGAATAAGGGCGCAGACAGTATCGTAGGTCTGCTCCCCGCACAGCGTCAGCAGGTTGGCCCTCTTCAAGGCTGGGTCTGTGATGTTGTTAGCTTCAAAGTAGAACTGAAGGCGTCCAACCCACGATGACCACGATGAGCCGTTGAACTCTGGTATCTGATTGGGAAACCCTCGCGTAGCCATGGCTTGTCAATAGCGTTGCGTAGCGCGGGTCGAATCCACTTTCTCGTCGCCACTGTCGTGTCCGGTCGCTGTGTTGAATGCAGCGAAAGACGCACACGGTACTTTAAGACTTCGTTTATTTAAAGCCGATGAGGGTGCGACCAGCGTCGACCGAGGCAGGAGCCGAACTGGCCGCCCGAAGAAAGGAGGGAGCGGAGAAGCGTCCACGGGAGGGAGTGGCTTCCCAAAACAGGAGGAGGATGCGGGGGCGCACCATGGGGGGGCATCTGGCGACAGCGTGCGACGAGGGGCAAGTGGTCGTTAGGAGGAGGATGCGAGTGGTCGTTAGGAGGAGGATGCGAGTGGTCGTTAGGAGGAGGACGCGGGGGCGCGCACACACAAAAGCAATAAGGGGACACAACACATGCTAATAGTGTGGGCAAATTATAGGAATATTGATGTAATGGTGCCTGATATGCTCTAGAGCAGTCTCCAGCAGGCACGTGACTTTGAAAGGCAAGTTCGGACACTGGACAAGAAGCGCAACCGTGACGGAATGCTGCTAAATTTAGTGTTGTATTTAGTCCACTCTTTTCAGAGCTGCCTGTTTGTGTAGTGCTGTTTCCTGTTGACTCCGAACACATATATATACCCACTAGAATCAGCTGGTACAGTTCGGTGTAGCTTGTTTATTGCAGTGCCAATATCGGTAACAAAATCTGTAGAAGTTCTCTTTCTAGATTTGTGCGGCGTTTTTTCTTCACGCTCTATTGGGAACAAATCAGCAACGAAACTGAAGAATATCTCAATGTACGCACCCGACAGGAGACGTTGCCTGATCATACAAAAACCTTGCCCACTAGCCCAAGATACGCAAAGCGCCGCGCTTCGCAGTTTTTCTCGCTCTGACGGAACTGAGCCCAAGCTCTCAAAATGTGACATTCTATGGCGTCAGCGCAGTGAAATGTGAAATACAAAACCCAGAACACGGCACTAGTCAAATACAGGCGTCTCGAGGCTTGCATGTGTGGATATCCTCGACTGCGCAGGTTCTCCGCAGCTCTACCATGGTAGCTGTAATTCCAATGAATCCTGTGCTACGCTTGTTGTTGCCACCGAGTTCTTCAAGATGTACCACTCCTTGATACTTGTTTTCGAAGAACAAATTCCACAGAATATTAGAAATCAATTAAGGACAAAAGAAATTGGATCACCGAGAGCCTTGTCTTACAATAAGTAATCACTGCACTACCAAAGTGAACTAAAATGTAGTTTCTTGCCGGTAACTAATTAGTTTCAACTGGTTACGCTTAGCTGTGAGCTCAGATTAGCTTTCAGCAAAGTTCAAGTCAATCGATACGACAGTAGCTTTACAAAAATATCGTCAGCTTTACTGCTTTCAAACTTATACGTATACCTCCGCCAGGAACAAGTATGGCCTCATCTATGTTACATGTGCGCTTTTTTCTTGTTTTAGATTTTATTTGCCTTCATATTGAATACAGCGAATCTTTATGATCTTTCGCCTTGATGAGAGAGAGAGAAAAATGACATTTATTAGCACCCATGAAAAGGTTGACGGGGATCCGAGGCACAGCTCAGACCCTGCCATGTCCTCCACCTTAGCCGTCGACCGGCATCTCGTGGATCCTACAGCGGCCAAGGCGAGATGGCTGACTTCCCGGTCTACATTCTCTTCCTGATTCAGAAGCAGTGCCTCCCAGGACTCATTTGTTTTCACAGGTACTCCATAGCTAGGACACGTTCATATAATATCGATCATTCCCGCTATATGCTCTCGCAAGGTTTGCATCTGGTGCTGCAAATCTTGGGCTGCCACTTGCTATAACGATAAGTGTTCTGAAATACTACGGCTTTTAGCTTACGCCAAACAATCGCTTCGTTTTTGTTGAGCTGCTTACACGCTTTTGGAAGTATCACTCTGCCTACTATGCAATGATTAAGGATTTTGCGATATAAGGCGTATTACTAAAATGCGCGCACGTACTGTGCTATCGTCAATTAGCGGGCAGACAAGGACTAGGTGTGGGATTTCTTATCAATACGGGTATAGCTGGCAACATATAGGAGCTTTGTAGTAAGGGCGGCAGTTATCACAATTAGGCTTAACAAGAGGTACAAGCTGAAGGTGGTGCAGTGCTACGCGCTTATATCAAGCCATGACTAAATCGTTCAAAGCTTCTATGAAGACGTGAAATCGTCAATAACCAAAGTAAAATCACAGTACACTGTGCCGATGGTCGACTTCAATGCGAGGGTAGGCAAGAAGCAGGCTGGAGACCAGGCGGTAGGTGACTATGGCATAGTTTCTAGCAATAACAAGGTAGAGTCATTAGCAGAGTTCGCAGATAGAATTAATGCACGGATCAAGAATACCTTCTTCTGAAAACGAGCAAACAAGAATGGACGTGGCAGGCTAAAAGTGGAAGACTAAAAATGAAATAGTCTTCATACTGTGCGCTCACCCTGGCATCGTAGAGGATGTAGAGTTCCTCGGAAAGGTCCATTCAAGCGATAACAGAATGGTATGGCCTCGTATTACCTTAGATTTGAAAACGGAACCGAGGAAGCTAGTGAACCGGATGGCCGTTAACGAGTGGTCGGTAAGACGGAAAGTAGAGGAATTCAAGGTTTCTCTGCGCAACCGATTTTCTGTTTCAACTGAATAAGACGGCCGTAATGTTGAAACAATGAACGATAATCTCGCAGCTATCGTTACAAAGTGCGCCGTAGAAGTAGGCGGTAGGATCGTTGAACAGGATACCGGGAAGCTAGCTCAGGAGACGAAAGATCTGAATAAGACGCGCCAAAGGATGACGATGTCTAACTCCACAGAGAGAATAGAACTAGCCGAGCTATTGAAGGTATTAAAAAAGAGCAAGGTAACCTACATAAGGAAGTTTAACATGGAGAAAATCGATCATGCTCTAAAGAAAGGAGGTAGCCTGAAATCAGTGAAGAGAAACCTAGGCATAGGCAAAAACCAGATGTATGCGCTGAGACAAACAGGGCAATGTCATTAGCAATATGGATAAGATAGTGAAAGTAGCCGAAGAGTTATACAAAAATCAATCAGTTGAGAATGTATTTAGAACGTTAATGATAGATGCAGTAGAGCCCCGCAATGGGGCATCCCGCCACTAACGAAGGAGGTATTAAAAAAAGCCTTAGCGTCAATGCAAAGGGGGAAAGCAGCTGGTGGGATAAGGCAACAGCATATTTGCTGATAGACTGAGGAGATATTGTGCTAGAAAAACTAGCCACCCTGTATACGCAATGCCTTGTGACCTCGAGCGTACCAGAAGCATGGAAGAACGCTAACATTATCTTAATTCACAAGAAATGAGACGTAAAGGACCGAACTACAGAACGATCAGCGTACTGTCCGTTGACTGCAAGATATTTACTAAGGTAATCGCTAATAGAGTCAGGACAATGTTAGACTTCAATCAACCAAACAGTCAGGCAGACTTTCTTAAAGGATGCGCGCCAATGGACCACATTTACGCTATGAGTGAAGTGAGAGAGCAATGCGCAGAATATAACCAACCCCTATATATAGCCTTCATTGATTACGAGAAATCATTTGACTCAGCGGAAACCCCAACTGTCATGGAGGCATTGCAGAATCAGGATGTAGGGGAGTGTTATGTGAAAATATTGGAAGATATCTATAACAATTCTATAACAATTCCACAGCTACCATAGCCCTCCATAAAGTCAGCAATAAACTTCCAATAGGGAAAGGTATCAGGCAGGGAGACACGACCTCAGAAATTCTATTCATCGCCTGTTTACAGGAGGTATTTCGGGCCTGAAATTGGAACAGGTGGGGATAAGATTTAATCGAGAATACCTAAGTAATCTGCGTTTCGCTGATGACATTGTCTAGCTACGTCACTCAGGACCTGAACTGAATAACATGATCAATGAGTTAGAGAGTCACAGCAGAACGGTGGCGCTAAATTTAACATGCAGAAAGCGAAAGCAATGCTCAACAGTCTAGCTAATGAACAGCAGTTCGCAATTGGTAGCGAGGTACTGCATGTAGTGAGAGGATATGTCCACTTAGGGAAGGTAGTGACCGCTGATCCGGATCATGACAGGAAAAGAACTAGAAGAATATGAATGAAGATGTGCGCATATGGCTAGTCCTCTCAGATTATGAATGGCAGTTTACCGTTATACCTGAAGGTAAAAGTCTACAACAGCTGTATCTTACCAGCACTCACCTATGGCAGAAACGTGGAGGCTAACAAAGAGGGTTCAGCTTAAGTTATAAGACAACGCAGCGAGCTATAGAAAGAATAATGATAGGTGTAACGATAAGAGATCGGAAGCGGGCGGAGTGGGTGAGGGAACAAACGCGGGTTAATGACATCTTTGTCCAATTCAAGAGGAAGAAATGGGCTTGGCCAGGGCATGTAACGCGGAGGCAAGATAACTGCTGGTCCTTAAGGGTAACGGAGTGGATTACAAGAGAAGGCAAGCGTAGCAGGGGCGGCAGAGTTAGGTGAGAGAAATGCGGGGATAAGGTGACCGCAACTGGCAAAGGATAGAGGTTATAGACAGCCATGGGAGAGGCCTTTGCCCCGCAGTGGCGGTAGTCAAGCTGATGATGATTATGATGATGATGCCTATAAAGGTCGTTATCGAACTATAATGGCCCTTCATCACCCGAGAGAGACGGGGTTCCGAACGCGGCGCCACTGGGGTTTCGGAAGGTAGCTAATTCTCGTTAGTTATATTTTCATCTAACGTTTCTTAGTAAATATCTCGCTGTGCATACTGCTGTTCTTGTATTTTTCGTAGACCGATGAGGAGGTCCTTTCCATTAGGGCCTCTCAAATTACGCTGCGGTGGTTACTCTGAGCGGCTAGCAGGAACATTGAGCAAGAGTATGTAACAGGTATTTGGACTTCACTTTATCTTGTTTTATTGTCAAGCGCTTTTAGTGGTTCGATTGGTACCGCGTTTTTCTTTTAATATGAGGGGAATAGCATCCCTCATACATTCATATGCGTTTAATAAGTGTGAACTCTGAGCGCACGATGAATTCGTACTTAGGCCTCTAGGAAGGTTCTCTAGCACGCCAATGACACCTACCTTTTCCTGTGAAGTCCTCCGGCTAAAGCTTGTCGACAGCGGCGGCCTTTCTTGAGCTTGTAAATGAGTTACTGTAAAAAGGAAAATGCAGTCCAACTAAAAACCGGTTTTTTTATTTCTACTTGTGGTCTTAATTCTGTGCTTTTTCTATCCGCTCCTATTCATTTATCATTCGTCTTGTGTTGCACATCTGTCTTTAGAGCATATCGTCGTCAGAGTGCTCCTTTGACACTCAAGCACTGTATCCTATCTATGACGGACACTCCTGCGCTCAGCGAACACATTTCAAGCCTAACTGCGGTAATGTGATGATTTGATGTAATTTTTTCTTTATTTGCATTCTTCAAATAAAGTACACCGCGCGGCGACGGCGTTCAGCCCTAGCTGGCAACACTGAGCGCCCTGCGGATAATTACATTTGTTCTTCCAGACCTATAATGAGCTGAAATGTTTTCTTTTTAATAACGGATAGCCATTCTACGTTGTCAACAAGTAAGACCGAGTGACGTCGGCCGTAGTCACTGCAGGGAGCCTTCGAACGGGTTCTCTTCGAAGAGAAGCACTCGGGCACCCGACGGGCTCCTCGCCGATGGCACTGCCAGCAGGCTGCGGTGGCGGGTGGCGGAGCCCGCCGGTAGGTGCCGTTTCTCGCCGAACCCGCGCTTCTTCTCGCCGAAGCCACGCTTCCGCTTCTCGCCGAATCCGCGCCGCTTCCTCTCGCCGAAGCCTCGCTTGCCGACGAGCTCCTGCAGCAAGAGCCGCCGGTCATACGACGACGCTTCGTCGTCGTCGTCGGGAGCTCCACCGCCGCCGTAGGCTGCACCGCCCACGTTCTCCTGCATTTCCGTTATGGCCCCAAGTTGCAATGAAAACTGCATCTGGGAGCTAATCATGGGTCATCTGCATGCAGTGCCTTGCACTCAGAAAGATATCCTACCCATGCAATACACTAGCCTTTACCATTTACTACGGAGGAAGCGCTTTAAAAGAAGATGCTTATTTGAAACTGCGCAGTGAGGTGTTACTTTTGGCAAAAGTGAAACTTTTTAGAACCCTCCTAATTCAAAAAGTTATACCAATCAGTCCAATGAACTATTTCACATCACAGGACCGACAGTAGTTTAGGATTCAAAGCATAATGCTTGTTGCTTCTATATTTAAAGCATTGCAGACAGATTTGTACACAGGTGTATATATCTGGCACCCTTATATCCGCAACCCAGGTAAAGCGTTTTTCAATTTGCTAGTGCATTTGAGAATACAGCCCTTGCACTCTTCTCTGAAGAACCATGAGGGGGAACTACTTCTGCATTTGTTCGCAGTTGCTTTTGAAGTGCAATTTTTCGATATTTCTTTAAAAAATCTTTCACAAGTGGTCCTAAGGGCTGCACCATAATTAATGTTTCGAGGCTGTGCCTACTGGCGTAACATTTCTTTTTCTTTTTCTTCCTTCTGCAAGGTTTATTCTGGTTTGCGTGTCTCGGATTTCGAGCATGAGTACAAAAGAGGCGTTTCTAGAAAGCCTAATCTGAACGGAAAACGTAGCGTTGAAACAGGACACAAAGATGAGGACAGGACGGGTCCTGTCCTCATCTTTCTGTGTCCTGTTTCAACGCTACGTTTTTTCGTTCAGATTATGTATGACCAACTGGCCCCACAGTGTACTCTGTTAAACTTCATCTAGAAAGCCTTCCTGATCCTTAGAAGGCATACATTCTAATGTCCCGTGGACGTTTGGTAACGAAACTCTAATTTTGGATCACACTGAACGCCATCCTTGTCGCTCACGAAACCGCATTCCACCGGCTTTGAGCGTGAACAAACAGTAAAAGTTTATTTATTGGTTATTATAATTTCAAGAATACTGCCGATTCCCTTTTGGTAGTCATGGAAGGAGTGGTACAAGGCACACGAAATCACAAAAATTACAAGAGTGGAAAAAAAAGGGGGGGGGGGGTTAAAGGCGAGGTGATACAGCTGTTTACAATGGACAAGAAGTGTAGGAGAAATGTGAATACAAGGAAATGATACAACGTCCAGTAAATAAAGCGAACAACAGCAAGCAAACTACACTGCACACTAGACGCACTAACGCGACACATGTGAAGAAATAGCAGACAAAAATGTTCCTGGGAAAAAAAGTTGCTAATGTCACATGGAAGCCGGTCACACTCGAAAATGGTGCGTGGAAAGAAGGAATATGAATAGGCATTAGTCCAGCATTTTGGCATCAAAATTGTCCTCTCATTTTGTTTGGGTGTGGCGCGTTCTGTAATATTGCATGTAGCTATCAAACGTTAGTTTTATGTATTATGCTGACCAGAAGTTTTAACCTGTGCACTTTGGGACGCAATTCTAGGGTGGGAAGCCCAGATTGGTTGAGCAGACCAGTTACAGAAACATGTCTTCCATATGCGTGGTAAATAAACCGTATGCGGATTTTCTTTGGACGCTTTCAAGTGTGCTAATATCTATTTTAGTGTGCGGGTACCAGACAACATAGGCGTATTCGAGCACTGGCCGTATGAAACATGTGTGCAATGCTTCAGGCGGCGCTTTATTAACCAGACCTTTTTGAGTGCTGCTAAAACAATCGATTTGAGCATATCATTGTGCTTTCCGCTGGAAAGCGCAAGGTTACTCTGATTCCGCACATTCACGGCTTGTCTTATAGGCTGGCTAAAAAAGATTTTATCAAAGGATGAATGTCCGAGTGGTTTTCACGGCGCCTCTCAGCACCTTGAGTGTAAGAAGCAGCACAAGGACAAGTTGGTGAAATCTGCGGAATCGGTCGTGTACAGTCTACCGATTTAATGTGGCAAGGGATATGTTGGAGATAGTGGTAGGTGTACGTGTCAATTACTGCCTCCGTGAACATTGTTGTAATGTGAGAGAAAAGTGTGGAGGGTTCCTCGATGTCCGCTGTCGGAAGTGCGAGGCGATTGGTTATGATGACACCAGTAGTGTACTTAGTTCCGACCAAAGTGAAGATCCCTGTGCCAACCTTAGTTGCGTGCCATATTGCAAAGAATGCACCATTGTCGCGAGAAACAAGCGCCAACTGACCCGCGAGATTGTCGACGCAGAGTTGACAGATAGGCTAAGGGATGACTGTGTATCCAAGCTGTTCACTGTTTTGTCATCAAAGGAACTGAATTATTTGAGTTGCCATTGACTGGGTCACCTGTTGAGCTTGCGTGATGGCCGGCAACGATTCGCGTTGCCGAATACGAAGTACTTGAAAAACTGTCTGTTTGGTCCAAAGCAAACCTACTGAAGATAAATGCTGTCAAAACAAAAGCAATGATTTTTCGCGCCAGGAATAAAGAAGTTAAAACGAACCTTACAATTAAGTTCGAAACTCTAGAAATAGAAGTTGTTGACGACTACAAAATTCTTGGAGTGTACTTCTCTTCTAGCTTAGGCTGGGATACTCATATCAATTATCTAAGTAGAAAACTGTCTTCAGTTACAGGATCTGTAGCACACTGCCGCAGTATACTGCCTTTGAAAGCGAAACTTCAAATATATCGAGCGTTATTTAATTCTCATCTAAATTATTGTACTTTAGTATGGGGCACAACAACAAAGAGAAATTTAAACAGGCTTCTAGTAATACAAAAGCGAATAATTCGTCATATTGCGAATATGGAGCCAATGGCCACTACAACGAGTACCTTTAGGTCATTTGAAATACTTCGTATTGAGGATATTTATGAATTCCGACTATTGAAAACATTTTACTTTTCCTCCCTTACTACAATAAATCAACTAATGTCATTAGCATCACTGCAGCGCCGCGACGCTAACGTACCCACAAGAAACAAAGATTTGTGGGAAATCCCACGGTTCCGAACCTTTTATAAGTATCAAGCGTTATCACACAACCTCCCAATTATACTAAACAAAAATACTCACACTTTAGGTTTGAATAGAAGAGGTTTGAGGTCTCGTTTTTTGTAATTGCTCTCCCCTGGTAATACTTTGTATTGTTATACTGTGTTTTGTTGCACATTATGTTCTTTTTTTTCTTTTTTTTTTCTTGTTCTGTTCTTGTGTTTTGTTTTGTTTCATGTAAATCAATTGTAAAATATTTCTTGCCACGTTTCTTGAAATGTGTTTTTTTGTGTGTTTTGTTTGATGTCGGACTTGTGTTATTTACATGGTATAATTTCAGTGCTCCGAATGTTGTACAAAACTTGAATTCACTGTTGCAAATTAGAGGTAAAATGTCTGTTTTAATTATAATATGTTTTCACTGTAACTGCTATGTAAACGGTCTTCTTGGCCTTAGTCAAGCTGAGTGAGCAGCTTTTAGCCAAGGAGACCCTCCAGGCACTTTCTAGAAAAATAAATAATGAATTGAATTGAATTGAATTGTATATTCCGCTTTCGTTTCGCAATAAACTTGTTGCCAGTTAGCGCTCGTCTATGTAACGCCTTCTTTCTACGTCCTGTCTATTTGTGCGCTTCAGGTTTTCGAAATCTCACCAATATCTGGCGCAACCGTCCACTTGTCTGTCCTGATACAATATTCCGGAAGACAAGACCTCGTCAGGCGTGCATTAAACGCCTTTTGCCTCGTTGACCTTGGCAGTGCTCTATACCCATGTGTGCTATTCGGTCCTGTATTGTACACCCAGTTCTGTTAAAATAAAATGAAAAACAAGACCATACAAACACGCCCAGAAAATCGCTTTGCTCAGTTATCTTCACACCGAGGTATTTTATTTCCTCAAGGGGCTAATCGGAATTTGTTTATTTGGTATGTGCGCTGCAGCGATTCTTTCTTTCGTGTTATGACCATTTTGCTGACTTTGGAGCTGCTTATTAGCATTTTCCAAGTACTTCACCAGTTGGAAACTGCTGTTAGGTAGTCGCTTAAATGTGACTGGTCTTCGGCGGATGCAGTGCTTACGTATATAATACAGTCCTCAGCAGAGAATCGACAGCGCACTTGTGAATTGAAGGACAGGTCATTGAAATAAATAAGGAAGTTAAGCGCTGCAAGGACAGAGCCCTGGGAGGCTTTTGAAAGGACTTATGCTGATGTGAAATTGGTATCTGAAATCTGAACAAACTGGTGTCGTTGTGTCTAGCGGCGGCACGACTTGCTGGTTGTTCAAAACATCCTTACTTTAACAGCAGGTTACAATGCGAAATCCGATAAAAGGCTTTTCAAAGTCGATGAAAATTAGGTCTATCTGCCAAATTTTGTCTAATGACATCATGATATCAGTTGTGGTATGAGTCAGCTGCCTTGTTGTCGATAAACCTGGCTGAAATCCGTGTTGGCTTTCCTGAAAAAATTTCTGCCCTATAGAAATGAACTTATATGTTCAAAAAGAAAGTGTTCCATCCCATTACTGGAAGTACATAACAGAGCAATCGGCCTGTAGTTTTTCACGCAAAGCTTATCGCCTGACTTATGGCCAGGCGTCACCTTAGTCATTTTCTAATCGTTTGGAACTTCTCCTGTCCTGAAGCTTTCAGTGAAGATTACGAAAAGGTATTTAGTGCACCACTCGGCATATCTGTGGAGAAAGGCTTTAGGGATGTCATCGGGTCCAGGTTATTTTTTTTGTGTGTGTTCCGTCATAACAGGGCTGACAAAATACCTTTCTACTTGATGTTAAAATCCGGCAAATTAAGGTGGGAAGCTTGAAATTCGAAAGGTGGCCTACCATTACTCAAGATTACAGAGGAAAAGTTGGCACTGAGGGCAGTCGCTAGAGAGAAGTTATATGTAACAATTATTTTATTGAGCTTTAATTTGCTAACAAGACTTTTTTTTCTTGAAAGATGCATCCAAAACTTTTTTCGATGTTTTGCTAAAAAATTTTGGATATTGGCGTTAAAAAAAAATTCGGGGGGCCCTTTGTTGACCTAAAGTGCAATGAGGCGAAAGCCTTCGCGTTTGGGAAGCATCCGTCTTATTCTACGCCTTTATGTGAACACTGTCCAGCGTCCTAGACAAGGACGACTACATATGCATTGGCAGGAAGTAGCGTAGCCATTATCACGCGCGGCTGCGGAAAGGAAAGATGGTGGTTCGAATCCCATCATGCACAAAGATTGTTTTCTGGCCTGACTAGAAAAGCGTGACACCTCTGCTGACAACCTTCTGTCGACAACGGTGAGGCATTAAAGGCTTTCGCCTTAAAAATGGGAACATGAAGATTTTATTTTTGAATGAAGCTCAGCACGAAGGACCGGGAGGATGTCACCGGCTCAACTGCTTCGTCTCAATAAGCGGTTCAGGCGGCACTTTAACTGCTTCATATCTTGGGTTATCCAATGATATGGTTTGCTGGTTTTTCTATTTTTCAGCGACACATACCTACTCATACATTCGCGTACCGTACTCCTGAAGTATAACCATAGTTTATTTGCGCCAATATAAAAGGACAGCGACCTTCGGGAACACTGTGTAAACTCGGTGGCTGCGCTATGCCACATCTCTATGCCAGCTAACCCTATGGTTTATGCCATGCAGGTTGGTGAATTGGAAGCTTTTTTTTCAAAAATCTAGTTGGCAATTTGCGCTTTGATGCAGGTATCGAGCCTTGGCAACTGTTTTAGCATCGTGACTGCATCCCTGTCTGTTGGAACTTCACGCGTGTTTTCTAAGTGCGCGCACCTTTTATCGCCTTATCTGGTGATCCTCCAGGGCTTCGTACTATCACTACTAACACATGCTCCTTCCTATATTCCTGCCACTCGTCTACTTATAAATACGCTCTACACCTCTGAATAAAGATTAATGTTTCGTACTACTGACTACGCTGCTGCTTCCCTGGTGTGGCGTTACTGTGAGCACGGCATGGCTATGCCACAGTGGCGACGAGGATGGACATCACCCATGCAGTGAAAGTCGACACTGAACAGGAACCCACGCAGAACCGAGAAACCAAGGCCATCATGGTTCACCACCTTCCATACTTCGTAGAAGCAAAGATACATGGCAGCGGTACCTTATTAAAGTAGAAGCATACTTCGAAGCGAATGCGATTGAAGGCTCGACTAAGCAAAGCGCATTGCTGGTTGCCGCGTTAAATACGCATGCGATAAAAGTGCTGGCAGGATGAGGTCGCTCCGCGCAAAAGAAATGCGTTGACGTATGAAGAGGTCATCAAAGTTTTCAGTGAGCATTACAGTCCGAAGAGACACAAAATAACGGCAAGCTACAAGTTCTTCAGTCGTTGTCAAGAGGATGGCGAGCCGATTAATGAATTCCTGGTAGACATTCAATAGCAATTTTGGCAGTGCGTTCAATCGCATGCTGCGAGATCGCATTGTGTGCCGTATAAGGTCAGGGAGCCTGCAGAAGCAACTACTGGCAAAGCAGGAATTAACGCTACAAGACGCTGGAACGATGGGCCTTGCAGCTGAGGCTGCGGATAGTGACGTAAAACTATGATCAGACCGGCAACGATACCCATGTTAAAAATACAGGCGTATCAGAAGGAAACTCTGCTGGGTGAGAGGAGGGCTGCGGCACAAAAAGAATGCGCAAAGTGCGGTAGTACAAAACATAATGACTCATGTTGCCTCTGCTCTAACGGTCGTTGTTACGGCTGTGTACGACGTGGTCACCCCGCATGGATATGTCGAAGCCGCGGGGCTCGAGAACAAGGCACAGCAAGGACGGCGCAAACTAACGCCCTCTTGGGGACGGAAACCTCAGCACGAGGAACACGGAGCCGCCCACATTGGGACTTTGGTATCTCAACGAAAGAGCTCTCTGAAACCGCTGATCCGCCGAACAGTGCCGCGTGTAGCTCAGCATAGAAGCCGATACCGGGTCGCCCGTCTGTGTCATCCCGCGTCAACTGTGCGATAAGCATCGCGAGAAATGGCTGAATTTAAAACCGTACAGTCTGAATTTATCCTCCTACACAGGACGCCTTCCAGTATATGGGGAGCTTGAGCTCCAGGTTTGTCATAAAGAGGTGACAGTAAAGTGTGCGCTGACCGTGTTGGACGATGCGGGACCAAGCCTCTGCGGCCGTGGTTTAATCCAGCAGCTGAACAGCGCAGGTGTCGCGGTGGTTCCTTTTGCCGAAGACTCAGCGTCAACAAAACAAGCAAGCGAATCCAGCGTGAACAGCATAATCCATGACTACCACGACGTATTCTCCGAGGAAGTGGAGCTAATCAAGTGTCCTCCATCCAGTCTGCACAAGAAGGAAGGCTTCGTATCTAAGTTCTGTAAAGCCAGACCCATTTCATACGCGCTACATGATCGAGTGTCCCTTGAACTAGACCGTTTAGTTTCTCTGGGCGTACTGTCGCCTGTGGCGCACTCTGAATGGGCGTACTGTCGCCTGTGGCACACTCTGAATGGGCAACTGCCATAGCCATAGTGCTGAAGAAAGACGGCGCAGTAAGAATCTGCGGTGATTTCAAGGCCACAGTAAATCCATCGTGTGCAACTGAGACTAATGAGACTGGGGTTCTGGGGTTCCTCAAGGATCTGTCCTTGGCCCTTTACTGTTCCTGATTTATATTAATGATCTGCCTGCTGCTGTTAACTCTAGGATTTGTTTGTTTGCCGACGACTGCGTGATTTACCGTAAAATAACTAACGATTCCTATACTCGCTGTCTTCAGGTCGATCTTAATAACATACTAGACTGGTGTCATAATTGGAAAATGGAAATAAATATTAGAAAATGTAAATCTATGAGAGTTTCACGTTCAAATACTGCTTGTCCTCCTTATTTTCTTCACAGTCATCCCCTTGAAAGCGTAATATCGTACCGGTATCTTGGCATACATATAACTAGCACCCTGTCCTGGAAACTTCATATAGAACATATAGCATCTAAAGCAAACAAAACGCTTGGTTATCTTCGAAGAAATTTTACTCTTGCTCCATCTTCGTTAAAATCATTATTATACACGACCTACGTACGATCGCAAATGGAATACGCTTCATCCATATGGGACCCTGGACAGGTCTCACTGACACAGGTTCTGGAAACTGTTCAGAATCGTGCAACTAGATTCATTTTAGGCAATTACCATCGTACATCTAGCGTCACCCAAATGAAAAGGTCTTTAAACCTCCTGCCCCTAGCTACCCGCCGTAAGCACTTCCGCATCTGCCTATTCCATAAGATTTTCTACTCCAATTTTCAACTTCGCTCTCGATGAATTCAACCAGCACCGTTCATTTCTCACCGTCGTGATCATCAACACAAGGTCACAGTGCCTCATTGTAACACAGTGACATGTGCGCAATCATATTTTCCGGTAACCTCTAAAGAATGGAATTCCCTACCCGCATCATTAACTATCATCACTGATTCAACTCAATTTAGAAGAATACTTACCACTCTGATTACATAATGATCGCTTTTGTATTTTATTGTAGTGTTGTGCTCTCCACCTACTAGTATTGTTCTTAAACTGCTTGATTAATCTGTTCCGTGTTAATTTTGTTCACTTCTTTTTATCCTGCCTCAGTTGCTTTATAGTTTTGTATGTATTGTGCTTTCTTTATTTTTCTTGTTATCAACTGCCCTTCCCCTCTGAAATGTACTCTGTACCCTGAGGGTATCACAAATAAATAAATAAATACTCAATGCCAATCATTGAGGATATGTTTGCCCAACTACACGATGGGTACTATTTCAGCACTCTGGATTTACGGGATGGATACAGCCAAGTGGCGCTAGAGGATAACGCGAAGAAAGTTCGCGTCATTAATACTCCAAAAGGGCTATTTTGCTACAACAGGCTTCCTTTCGGGATAGCCTCTGCGCCCGCGATATTCGAAAGAAAAATGCATGAAGTTTTGGCTGGCCTTCCAGGAGCACAGGCTTATCTTGCCGATGTGCTCACTTCCGAAAGAGCGAGTGACAGCGGTGAGAGGCTGAAAAATGTCTTGGAGCGCTTTCCAGAGCACGGTGTCAAGCTAAGTTTCGATAACTACAAGTTGAGCAGCCCAGCAATAACTTATCTAGGGCATCGCATCAATCGTGATGGGCCTCTTCCGACAGAAAAACCTTGACGCTATCATGCAGGCACCGAGCCCCTATAATGTCGGCGAGTTAAGCATAGAGAAGCATACTATGGCTATCGTCGCGGCGCCGTGGCTGGTCGCTAGGTTGGTCACGTGGTTAGTGCAGCTCCCGGCGGCGCGGCGCGCCAGCGAAACCGAGTGGGGGAAGAGTGGAGAGGGGGAGATAGTGAATCCACGTCCAGGGAGGAAGTTGAAAAAGGAAGGCCCAGCGAAACTGAGCGGCGAAAGATTTACTTCACAATTCGACTAAGCGAGTTCCACTCGGCGAGCTATAGCTATCGCGTCACTCCAGGTTTGAGCAGAGCGAAACCACTCCCATATTTTTTTACACTGTAAGAATGGTCTTTTGCTAATAGCACGCAATCTGCGCTCAGTAGCGGTCGGTCGTCTAGTCCGTTGGCAGTAACCTCAGGTGTTTTACAATTGTCCGCAATGGGCCTTGTTCTTTCCGTAATAATAAATATTAAAGATTTACCCTTCCATGTGCCTTCCTCCATCCGCTTCTAGCTGACGAGTGCGTCATCTGTCATAGCCATTAATTTTGCTGAGCAAATTATTTTCAGACTTGGCGTAATGGTGTTCAGGAACGGTGCAGTTAGCGTTAAACACCCTTAAATCTCACAACTGAAAGCTCCTGTTATTGAATAGGAGTCATAGATCATTTCGATATATTGATCGATTATGTACCAGTAGAAGCTGTGCAGTTATTTAAATACCTAGGTACCACCACACTTTCAATCTCTCCTAGGACGCACACATTGCCAAAATCATTTCATCGGTTAAAAAAAGCTAGGATTCCTCAAAACGCTACATACACCATGTGCCGCCATACTTCAAGTTTTCGCAATATGATGATGATGATGATGATGATGATGAACTCACACACGAGACCTAAACTAAAGAATGCATCGCACATCTCGGATTCTCACCTAGGCTACCTTAACAAACAACCTCAAACGGCTTAAAATCCTACTGCTAGATTCATTCAATCAGCATATTCATGCGACGTCAGTGTGTCGTCTTTGAAAGCAAGAGCATTTTGTCAGTTCATTACCACTGCCGGCTCACTGCTATGCTCTGGATTTTAAGAAGTTCCTCAAAGCTCATTGCACCAAGAACCTTAGATTGTAGGCGGCAAACATATCTCTACGCACCGGGCATCGTCTCCAAGATTGCCGCCCATGCTCCCACACCACTGAATTCTCAGCAGTGTTTTTGTGCGAAAGCACTAGTTCACGGGGTCTAACCGACTGAGTGAGTTTGTGTGAAGCTTCATCTGGACGGTGACCTTGGCAAAATCTAGCACAGCAAAAGCCCATGCAGAAATAAAATAAAAATTGTCATTACTCGTTCTCCAACCAGCCGCGGTGCGAACAGATAATCTTCGCTGGCCACTGCACGGTGCGCTATGCTATCGATATCGATCAGAGATTAACCTGAGGCTAATATCGTCCCCAGATATGCCGACGACGCAGCAAAGCAAAACCATCAGCCAATCAAGCTAAACAATATTTTCGCACGTCTGCTAAGTTTAGCTACGTTAAACCCTACCCCCCTTTTTTTTCCTGAGCAGCATCTGACTGAAACGGCATTCCCACCAAGTCGCAACAATCCTTTGTCCATCAAGGGAAGGAAAACAAACTAAACAGAACTTCAATCGCTGAATCTTCCGTTTAAAGTGGTAGCCCTGGTGTCAGCTTATTTATAAATTCTAGTGCTTTTCTTACAGGCCACCATAACAGAGACACGACTGGTTGTCTCGCACTTATTACTGCGTGTATGAATGTCGATAGGGAAGTCTGCTCTGAGAGCATTTTCGCTCGAGTACCACGGTCACCTTGTCGCCGGCAGAGAACTGCCCGAGTGCCCCCTCCGAGTTGACCATGAACAGCTCCTGGTTGTCGACCGCATCCTCGGTGACGCAGAGGCCAGCTCCGTTGGTAAGCACCAGCGCCAACAGCGTTACCAACCTCTCTAGGCGGCACATGGTCTCCGTCTTCGCCTGCAGATATTCCCAGGTAAAAAAGTGTAAGCGGTAAACATGCACTTATATTTGCAATGTATAATTCGTTCGTAACAAGAAAGAATTGAAGCATGGTGTATTGATTCGTGATCTTACAGATATAAAATTTGTCTTTCATTTCAAATGACCTAAGAAGCTCTTTGTTTGAAATAGTGCCTGAATATCACCTTGGTGGGTAATACTGTACGGTAGGTTTGCGTGGTAAAATAGCGAAACACGATGTTGAAAAGGCCACAGATGAAATATGCGCATGTAACTACCATATCGGCCTAGCTTACCTCGTTACCTTGTTTTCAGGCGGCTTCAATTACTTCTCAGAACTATGGCTCGAAGTTATTTTTGCAGCATTTTGTGACAACCGGCGTCGAGCTATTTCTAGCTCAGCTTGGAAATGAGCGCTGGAATTCGATTTTAAGCCGGAAGCCTCCACGTTTTGCGCTACGAATGATATAACGCTGGTAAGTGGAGCATGAACCCTTTTAAAATATTTAAATCAAGTTATTCATTAGCATAACGACTTATTTTGACCGTATTCATTCAAAATATGTACAATACAGTCTATGAAATCAGTGCCGACTTACCATGCGGACTTATCAAATGGAGGCAGAGAGTGCATAATTCATTTATACTTGTGGCAGGCCACAATCTTTTCTACGCTGAATAGGCTTGTTCCTTACACAAATCTAAGAATGCGAAAATTTCATCTGTGCTGTCTAGTTAATCGAGACAAAAAGCTTTATCTTGATTTAGGGCTATTCTGTTCAGACAGCTACCAAATTCGGTTCATCGCTTCATCAGCCGATCGGTCTAGCCCATTAAGTTCACCTTCATTGAAATGCGTTATTCGGACTCATCATGAAGTCAACACTTGCAAAGGAATCAAAAAGTTCAAAATTAGTATAACGACAATGTATTGCTTGATGTGAACCCCATTGCAGTATGCTGTAATCCCTCTTAGGTACACCTCTTTACATGTGTACTTATATATGTGACGTTTAATATTCTTGCATCGTCTCTTTGCATTATGAACGTTTGTTGTTTTGCGACCATTTTAACTCTGACATATTCACTGCCTTCAACTGGCAAAATATGGTCATCAATTGGCACCTCCCCTTTTTTTCACTTAGTTTCTCCTTTCAAGCCGCGCTTGTCACATCAGATAGAGAACATGTCCCGCTTGTGTCCTTACCAACTGGCCGCACGCGTTAGAAGGTTGTCTGGGTACACCTCATTAGCCTGCCTGCAGAGAACTTTGAACTTAGGAGCCGGACGTATATCAAGCGAGGAAGCACCTTCACGGTTCTTGAAACGCGGTCTCATTTCATTTCATTTATTTTTATATTTTTCCCATACGAGTTACCAAGCATTGTTTGAACACAAATTCAGAGGCTAGTGTGGGGTTCAAAAACAAAAATGTATTTGTCAAAGACACTGCTCTTGTGAGAAATGATAAGTACAATATTACCAGCAAAACACCTAAACACAGCATTGAGTTGGGATGACAGACATTAATTTCCATGTTTTAGTACAGTTAACAAAATCTAACCAAAGCACCAAACCACAACCGATACAAACCGAAAACAACAATCACAATTATCAGATAAGGGTCATAAAATATGTTTTCAGTGTTTTACAGGTTTGTTGATACTGTTTTATCTGTGGTGGTAAACCATTCCAGATCTTGGTTCCTGCAAATTCCGCCCACCGTTCAGTGCAAACATTATTACTCAGTGGAAGATTAAAATGCTATATTTCAGGCTTCTTGCAACTCGAGATAAAGAGCGAAACAAAGAGGCATTGAAAGGATCATAATTTTTTCCAATGTTATCTAGAGAGTGCTAATTTTAATGAGCGAAAAAAATCGAATGGATCGGTTTCCTACGACCATTGGCTGACCATTCACGCAAGGTGAACCTTATTATCCGGTCGGAACGGTGAATGCAAGTACGTTTCTTTCAGCTAGCCTTTATGTTGTGTGTGCTCATGATGGCGTAGATTTATCAGCTTTATAAAAGAAACTTCATGGGGCGAAAGTAAACAGCGAAGCCTACAGAAGTCCTGTGGGCTTCTGCATTTCCACAACTGCCAAGAAAGAAGAAAAAATATGAGGTCACACGGAAGCTCCGCCTTAAGGATATGACGCGGGAGCTTTAATGAGTAAATGCCCCTATATGCGGGATTGGTAATTCTCAACTTTACATTGACATATCCATCACACGACTCCTTGGGCAACGATGCAGCGGTTAAGGGATGCGCCGCTGCTCTGAGATGGCCGGTGCTGCCACCGGTCGGTCTTGTGCGACCCAAGTTGTCTTCCAGACCAAATTCTTGTGGTCAACCCTTAATTTAACTGCCACCTGCCAGTGCTGTTAGTTTTCTCAAAATCTTGTGGGTAGGTTCTGATGACCCCACAAGATCACGTGACCTAGCTAGGTTGCTTCTCCAGGGGGTGGCTGCCTGAGTCACTCTGCGCCACCCTACAACGCCGACAACGCCGGATTTTCTGCTTAACGGGGCATTTATCGATATCGCGTTAAAACCTCCTCTACCTCAAGAAAGGGTAGTGTCGGACAAAAGCGGAGCTGCACGAGCATGTCAGCACACTGCAAAAAACTTGCTTCAAGATTTTGTCGAGAATCGGCGAGGTCCCCACCCAAAAGCTTTCCTTGGGGTGCTACGCAGGAAGGCCCGAGTTCGCTCGCCCTAGTTTTGCCCGAGTTTGCAAGACGGCAGTCCGAGAACGGAGATAGCGCAGAACATGTGTAGGCAGGAGACAATAAAATGTCGAGATAAAGCCACGTAAGCCTACATGAGCGCACCCTGCGCCCGCCGGTTCACACTTCAAACACAGCAGTCTGCGCAATGCAAGGCCCCAGCGCGCCACTTAAGTTATCAGAGAAGTATCGGCAGTCGCAATTGCTCGACTTCTCCGCTATCTATCTGCGCACTCGCCGGAAGCCGTCTCGCACGCCTTTTTTTGGGTGCTCAAGGGCTTGTCTCCTCTTTTGCACAGCGCACTGCATGGAATCTTGTCTCAAATCGTTCTCTCGTTTCGAATGTTAAAATGTTAAAACATGACATAATCACGAACCTTTGATTTATTGACAGGAGTGTTTTTATATTTGAAAGCAGTAAAGCTTCCATGAAGAGCGCAGCTTCAGGGAAATACCAAAAATTTGACACTTTCTGCCGCGTGTGGCGATAGTGAGGACAAAGCTTGCAGTATAGAGTTTCTTACTGTTACCTAGAGGGAAAGCTGGCGCTCCGTCTGTGGGAGTTTGCATAGAGGCCCCTCGTGACCACTTCAGCCAACTCGGGCGCTCTAAGTATCATGGGCCGGTGTGCTACCGATTGCGGAAACAACTTTTGGCCAAAAAATAATGCAAAAATAAGCGCTCTTCAATAATCAAGAATGCCCGAACATTAAATATCTGGTCTATATATTGCAGCAAACGAGCAGACAGGCATGTAAATGCAGAGTCTGAGAAAAATAATAGATGGCTTGCACTCCCATTGGGCAAGTATTGCGCACTACGGAAACTAATATTTCCTTCTTAACAGGCGCCCTTTTAACAAGAAATATTTCTTCAAAAAAATGTTGCTTAAACTATTTAAGAGGTTTTAATAATAATATCATGAATTGGTTTTTGAGAAAAGAAAATGTCGCCGTATCTGTCTCACATATTTCGGTGGACACCTTAACCACGCCGTAAGGAAATGGAGGAAGGTTGGAGTGAAAGAAGAGTGAGAAAGGTGCCGTAGTTGAGGTGTCCGGAATAATTTCCACCACCTGGGGATCTCTAACGCGCACTGACATCGAACAATTTTGATGGCATTTCGGAAAAGAGAGACCTTTTATAGGCATCGTGTGCTGTTGCTCAACAGAAAAGTTTACAACTTGTATACAACCAAATGCAATCCTTCGCAAATGAAAAATGGCATCCTTCAGGGCCAGTTGGCGTGATTTCATATGTGGGCCAGAGTGAAATTTGGGACTCAGGGACGTAGAGAGACTCACTGAAACAAGGGCCGCCGCGGTGGCTCAGTGGTTATGGTGCTCGGCTACTGACCCGAAAGACACGGGCTCGATCCCGGCCGCGGCGGTTGAATTTCTTTAGAGGAGAAATTCTAGACGCCCGTGTACTGTGCGATGTCAGTGCACGCTAAAGAACCCCAGGTGGTCGAAATTTCCGGAGCCCTCCACTACGGCGTCTCTCATAGCCTTAGTCGCTTTGAGACGTTAAACCCCATAAACCAACCAACCAAACCAACCAACCGAAACATGGAACACAGTGCTGGTTAACAAAAAAGGGCGAAATGGGCGGAAATGTATACCGCAGTATAAAAGCGAATAGAAGGGTGTACAGAGGGCAAAGCGCAAGGCAAATTGGTCCGCAACAAAAGCAAAAAAAAAACATAAAACCTTGGGAAAGATGACGGAACAGCTGTCAATCGAGAAAGCGAACCCAGTGATGCCAGACAATCTGAGGCCGCATTACAATTCTGTGCGCATGCGTGCTGAGAACTGTCAGGTAACCGAAATTCCGCCCTGAGAGCCTTCACACAATAAGATCTAGGCCACAAACCAAACACTGAGAGAACGGAACCAGCGTCATAAAAAACACACAACGAAAAATATAATAAGAAGAAATAAATAAATAAAAAAACGCCAACAAAACACGCCGAAACAAAGCTAAAAATTTAAAACATGAAGATAGACATGAGGCTACGAAAATTGTAAAATTCTTGTAAGAACATGCCCGGCTTCAGGTGAGGCGAAATTCGGCTTAAAACGAATAAATGCCAAAAGGGTTAAAAAGGCTCGAACATGATGTCGTAACTAAAAAAAAAAGGGGGGGGGGGATAGAAACATATAAACGATGGCCAACAGGATTCTAAAAATAAACGGGGCGAAAAAAATTGACCGGTTCATGGGAAAGGGCAAACATCACGGAGATACGCTTTTTCTTTCGTCGACAGTGCAATTGACGCGGTTCTTACACAGTCTTTTCCTTTCTTATGGATGAAAACAGCTTCGATGATCTCAATGGCCAGCCCATCTTTTCTCCCGTGAATCGACATGTTGTCCAGGTTGGCCATGCATGTGTGCTTAGGCTGGCGGCAAAGAGCCAGGGAACCTGGCGTGGAAGTTGCTTCTAATGAATCTGCGGGTTCTTTAGCTCTTTCGTTGACGCACCTGCCGGTGTGCCGGATATAACATTTGCCGCATGTGACAGGGAAATGGTATATCCCCCTCCTCGCAGTCTGAGTATCTTGTCTGGTGGCTTACTGCGCAGCTCGTCCTTCGCTCTTCGTTGTTGACTTGGCGGCACATTGTGTATGCTTTGGTGGGCGCACAGCATATCACCTTGACTGCTTGCTTTGCGGCAACCTTTTTCAGATTGCCAGCGAAGTCATGGATTTAAGGAACAACAACGGTATTCTTGCTCGTCCAAGTTTCTTTTCCCATGATGAAAGATTCCTTGCGCGGCAGTCGATAAAGTAACACCTCGCTTACCGTGGTCAGCGTTTCGTGGGGATAACCAGCTTCCCTTAATCTGGAGATCTGCTTCGAAAAGCTGAGGCCCATTTGGTCTGGGCATGGTTTTCCCAGCGCTGTCTTCAATGCCCCTTTCACAATTGCGCTCTTGAAGGTCTTGGGATAACCTGACTCATAGGGAAGGAATCCTTTGTTGATGAGAGGCTCATGGAGCCTGCAAGCATATCTTTCTTCGAGCACGGAACACGCCTCTGTGTTCCGTGTTTCAATGTGTCTCTCTATGTCACTGCGTCCCAAAGGACACACTGGCCCACGTATGGTTCGGAACTGACATCCACCAAGTCCAGTTTACAGCCTGAAGTAGTTTATCTTTTCGCGTGCATGCCGCTCTAGTTTTTTTGTTTTTTTAGATTGTCAGCCGATCAGCATTGTCGGTGACGACGCAAAAGATAAGCTGGGCGGGAGAAACGCCAGGACAATTTTCGAAATAATTTTTGCGTCGCTTAGTTCAATAGGCACTGCACTGGGCACTGAACCTTGCAAACACAGGCATGAACGCGTAGCACTAATGATTTCGTTTCACTCCCTGTGCTCGTATGTATAGCGGCCTAGTTCTGCTACCCAGCACGAGAACGTGGGGCCATTCCCGGCCTCGGAGAGAGTATTGAAGCGAAAACTTCACTGCGGGACCTTGGCCTTAATTGCAGACCATGAAAATTTGACCTTCATCTGAGTTATTGATCAAACCGCCAAAAAAAGGGAAAATGAAATTGATTCAGTATCCATGACTGAGAGTCCAACCCGCGGCTGCGCGAACAGATGTCCTGTATGGGCAGCTCAACGAGACCACTGGGCTATCGCCGCATTTTTTTTTTTTCTGTATTGCATGGGAACAGTGCCGAAAACAAAAATCTAAGCATGCTTACGCCACAAAACACCAGGCCACCATACACCTGCATGAGCCCTCCTTCCAAAACATCAAAAGTCTCGGAGGCACACACATGCATCCAGATAGGGGAGCCAGCTTGGCGGCTCTGGCAGGGCAGCATATACTCCCCGCACCAAAGTGCATTGTTCACGAAACAAACATTTCGAGGACCGTGGTGATTCGGCGTCGCGGTCTATTACCCTTAAGAAAAATTTAATGACTTTCTTTAGAAATTCTAGCGACTTTTGACATTAGGATCTTATTCCTTTCTCATGACTTTCCGGTGATTTTTCTGATGAATTCCTAATGGCTTTCAAAAACGAATTGGCCACCGTGGTTCTAGTGTGTTCTTAATGTATGCTTTTCTGATGATTTTTTCTCATGTCCTACCTGCCGTTGCAATACCCGATCCAAATATGGGGATCAGTAATGCAAAATAAGCGGCAAAATTAAAACGTGGAGCGAGAACAAAAAAGAAAAAAAAACGAAAAAAACTACCTGCTTGCGCGGGGATTCAAACGCCGACCTTAGACTCTCTACCTTACTACCCTAACCCCTACGCCGCGCCACCAGTTTCTTTTTTCTTTATTGCTTGGAAGAACTTCCGGAAAAAAAGGGGGAAAACTTCAATCAAACTTACTACGCCAGACGATAACTAGTCAACTTACATGGTGTTATATGTGCAACCACAGGTGTTCCCTCTTCTTTCTATTGCGTGTAAGTGTAGCAGCAGCATCTACATGCTCGCACGGAAATACAACGTTGTTCAGAAGGATCTTTCAGGTCTGTTGGCAGTGCCAACGTATTCCGGGCCTTGACATACAGCGCATTAGCCGTATCAAACCGCTTGGCAAACTACAAGTCTCCGAACGACAACTGTCCGTTTTACTGTCTTAGCGCTCCTAATCCTTGGTACACACTGCAGCGTTGTGCACTCTGAGGCATAAATTACTGGAATAATGCGCTAGGTAGCTTCAAAGCCTGCGAGCATGGTAGCGACAAACATCTTTCTAATCCAGCTAAACGTTTGAATAATGTAAACACACATGATGAGGTGAGTAAAGATCGAGAGACTGCGCTGTCTTCTTTTTATCTTGTACACTGGTAGATCGCATGCTTGTCAGTTGAGTTTTTTTCTTGTTGCGTTCCTTTCAGCACTGTTCGGAGTTATACTGAAAACAGCTCGCGCTTACGCTTGAAACATGACGCACTGTAGGAAGCCTGCGACTGCGCGAGCCTTTGCTATTACGTTGTTCGTTGCTGTATCAGTGTCTTCGAGCCTATATTTTACACTTTGCAGACAAAAAAAAATAATTCCTTTCCCTGTTGCTGGTAGCACGTTTTTTGGTCACTCATATTAACGCCACCGCGCGAGACGTTCGTCGCATTGAATAAAGATCAGAGGTAACGACCACTATAATC
Source organism: Amblyomma mixtum (assembly GCF_055824585.1). Taxonomy (NCBI): domain Eukaryota; kingdom Metazoa; phylum Arthropoda; class Arachnida; order Ixodida; family Ixodidae; genus Amblyomma; species Amblyomma mixtum. The sequence continues at coordinate 20,006,319 of NC_143017.1, forward strand.
TGGACACTGAAGAACAAAAAAAATCGAATTTTCCGTGTAATGCTTCAATAGCGGTCGACAAGCATACCTATAATTTTTTTTGTCAAGAAAACCTTCACTGGCCAGTAAACAACCTCTGTCTTTCCAGACTGCTGACACTGTCATAAAAGCGTAAATTATAGCCCCCCCCCCCCCCCCCAGTGGCTCCGGCGCTGGCTGCATTTATTTCATGCATGCCTTTGTGCGTACCACAAAGGCAATGGCATGAGAGAAATTCGTGTGAAATAACATCTGAATCTGTTGTATATTTCTGCACGGGGGTTAACGGCGAGAAAAGTCAGTTGAGTTGCTGATGGCCGATGACATAAGGAAATCTTCTGTTTTAATGCAAAAGAGTCTCTGCTGAGTTTTTATTGTCGAAAGACATGAATACGTGACTTCGCGGTGACTTTCTAATGTGTCACAAGGAATGCATGAACATTACACCAGAAACAAAACGCTCATTTTTGTAAGGGCATGCGGCTCTTCCAGAGACTGTATAGTTCCAGCAACATAAATAGATCATATGGCACCACACAGTATTTCTCCGCAGGCTAAAAACGGATACTGTAGGGTGTGATGTCAATGTCCTTCATAACTGTTCGTAGTACTATGTCCCAGAAGGACACAGCATCAATGCACAGAATAAAACAATGGCAATTGTCTCTGGCATACTGCACAGGCGGCAATTCACCGGCCATGGCGCAAGCAACTCCTTAGCATGGAGCCATGCCTTCACAGGCAGCGTCGATGGGACAGTTTAAAGAAGGGTGTTTTTTACAGCAGAAGAAAAGAAATGCACATTCACCAAACACGTTTTAAAACACTGGTGTGCAGGAACTCCAGAAAAGGTTGCCGATACAACGGTACAGGAAACAAATAAATTCTGTAAGTGTCTGAGCCATCTGCCTTCTGGAGAGGCTATAGAGGAAGTCTAAAAAACGCACACTGAGGAAATTGAAGGTGTCAGCAACGGCCTCTCACGAGTGTGTCCAGTCGGTGCGAACAGGAAAGGCAAATGAGCACTTAGGCGCTTAATAAGCACAGCTGCTAAAAAAGGCTGGTTTGTCGATCTGAAAAGGAAAAAGCACGAAACCAGCTGATGCCCAAAAAAGTGAACAAGGCTTATTCAATCGGACTCTACTGAGAGAAATACATTATCGCGACCAATGCGTTCCCGTTGGGAGCGCCATACGAAGGTAGCAAATATTCTGTGCATCACCTGCACTTTATTCTACGCACAGTGGAGAACCTGCAGCACATAGGCAAGTTTTGTAAATAAAAAATGTCACCATAATGACACCACAATGACTTGGCGTTGTACTGCAATGGCCGAACCAAAATCTCTTGGATTTAGCTAAATTAGAGCCGCACCTAATACCTCGCAAAAATGTTCAGTGAAATGTAATGCCTCAGCACACTCGTTTTGTCAGAACAAAAGAGGGCGACATCGTAATTTCTCATTGCACCAGAAAGAAACCAAGGATAATTGCTCTGTTAATAATACTGAGGCAAAAAGGTTCAAGATATGGGAAAAACAACAAAGGCGATAATGGACAGCCTTGTCGTACAGATAATTTCATTGGAATAGGTTAGGTTAGCTCTTGGCTAACGCTTAGCCTTTCATAGGACTCCTTACAGCGCAGTCTTATGCCCCTAAGCAAAACATCTCCAATATTTGCATGCTCTAAGAACGCAAACAAGAAATCGTTACGAACTTTATCAAAGGCATTGGCGAGGTCAATCTGAATTCTCTTCTGGTTCTGTCTCCAATACGGAACGTGCGATATGAATATTGCTTTGGATGCTGCGGCCTCTGATGCGCAGACCTTATGCGTGCCAAGTGAGTGAGCTACAACTAGGTGCAGACTATTGCAAAGAACCTTTGCAAAAAGTTTGTAATCTACATTACAAAGGGAAATTGGACGATATCCCTCAACTGTTTTCAAACCAATCTGTATCTGTGATTTTTGGAATTAGTATAGTGTCCCCAGAATAGAAAGTGGGGGGCAAAAAACAACATCGTAAGAAGCCTGGAAAACCTTCATCAAGACAGACGGTAGGCAAGTGCAAAACATCGCTAGTAATGTCATCTGGCCCAGGAGATTTCTGAGCCGTCAGGTAAAAAATGGCAGTTTAATTTCGTCCAAAGTCATAGGCCCTTCCACTACAGCACGCTGCTCATCGTGAAGTCGGGGAAAAGCTTCGAATAAGTGTCTATAATCTGATCTCACATTTATGCCCGCACAACCCCCAAAAAGCTTCCGATAATAATCAAAGAAAACGTCAGTAATACCAGGGCCATCGTCGTATGTGCAACCACCATACTGAATTTCCAATATTTATTCAGGAAGAGCAGTCTTGCTTTCATCACTCAGGGCCCGTTGAAATGGTTGTTCATCCAGAAACCTACGGGACCGAGACCTTATCAAGGCCCCTTTGTATCCTTCGGTTTCAAACTGCTGAATCTCTTCTTTTACAGCAATGATATCTTCTACATGGGCACATGGGCAAATCCTAACTCATGTAGCTCGACCAAAGTACGGCCAAGCTAAGGTGATGTCTCTTCAAAAACGCAATTCTTGCGTAGGCTTCAATGGCAATGTTTTTTGTTTCTAGTTTAAATATCTTCCATTTTTGCCAAACTAAGAGATCACCGAGTGGCCATGTGCACTTCACGCAAGTGGATACAGCACATTTGAAGATTTCATCAGACAGCAGACAACTAATCAGCTTCCACAGCTCCCATCGAGGATGTAGTATGCGCCGACTGTCACCCTATCTGAAGAGGCACCATGCAGTGATCACTCAAGAATTTGGGCAACACCCAGTAACCAAAAACGTTGGCTAACATGTCTGTTGAAACGTAAATCCTGACAATCCGAGCACTACAGGGGCACCGAAAATGAAATTAATGTTATGTTTCTTATCTTGCCCCACGTCCACCAGATGGTATTCGCATGCCGAATCAGGAAGTAAGCAGCACTAGGGTCGCGGCGCTTTCACAAGTAACACAATATAAATATATAGGGCTCTTGATCACTAACAACCTTAGCTGGAATAAATATATTGATTTTATAACGTGTAACGCTTTTCGTTCGTTGTTTTCTTTTTTTAAGACGAGCATTGCGATTTTCTACCGAATCTGTCATCTCCTTGCTTAAACATGCATTGTTGTACCTACCCAGATTATGCTGCTAACATTTGGGACCCGTTCACTCCGACCAATATCAACAAAGTAGAGAAGGTTCAAAAGACGGCTGCGTGATACGTATACAACACTAAGTGACGTAAATCAGTTACACATCTTTTAATCAAAGCTGGCCTGCCAAAAATAACTTAGCGAAATCGTTCAGCACGATTTAAATTCGTGCATTAAACAATTAAAGGACACTACAAACCGAACTCACCGATTTGCTTGTTTTTTCGTCAGGACATGCGACCCGCCAGCGACATGAGCTAAGTTTAACTCCTTTTCGCGTCCCTACTAACTGGTTTACTCATTACTTGCACAAACTGTTTCCGATTAGAATAACCTCCCTAACAATGAAGAGCATATTACATAGTTTAGGCGTAGAAAGCACGGCTAGTTGGTTGCTAGTACTATTGTGAGACATTCCAGCGGCTAAAACGACACGGACGAAGGTAGACGAGACAGGACGAACGCCGGTTCATCCTGTCTCAGGACACGGGGTTCGTCCTGTCTCGTCAACCTTCGTCCGTGTCTTTTTAGCTGCTGGAATGTGTCACAATTGTGCATAGTTTATAAGGTTGAACTCATCTTTTATATATCTATATATTCTCTTTGACACTATGTAAGAGCTGCAACTTGCCTTTTATTGCTTGTTTACCTCTGCTTGTTTTGTTAAACTGCTCAGCTTTCTTTCCCGACCCTGCTAAAATCTAGACACCCGGATTTAAGTATGAATAAATAAATAAGTAACATCACACGCTAACACACGATGCCTGGGTATTCCACCTGTGCAAACTGCCGTCTGATTACATTAGACCACAATAGGACGAAAGCACTTTCCAATCCTCAGTTCTTCCTTTCTTGCGCCTGCTACAGCCACCTTGTGCGAATAGATTTCGATCAAGATAGCTTAATACGACTCCATGCTACCCTAGCCTTGTTTCCGCCTGTTCATCCACGATACTCCCTACTCATCTAAAATAGACCACAGATTATTTTTACACCATCATCTTAGAAAGGGTGACTTAACCTCCAAGATTTCTCCTACATTGTATACTCCAGAGATGACCATGGGAAACTTGCGATACGTAAATGCTATGAAATCTGTAGTGTTCTTAAAAGCCCAACTGTGCTTGGATGTTTGAACTTACGTGAAGGCACTCGGTAGACACTGCCAGCAACCGGGCCGGATACGGCGATCCAGACCGCGTTGAAGGAGCAGGCGGTTCCTTCGCTTGTCGTCCACGTCCCTGCCCGGACCAGATTCTAGCGCGGTCCTCGAGCACTCCTTTATATCCCCTCTCCTGCCCCAGTCACCAATGGGAGATGGAGGGCCAAAAGAACGCAGTTGAACCCGGAATGTCAACCTCCTTCCACTTCAAGTGCGCGTTCGTCCAGACGCAGCATAACCGCCCACCGGCCGCGCAAGCGAACAGCATGCGTGCTGGCTCCCAAAGCCCACTTGATCCGCTTGAAATCTATACGCCGTCCCGTGGAAGGTGACCACTCCTTATTTATGCAACCACGGGCGCTCCCCTTTCACGAGAACCGACTACTCGCAGGCAGCGCCGCGTCTCAGGGGGGATTATACTCCCGACAGAGGCGTCCAGCAAAAGGGGAGGAATAACACCCTTACTTCTAGCTTGAAATAAAGAACTCTTTGGGGATTCGAGATTTTCGCTGAGGCCGAGTTTTTTAGCTACGAGCGGCTAAGCGGGTTTCGTCCTGGCGTCCTGTGCACTTTCATTCCTCTCGATTTACTTCTTAGTTTTTTATTATTTTTTGAAGAACTTGAATCTTCTTGTCTAGTTTTCTTTCCTTCCTCTACTACTCAGTAGTATACTGATATGCTCGTGCTATCCGCTTCCAGGTCATACAAGGCGGTGGCGCATACACCTCTGACGCGTTTAAGCAGAGAACCAACAAGGGAGGGTTTGCCGACGGAAGATCACCATAGGTGCGATTTCTATCCGGTTACGCATTGGCCCAGCTTACAAGGAGACAGCAAGCGTTGTCGCACACGAAATCACGCAAATAGTTGCTGCGTGTCCACGGAACAAATTTATGTAGAAGCTTCCTGCGTATGAGAATTTTTGCGTTTTCTGGGCATGCTTGTTTCTTTCTTCTCTTTTTACGTTCTTTTCTTCCTTTACTTTCGTGTTGCTCCGTAAACTCGAGTAGGTGGCTGTGTTTGAGTGACTCCAGTTTCGAAGCCTAAAATATTTACGAGCTGCGGTCGCTGGGCTCCCACTTTTAGGCGTTCCACTGTAAGCGGCCACGGATGGCTTTTGCAAAGCTAAGAGGCAGGAACAGTGTTCGCAATGCGTTCACGATCTAACTCTGCATTCTTGATTCAAGAGGAATCCTGTTCAGTCGCATTGCCAGCATAGTAATAGCTGTCTAACGGAGTGTTTCCTCAGAATCGGGCAAAATAGCCCACTCCCTCAAACACCTGATAACGTCAGAAAAATCCACAGTTCTCGATTTTTAGACTTTTAGAAAGGCAGCATTTCAGGCTATGAGCAGATGTTATTATCCTTTGGCTGATTATTTTATGCACAAGAAAAGAATTAAGGAACCATTTCAGGTTTAAAGGGGGTAAATTGATGGCACCTTATGCGAAATTCCATTAAAGAACTCTTCTACAAGCCTTTGTTGAAACGAACAAACTGGTCAACCTTCGAGCCCGTCTGTTTTGTTTGCCTTTCTATAAATATAGGCATACCTATGCACCAGCTAAGTCGGAACTCAATAAATAGGAAGAAAGTTTACTGCGTAAACTGAAAATCATCAGGTATTCAACCTCTGTGTATTGAATAAAATATGTCTCTACTAATGCCACGCAAAATGCCAGCTTCGCGGCGAAGAAGCAATTCTATATAACATGATCTGACCATGCCAACTCAATCCAGCCATTAAAAGAATCGCAATTCCGGCGATTGAGCAGTGGGAGGATGTATTGTCCGGCTCCGACCGACAACACCCGTAAGGGCTTGGGGAGCGGGTCCGAGCTGCGGTGACGCCCAGCAGTATCGTGTAATAAAGGACAGCGACCACGTCGAGTGTGTGTTATATCAAGTTGTGTTCATTTCTTCATTCGTGGAAAGAGCACCACGGCAAATGCTGTTGAGATACGACTGCTCGAAGTGACGCCTGCCTCGCATACCCCAAAAGGGTGCAGAGTGTAGCCGTACCGCGCAATTGTTTCAAAAGCGCGAGCCATGGAGGCAAAGCCTAACAAGGTTGTTCCCGTTCTTCCGTAACGGTGATGCGGGCATTAGCAAAAAAGGTGAAAGAAATTGCTATCATGGCAGTTCAGTACTGCCGACGCAGTCTGTTGATAAATATTAAATCTAAAAAACGGTGTACGGGCGCAAAATGTGGTTTTGTATTGTTGACTCCCTCTCATTCGGTGACAGAGACTCGCCGTATTCCCTGTTTTCCAAACATCAGACACGGTAGAGACGGTATGTAGAGGTGATAATGCTACCGGCGCTATAATTTGGGGACAAACTTATGGGCACCTTTTCAGATATTCGCAGCAAAGCGCCAGCCCTTTTGCGGATACAAAACCCTGGCAGTGCTCTCGAAGGCAAGCTTAGCTCCTTACTTTCATTGAATTTCGCTGAAGTGCTCATTAATGCTACTTCCCAGCAGGTAAGTACATATGGGTACATCGGTAACAGTATATTCTTCGCTTAGTGACAACGTCCGCACGCGTAGAAAGAGCTTCAGGAATACTAGTTATTTTTTATTTATTTCACCCTCAGGGACAAAGCTATTACAAAGGGGAGTGCGTTACAAAACATAAAAGGAGGAGTACTATAGAGTGAATGTATTAAAACAGAAGTATAACTTCCCCCTGAATATGCTAAGTTAGCTAGTGCATCGGAAAAACATAGGTTGTCTTCAATGGCTGCAATGTCAGGGGAGGTTTGCTCCACCCAACGGAAATCCAGAGGAGGTGACCGTGAAGAAAGGATTTTGGTATGGCAATTCTCAATTTCGACCTTGTGACGATGATCCACGCGACGGGAAATGTGTTCGGGGGGGGGGGGGGGGGGGGGGGTTGAAATTAAATCTTCATGCAAGCGTGACGTGGGAATATACCTTGGGGAATAAAGTTAAGCGACTAATTTTTCTGCAAGATTATAAGGTTGGGAGGGCAAGGTGAGCTTCATGGCTATGATGCTTGCCGTGCAGTTGTAATTGAAAAGGATGAAGCGAACGGAATTATTTTGGATCAGTTGGATAAAAGTTATAAGGTTTTCATGCGGAGGCTCGATGTGGATGCTGCGACGTAAATAGCCTAACCTAACATGCGATTATCGTCATTAGTCACGTATTCGATATGGACACGCCATGTTAAACCTCGTGGGATAAAGACGCCTAGATGCTTATTGCCGTGTAACGCGCCATAATATAGGGTGTCCAACGCGCCAAAATTTTTACCACATTTGTCCGTGTATTTTGTGCGCGCTGAGGGGAATTGAAGCATCTACAACGAACTAGCCAAGCATTTGGTCTTGAGAAATTTCGCTTTTAACATCTGTTTTCAAGGTAGAAGGTAACTTCGATGACAGAATTATTCTTTGTGAGTTTAAGCGCGTTCACATATCCGGCAGGGGTAGACTTGTACGTCACCCAAGGTGGTCTAAACGTCTCTACTGGATAGGTAGTCGCCTGATGTGTGAATTGTGCCAAAGTGCTTGCGGATTAGAGGCGACGATGCGCTTCGCAATATACTTATTGGATAGTTGTGTCCCTTAATTTCGAACATTGCCCAGTTTTCTTCGACAGAGCGAGTGTCAAAATTTTTAAGAAAGAATAATAGGTGTACATAGTTCATTAATAATAGCGGAAAAGATAGCACGTTTGTAATACACAATTCTTTTTCTTATTTTAATCACTCTAGGGCGCGGTTTATTAATGGAGTAGAACGCCATCACTGGTACCTGGTAGATATATCAGTTCTTAGCTAACTATAGGTTGGTTGCTATTATGTGATAAAGGGTATCCGCACTGCATGTAACATTGCTACTGTCGCGTTACTAACTGAGCTAGCGAAAATAATGTGGAGAGATCTAAGAATTACTTAGCTTGCGGCAAAGATGGTGAATAATGAGGTGGCGGGCCAATCCACGAGATAGTAAGGAAAGTTGTAGCGTCCGAGTAGAAAAAGCGGTGATGAGAGAAATCGAGTGCGAACAAGAGTTCTTTTGTTTTGGGGGGCAGCACCGAAGAACCCTAAAGAAACCACGGTGGCAGTTGCGTTGTCGAGTACGCAGGCTAGTTGTAGCTTGTTTGGCGTTCTTTTATTTTAGGAAGGGCGTCGTTGCTTCTGGCGAAGTGTTGTTGCATTGTTGTTACATTGACTTCTCTGAAGTTGTTTGTAGATTTTTTTCCACGGCAGTTCTTCCCTCAGGTGAACCGGTCTAGAATGGGAAAGGGCCCGAATGCATCTGAGAGGCGCACCCGGAGGAACGGTCGTGAGGCGAAGACAGAGACGAGGGAAATCATCAACAGTATGGAGCATATTAAGGGTTTCCAGCAATTCAGAAAATACTTGGGAGAAGTCCTTGCCTAAAATAAAAAGCTTAAGAAGAAAAATGAGTGCCTTCGGGAACAATGTGACGAAAATGAGAAACGCATAAAAGATCTTGAGAAAATGTTCGCTCGCAATGACCAGTACTCTTGGAAATGCAACCTTGAGATCATATGTGTAATTCAAACGGAACCTGCGCACGTTGTCGAGCTTGTTGGTAAAATTGGCGCCGCTCTCGGCGAAGCTGTGCCCCCTTGAGATATTAAGGCCTATTATCGTGTGTCAGCGCGAAATGTTAGACATAGCGGCATTGCCGAGCAGAACGAACATCCAGAAACGAAAAAGTACGCGACGAGCATTATCGTTGTGTACTTCAGAAGTCGCCAGAAACGAGTCCAACTTCTAGGAAAAGAAAGAAAGAAGCGGACCATTAATTGTTCGACAGCAATGCTGACGGTACAGAAAGCTTTGCGAGCAGCCCTCCTGTGTTCATTCTTGATGGAACAGCGCAAAACATCGGGACAAGAGACAAGCGCTGCATCCTGTCTATAACGCGGGACCAATCCCACCATTGTCGCCAGTCAGTGGATAGACGCAGGCGAAGGCAGTCCCTGTAGAGTTGGGCTTGATGGTTCCACTCTGATTTAAGAATCTTCAGGCATCTTTGGCCATGGCTCTCAGAAGGAGCATGCCCTCCAAAGAGCGCCAGCACATCTGGTGGTAAAAACTTTTTCCGGATGCAAAACGACATGGTCCGTGCTCGGCACACGGCGTTGACGATGAGGGAAATGAGAGTTTGGAAGTCGAGAGTGAAACACTGAAAAGAGCCCGAGGTACTAGAAATGAAATCAGCCAGGACAGCAGCTTGGGCATGTTGGTTATTCATTCTTGATGGAACAGCGCAAAACAACGGGACAAGAGACAAGCGCTGCCAGCGCTTGTCTCTTACAGCGCTTGTCTCTTGTACAGCGCTTGTACAGCGCTTGTCTCTTGTCCCGATGCTTTGCGCTGTTCCATCAAGAATGAATAACCAACATGCCCAAGCTGCTGTCCTGGCTGATTTCATTTCTAGTACCTCGGGCTCTTTTCAGTGTTTCACTCTCGACTTCCAAACTCTCATTTCCCTCATCGTCAACGCCGTGTGCCGAGCACGGACCATGTCGTTTTGCATCCGGAAAAAGTTTTTACCACCAGATGTGCTGGCGCTCTTTGGAGGGCATGCTCCTTCTGAGAGCCATGCCCAAAGATGCCTGAAGATTCTTAAATCACAGCGCTTGTCTCTTGTCCCGATGTTTTGCGCTGTTCCATCAAGAATGAATAACCAACATGCCCAAGCTGCTGTCCTGGCCTCCTGTGTTCGTCAATGAACACTTGTGTCCAAGCTTAAAGAAACGGCTGTCATCGGCCATTCCACATAAGAAAACATTCTACTGCCGGCTTCTGTGCACAAGCACTGTCAAAATTTCGGCACGGTGATTAACGTGAACTCTGTGGACGACCTTACTAAGATCTAGTAAATTGTTTTGCTAACGTAGAGGTGCGAATTCCCGCTAACACAAAATTTTCAGTCTTCCTGATATCTTTTATCAGCAGTTTTTTGAACCTGCCACTACTTAACTGGGCGAATCTCCAAAAATCACAGCTTTGGTTATTCACCTTAACGCCCGCTCTCTTGTAAAAAACACGATGAATTGGTTCTTTTCCTTGATAAATTTACTTTCCGATCTAATGTTATCATGCTTACTGAAACATGGTGCAATGCGATCAATTGTGCGCCTTTGTTGCCTGCTTGTAATAGTTTTTCTGTCAATAGAACCAAGATACGTGGTGGTGGCATCGGCATGTACATTTCTGACGTTTATCAAGCGACAAAGTGTCCCAGTTTACCTCTATCACCATAGATTTCAGAGCACTTGATCTGCAACAAAAAAGCACGCTTTTCGTAGGTGTATACTGACGTCCTTGAGACAATAATAAAAGCTTCATGGACATTGTGGATAACCTACTGGAATATGCACCCTTTCAACGAATGGTGCTAGTTCTTGGTGGAGATTATAATATTAATTTTATTGTAGGTAATACTAGTTGTGCTGAACTAAAAAAAAAAACTTCGAACATGCGGGTTTGAAAACGTGATCAAAACAACAACGCGTGTCAGATCAACAAATTCATCAGTTTTCGGCCAATTAATTACTGATAGCAACCCACCAGTAACCGAAGCCGGCACCGTCATTTGCAGCCTCAGTGATCACTGGTATTGGCTTTTTCAGACGTATCTGTGGGCCGGAAACTTCTCTTTCGAAGTTTATTTTTAAATATATAAGCGACAGTAGTCCCGACGATTTGTGGAATAGAATTATTAGCACTGACTGGTCTCCAGTTTCTCCCGAAAGTTCGGCAGATAAAGCACATGATTCTTTTATGGACATATTTTCACAGCATTACAAGTCATTCTTCAAACTGAAATCTGGTAAGCAGCGACTATCTATGAGAAAGCCTTGGATCATCAGCGAGCAGCTAAAAATGATCGAAGAGAAAAGTAATCGTTTCGCTCTGTTCTTAAAACGAGTAGTCTTTCCAAATTTGCACAGTTCAAGATTGGATTGCATTGGAAAACGTTTATTTCATCATGCCCATGGCTAGCGGCGACCTTAGCAGTCCACTCGGTGGCCAAGGCTTGAATGCCCGGGTCCAAGCTGACCAGAACAGCCTCCCATTGCTCAAGAGAAGGAATTTGAACTAGATCCTCCAATGGAGGTTGTTTTTTACATTGCCATAACACGTAATCATACGTGGCGGTTTCGCCACAGAACCTGTACTCGGGACTAAAGTCATCCAGGTACATTCTTGACAATAGATCGGGGCTAAGAAAGGACCTCTTTTTGAGTCTCCTCCAGGCGATCTCTTGCGCCTTATCCAACGCTTTGTCAGGTGGCGGAAATTTGTGCCTTTCCAAATTGTAATGGGTTGTGATATCGTGGAAAAATACAAGCCCCTTCTTGGAGTAATCCATGGAAACTACGCAATCGAATCACATCGGAACTGAGGAAAGCCAAAGTGCAGTACTTTCAGCACCTGATTCAGCATGCCTCGATATCTCGTCCTGGTCGGGTCTGGAAGATTGTAAACGAGGCACTCGGCTTGCGCACAGCTGTGTCGAATCAGTTTTAGATGACTGTCCAAGCTGAACTGCATAATGGGGGTGCTCCAGCAGAGCATATCAACGCCCACTACATCACTGATTTCACTAATAATGCTGCTTCTTGTGAAACGTCATCCTTCCTTGACGAGATCTCTGACGCTGTTTTTTATGGTGCCAACGAATACAGCTTATGTGTACAACGCATTTAGGTCGCATAAAAACAGCAAACGCATTGACATAGATAAAATCCAGACTCGACCCGCCAAAAACGTGTTCGATGCTATCGACCGAACCCTCGTACACATTCATAACGTTCCTTTGGAGACAGGTATTTTCCCGCTCAACATGATAGGCGCATTAAATTCAGTTATATTTATGAGTGGCTACAAGAATGATGCAGCCAACTACCGATCTGTGTCAGTTCTCCCATTTTTTTTTTCAAAGATTTTCAAAATGTCATTCTCTCCCGGCTCCACCCCTTCTTTAACAAGCACAAACTTCTTTCTAAATGTCAGCATAGATTCAGGAAAGGGAGCTATACAGAGTCCACTCTTCAGGTTCAAAAGGAATTAATACTTCGAAACATGGAGGCGAACAAACTCACGCTAGGGATATTTGTAGATTATAGTAAAGCTTTTGACTGCCTCAACCACTGTTCTTCTTAATAAGCTGTATCATTATGGCATTCGGGGTCTGCCTCACTCACTCACAAATTGATATCGTGCAAGGCGCGTACAGTCTGTACTGACTGATGGCAATTTGGTCCTTCTTTAAAGAAATACCATGCGGCGTTCCTGAAGGCAGCGTTTTGGGACCGTTTTTATACAACGGCTATGTGAACGATGTGGTTCGTATTGATGAGCGCACAAATTCATTTTCTGCGCTGATAATAAAACCTTGTTTTTCACATCAGATAATAGTTCACACCTGTTGCATAGCGCCAATGATACCCTCTGCAAGTTTCAAGCAAAAGGCAGTATAAGAATAAACCCTAAAAACCAAAATTTATACTGTTTGCTTTAAAAAACAAATCACTAAGCTTGATTGGCGGGCTGAGCTTCGGCACCTCTACAGTCGTTATAATAGAATAGCACAAAGTTTTAGGAGTGGTACTGTCGCATCGCATAACTTCGGTTGTGTATAACAGGAACTGTTCAAAAAGCTCTCTTCATCTGTTGGCTCAATACATCGATCTCGCGACAGTTTTCCAACAAACAATAAACTTCGTTTTTTCCTCCGTCTTTCGGTCCCACATTAAATCATCATCATCATCAGCCTGACTACGCCCACTGCAGGGCAAAGTCCTCTCCCATGTCTCTCCAATTAACCCTGTCTTTCGCCAGTTGCGGCCATCGTATTCCCGCAAATTCCTTAATCTCATCCACCCATCTAACTTTCTGCCGCCCCCTGCTACGCTTGCCTTCTCTTGGAAGCCACTCCGTTACCCTTAAGGACCAGCGATTATCTTGCATTCGCATTACATGCCCTGTCCAAGCCCACTTCCCCTCTTGATTTCAACTAGGATATTTCAACTGCTGCCGGGCGCTGCCACTCAAGCCTTCTAAGGCTTTGGCAGGCCCGCATTTGTATTGGAATGAATAAATAAAATTATTATTATTATTATTATTATTATTATTATTATTATTATTATTATTATTATTATTATTATTATTATTATTATTATTATTATCATTATTATTATTATTGCTTTGGCAGTCGGCGGCGAGTGCGTGGCCCAACGCTGACACTCTGTATCTTGACAGACGGTGACCTGGATGCTGACCTCGTGGTGCCCCGGACGCTGCTATCACCTTCACCGGAGCTGGCCATTCAGCTGATTCTGGCGACAAGCGGCCAACTCGTCTGAAAACAAGGATTCGCCAGCAAACTACATAAGCCAGCGGACAACGGGGATCATCTGCAGTCGGCGGCGAGTGCGTGGCCCAACGCTGACACTCTGTATCTTGACAGACGGTGACCTGGATGCTGACCTCGTGGTGCCCCGGACGCTGCTATTTATTTTATTTATTTATTTACACATACTGCAGTCATAGAGACCAAGCAGGGGGGCAACATTCAAAAAGCAAAAATAATATCAAACACTACGCAAATCCAGCGTTCCGGCAACAATAAAAGAAGAAAACCAAACAGAGGGCAATGATATTGTTAAGTTTACACATACAATAAGACACTCTTTTCAAAAGCAGCGGCATCCTGAGCCGAAAAGACATTTGCTGGCAGTGAGTTCCATGTTGTGATTGTTCGGGGAAAAAATGAGTTTTTGAACGTATTTGTGCGTGCAAAGTACGGGGTAAGGTTATGGTTGTGGCTATTGCGTGTCTGCCGTGTAGAACGGGGGGATATATAGGGAGCAGGATTAATATTAAATTGACTAGAGTAAAATGAGTACAAAAATTTAAGCCTTGCGAGTGCTCTCCTTCTTTCTAGAGTGGATATGTTCTTCGTAGACATCAGAACGGATGGCGAGATAGAGCTATGGTAAGCGTTAAAAATGAAACGGACGGCTTTTCTTTGGATCATCTCAAGTTTCTTTATATCCTTTTTTAAGTGCGGATCCCATACGACGGAAGCATACTCAAGTTTCGGACGAATTAGTGTGTTGAAGGCAAGTTGTTTAAGTTCAGAGGGAGCGTGTTTTAATTTGTGTCTTAGAAGGCCGAGGTTCCTTGAAGCAGACGAGCAAATGCTATTAATGTGGCTGGACCATGAAAGGCGATTTGTAATGGTGACTCCAAGATATTTGTATTCGCTCACCTGTAGCAGTGGAAGATTGTTTATTGCGTAATTAAAACTGTATGGTGCTTTCTTGTTAGTAACCTGAAGAAGAACCGATTTGTCGCTATTTATTTTCATGGACCAAAGGGTGCACCACTCTAGGACATTATTAAGATTTGACTGCAAGCATTCTTGGTCGGTAGTGCTGCTAATTTTCTTAAACAGAATGCAGTCATCTGCGAATAGTCTAATACTGACTTCGGACGTATTTACGGAGTTAACCAAATCATTGATATAAATAAGGAATAAAAGAATAAATAATAAATAAGGAATAATATCACCTTCGTCGGAGCTGGCCATTCAGCTGATTCTGGCGACAAGCGGCCAACTCGTCTGAAAACAAGGATTCGCCAGCAAACTACATAAGCCAGCGGACAACGGGGATCATCTGCAGTCGGCGGCGAGTGCGTGGCCCAACGCTGACACTCTGTATCTTGAAAGACGGTGACCTGGATGCTGACCTCGTGATGCCCCGGACGCTGCTATCACCTTCATCGGAGCTGGCCATTCAGCTGATTCTGGCGACAAGCGGCCAACTCGTCTGAAAACAAGGATTCGCCAGCAAACTACATAAGCCAGCGGACAACGGGGATCATCTGCAGTCGGCGGCGAGTGCGTGGCCCAACGCTGACACTCTGTGTCTTGACAGGTAGCGTGTCATTTTTTTTTTTTTTGGCTGGTATCGCTCACATTTTGATTTGCCGCTGACTGCATCCAGTGTATTGCACCCTGTCTGCACCCTGTGTACGCTTTCCCCTGTATAACAATGGCAGATTGTATCACCTGTCACCAGACACTACCCGTGGATGGAAAATTCATGACCTGTACTAGTTGTAATTACTCTTACCATCTGGGCCAAAATTGTTCTGGAATTGCGCCAAACACCTTTAACACAATGGGTACCGCAAAACGGGACGTGTGGGTATGCAAGACATGCAGAGCGGCAAGAAAACGCGTAGGTGGTTCCAACTCTCAGTCTGATGCTGCCGAGGCCGATGAGGGTACAGGGGTGGAATCGGCATTGCTTTCGGAACTACAAGACATCAAAAAGAGCCTAGAATGCTTACCGGAGCTACATTCGAAGGTTGATTCACTGCTGCTTTTGCGAACCGAAGTGGTCACATTAACCAAAACAGTTCATGAATTGGAGAGCTCAGTGACCTTCCTGTCGGAACAGTACGATTCAGTTCTCGCAGAAATGAAGGCAGCCAAGGAACAAGCACTTTCTCGAGATGAGGAAACATCCGCACTGAGAACAACTGTCCAGGCTCAAGCAGAACAGCTGGAGCGAATACAAGCGGAACTAAATGAGAGTGAACAATACAGTCGCAACATGAACATGGAAATCCATGGCCTCAAAGAAGAAGCGGACGAAAATCTGAAGGAGGTGCTTGGGGAGATCGCTGAAAAATTAGGAGTGCAAAATTTTTCTCTGTCGGAGGTTGAAGCAATTCATCGTCTACCGGGCAGGCGTGACTCTATCCCCAGGATTCTTGTGCGCTTCAGTTCTATTGCTTCGAGAGAAACGTTGTTCGAAGCCCGCAGGAAGCTTGGAAATCTTTGCGAGCCTGGAAAGACCCAAACGATATTTTTTAACGAGAACTTGACTAGACTGAACCGAGATCTGTTCTGGCGTGCAAGGACCAGGGCTAAGCAAAATGAGTACAAATTTGTCTGGGTTAAACGTGGCAAGATCTTCGCGAAGAAGACCGAAAACTCGTCTCTGCTCCGAATAATCAGACCAGCCGACTTGGATCGAATTGTCTAACTGCAATGGACAGTACGTGCTGCGAACTCCCAAACTTTCAGTCTTTCAAGGATAAATTTGGTCACAGCTCTGAGAATGAATTTACTATTGTGAACACAAATGTTAGAAGCCTCCGAAAACACTGGGAAGAATTTAAGCTAACTGCCACATCAGGAATCGGGTTTGTTGACGTTTTCGTCCTGACAGAAATTAATGCTACAGATGCCTGCATGCACACGTTTTCAGTACCAGGCTATCAGTGCCGTTTCGTAACGCGGCCTCGTCGACGAGGGGGCGGAATCGCTATCTTTGTAAGAGACACGTTTGACATTGCACCCATCGACGTGAACTTTGTTCATGCCGAATGCTTGGCGCTAACGATAACTTGTGGCTCTCGATGTCTGAGCTTCGTAGCTTTTTATCGGCCACCTTGCAACAGTGTTACCCGTTTTCTGTTGGAACTCGAAGAATTGCTGCGGTCATGGCATTCCGTGGAAGAATTATGCTTAGTAGGAGACCTGAATATAAATACCTTGTGTCCTGCAGTGGGCTCCGTATCCGACTATTTGTCCCTCCTGTCATCGTATGGTGTTGAAAATATGATAACAGCTCCCACCCGTGAAGAAATAGCTGGTGGCCATTTAACAACGTCGTGTCTAGACCACATCGCCTTACGAGCCCCCAACTACTCATTTGCTTCTTGTGTTATTTTGCAACGTTTTGCGGACCACTATCTTGCCGTTTGCCGTTCATCACCATCTTATCCTCTGCCAAATGCTCAGCGAACCAGCACACCCAATAACTTAATTTACCTTACTGTAATCAACCAGAAGGTCCTGGACAACCTAATTAGCAGTTTTAATTGGATGGCCCTAACTAATTCTAATTCCCCGCAAGTAGTCTATACCATCTTCCCAAAAAATAAAACCCTACGTCTAGAGTACAATGCTGCAAGAAATAGGGTAGTAGCCTTAATAAGGTCCAAGAAGCGCCAATTCTTTTTTCAAAAGTTTCGCCAGTCGTCGAGGAATGCCGCAAAAACATGGTCCCTAATAAACCACCTTCGTGGTAAAAACGCTGCAAACCTTTCCCCGGTTTCCTTTTTTCCAGGCGATTCGGTGGAGGTCGCAAATAGATTCAACCATTTGTTTGCACTTCCTTGCGAAAACGCATCCTCGTGCCAGGCCGTACATTCCACGCTTGAAAATTCACTCCCAGCAACCGCTTTTCTTCCTAGAATTTCAGAAAATGAACTTTATGAAATAATTTTCAGCTTTGAGCGCAATAAGCCTCCTGGTATTGACGGTTTATCAGCTAGTCTACTACAGAGGAACTTTGCAGCGATATCCAATATTTTGCTCTTCATGTTAAACGGCTTTCTTGATACCGCGTGCATCCCGAAAGAGCTTAAAACTGCGATAGTTAGTCCGCTTTTCAAAGGGGGACAAAAAGATGACGTGAAGAACTATCGACCCATTTCGATGTTGCCCATACTTTCCCATGTTATCGAAAAATTTCTTTTGAAAACCATGTCATCATTTGTTGAAAAATTTTCGATTCTGTCGACTCCACAGTTCTGTTTCGTTACTGGTCGTAGTACGGTAGCCCTTTTGGAGGAATTCTCGGATGAACTGTATTCGGCTTTTGATCAAAATTTGTTTTCCGTTGCTTTGTTTCTAGACATATCTAAGGCCTTCGATACAGTTCATCACGGAATTCTTCTACAGAAACTCTATTCTAGTGGTTTCAGGGGTCCATTTTCCGATGTCCTTAAGAACTATCTCACCGAGCGATCGCAAATGGTTGTTTTAGACGAGATTAAAAACGCAAGTGGTAAACTTCCTGTGAAGGCTGGTGTACCTCAGGGCTCTATACCATCACCTTTACTCTTCAACATATTTATTAATGATTTTACGCACGTAATCTCAAAATGTCTAGTATTTCAGTACGCCGATGACACTGTTTTGCTCTCAAAACATTTTTCCTACGACATGGCCATCCTTAATCTGCAGAATAGTGTCTACAAAGCCATGACCTGGTTCAGTGATAACTGTTTAAAGGTTAACGCCTCAAAAACCCAACTTGTTTGCTTCAGATCCCCTCTAAAATTAACAGTAATAAACGCACCAGTTTTTCTACATAGCCACAACTGTCATCCCTGTCGATGCACGCCGGTCGCCTACACGAACTCGGTGAAATACCTGGGAGTATTCTTCGATAGTGATATGTCATGGCACAATCACCTATCGCATATCTGCAATAAGCTTAGGAGCGCTGCTTGGTTATTTTTCCACATTAAATCTATCGTTCCGTTTCAAATAAAAAAAAACTATTGATCATGCTCTAGTCTACAGCACTCTCAAATATGGGATCACTGTTTTTGCTTTTTGCTCCACTCGATGGAAAAACCGTGTTGATTCTTTGTTAAAGCCATATTAAGAAATATAGCCTACAATACTCCAGCAATCGCTAATCCTAACATCTTTTCTGCACTTCGTCTTCCACGCTTCTGGAATCTGTTCGTCCAAACTGTGGTTTTACGGCATATCTGGTTTAGTGAATTTAAAATAAGTTACACTGCCCCCCGAAGCCTTCGTAACAGTGTTCGCTTTGTTGTTCCGCGATCTTCAACAAGATTCGGCGAAGCTAGGCGTTGTGCTTATGTGCCGAAAATTTTGAATGATTTGCCAGATGTATTTTCGGTATCATCAAAAAATGCATTAAAAAGCATGCTTGGTTCTTTGTAAAGTGTATGTTCTCATTTCTGTAATCTGTACGCGTTGTCTGTTTTGATGTTGTTGTTTTTTTTATATATGTGTGTGCGGTTCACCACATGTTGACATTAATCGTCCCAACTGTTAACCATCATTCAACACTTTTTTTGTGTATGCTGATTTTAATTATTGCACCCTCGTCCGCTGACTTAGCCGGGCCTAGTCCCTCAAGCCACTGCTGGCTTTGACAGGCCCGCTCCTTGATCTATGTATCATTATGTGCAATAAAACATTTATTATTATTATTATCATTATTATTATTATTATTATTATTATTATACTAATTTTGCAGTCGTTCAAAAAAAGAAAGTCCGCTGGCATCGACGGCATTCGTATGGATGATATTGTTAGAAATTTCGAGGTCCTGAAAAACGTGCTTCTCTGTACGTTAAACACTATCATTGCGACCGGCAAAGTACCCGACTCTATGAAACGTGCAAGAGTTATCCCTGTGCCTAAAAAGGGTGATTCATCAGAAATTAAAAACTATCGTCCGATATCTGTGTTGCCTTGTTTAGCGCAAATTTTAGAAAAACATGTGTCCAGAGTTATGCACAGTTTCCTGGATTCACATCAAACGATTGCAGACAGTCAGTACGGATTTGTGGCAGGAAAGGGCACACTGAGCCTGCTGGAAGACGTCTCGGACCTGTTGCACTCTACTCTTGAACCGAATCAGGTTGCCTGTGGTCTGTTCTTAGATGTGTCCAAAGTATTCGATTCAATAGACCATCAAATACTGCTTCAAAAATTGCATATTTATGGTTTCCGTGATCATTTCCATGACTTTTTGAAGAGTTACTTGTGTCATCGTACTCAACTTGTTTGTATAGGAAAAAAGAGGAGCTCCCCCGTAGAACTTAGGTGTGGTGTTCCGCAGGGGTCTATTCTATCACCTTTGTTATTCAATATTTTTGTCAATGACTTGAAACAAAGCATTACTTCATCTAACCTGTATCAATATGCAGACGACACACTTCTTATTTCTCGCCACATAGACTATTACGCCTGTGTTGAGCTGCTCCAAAAAGAAGCGATTGCCGTATTAGACTGCTATGACTCAAACCTAATCAGTATAAATAACACAAAGACCCAACTAGTATGTTTTAGAAGCCCTCTGAAGATTCTCAACTTAGATGCTCCTCTAAGGCTACATTCCTCTAACTGCTGTTCCTGTCAATGTTCGCCGGTTCCCTATGAAGAAATGGTAAAGTACATGGGTATTTATCTAGACTGTGACTTAAGTTGGCGCTCTCACCTATCTTATGTTTGTAAACAGCTGAGAAGTGTGTCTTGCCTTTTATACAATGTCAAATTATACACGCCTGTCTCGGTTAGAAGGGTGATACTTCACTCATTAGGCTACTCAGTGTTGCGATATGGTATTTGCTGTTTTTTTAACTGTGCGGAATTTTGGAAAACGCGGGTAAATAATTTGTTAAAGAGTGCGTTAAAAAGTGTAGCGTACAACACTTCTGTGCCTAATGAGGATTTGTTTATTAGCTTTAGTTTCCCAAAATTTAACAATATCTTTCTTCAGTATGTTGCCGTCAGACATATGTGGACTAACGAATTCAAAGTTGCACGGTCATCTGGTCATAACCTCCGTTCTGTCTCCACCTATGTACTACCAATTACTAGAACTAAATACGGAGAAAGCCAGCGCTGCTTTTATGTCCCCGCAATATTTAACAGTCTACCTAATGAAATAAAGGTACTGAAGCATAAGAAGGCAATAAAGAAAGCCCTCATAACCTACACTGTCTCGGGATAGTGATGCGTACAAAAGGTGGGGATAAAGGAAGAAGCGCTCCAGATGTGTTTTCTTGTGTTCTTAGGGTATAACGCTCTCATTACCTTCTTTTTTTCTTGGTTTTAGTGAGTAACCCAAAGCAAACCACTTGATGATTTCCTGTTGTTGATGACTTTATTGTGTTTCCTTGAAGTGTTTTTTTCTTTTCCTTGTACATTGTCAATTTGAAATGTTTTTCCTGAGTAGGTAAAAAAGAGATTTGCCGCCTGCTGCCGGATTTTGCCCAGCAAGCCACTGATGGCTTTGGCATGCCCGGAAATGTATTGTATTGCCTGACGGGAAATAAAATTATTATTATTATTATTATTATTATTATTATTATTGACTTCTTTTGTGAAAAAATTTTCTATTCTGTCTGACCGTCAGTTTGGTTTCATCGAAGGTCGTGGAACGCTTTCACTTCTCGAAGAATTTGCAGATGAATTGTATGCAACTTTTGATCACAATCTGTTTGCATGTGGCTTGTTTCTAGATATCGCCAAGGCATTTGACACTGTAAATCATAAAATTTTGTTGCAAAAATTATACCTGCTTGGATTTAGGTGCCCGTTTCATGACCTATTGAGAAGTTATTTAGAAGATCGCTCACAAGTCGTAGCCCTTGATTACACCACAGCCGTTAGCAGCCGTCAGATGTTGGGGGCTGGGGTTCCTCAAGGATCTATCTTATCACCATTGCTTTTCAATTTATTTATCAATGACTTCGCCTCAGCAGTAACAAATGCCTTGGTCTTTCAGTACGCCGATGATACGGTTTTACTTACGAAGCATATTTCCTTCAAAAGTGCTGTTGCTTTACTGCAAGAAAATATCTGTATCGCAATGAACTGGTTTTCCATGAATGGTCTTTTGGTAAACCAACAAAAAACAAAACTGGTTTGTTTTAGAAACCCATTGAAGACAACAGTACTGAGTGAATCGGTTTTTTTGCACTCCCACATTGATAAAGACTGCCATTGTACTCCTGTTGAAAAGGCTGATTGCATAAAATATCTGGGGATTTACTTTGATAGCGACCTCTCATGGCATAGTCACATGGCTTACGTTTGTGGCAGACTGCATAGAACGGCATGGCTACTGTTCACAGTTAAATATTTCCTACCTTTATCGGTTAAAAAGACAATCATGCATGCACTTGCATGCAGTGTTATTAGATATGGCATCACACTTTTTGCACACTCTTCGCATAGGTGGCATGATCGGGTAGACGCTCTTCTAAAATATATGTTGAAAAATACCGCCTGTGAACATTCCTTTCCCCCTCATGTAAACTTGTTTAATTTTCTTGGTCTTCCGTCCTTTGAAACTTTATATAAGCACACTGTTATTCTTTGGCACTTTTGGAATCCTGCTTTCAAGACGAGAGCAGTTTCTGCTAGAGCACTGCGGAATTGTCAACGCTACACGGTCGCCAGATACGCAACCAGATATGGCAAAGCAAGACGATGTGTATATGTCCCTACAATCTTCAATACGCTTCCTGATCAGGTGTTGACGGCTACATCTAAAGCCACCGTAAAACAAATGCTCAAATCTGTGAAGTTTTAATTCTTAATTGATGCAAATTCCAATGTGATTTTTTTTCATCTCTTTTATACAATGTATCTTCCTTAGTATTTGTATTTCAGTGTTTGTGAACTTACCCTGATATTTTATTGCTTTACTTTTCGCTCGCCGATTTTGCCGGGCCTAGTCCTGCAAGCCTCCCTTGGCTTTGACAGGCCCGAGTTTGTATGTATCACCATGTGTTGTGGCAATAAAATTATTATTATTATTATTATTATTATTATTATTATTATTATTATTAACTCGCGTTTGTTCTCTCACCCACTCTGCCAGCTTCCGATCTCTTAACGTTACACCTATCATTTTTCTTTCCATAGCTCGCTGCGCTGTCCTTAACTTAAGATAAACCCTCTTTATTAGCCTCCACGTTACTGCCTTATAGGTGAGTATCGGTAAGATACAGCTAGCTGCTGTATACTTTTCTCTTGAGGGATATTGGTAAACTGCCATTCATGACCTCAGACAACCTGCCAAATGCTCTCCACCTCATTCTTATCCTTCTAGTTATTTCCCTCTCATGATCCGGATCAGCTGTCGATACCTACCCTAAATAGACATATTCTCTTACTACTTCCAGCACAGCGCCATCAATTGTGAACTGCTGTTCTCTTGCTAGACTGTTCAATATTACTTTAGCTTTCTGCATGTTAATTTTAGCCCCACCGTTCTGCTCTGCCTGTCTAATTCATTGATCATGTTTTGCAGTTCATGTCCTGAGTGACTTAGCAAGGAAATGTCATCAGCGAATCGCAGATTACTTAGGTATTCTCCATTTACTCTTATCCCCAACTGTTCCCATTTCAGGCCCCGGAATACCTCCTGTAAACAGGCAGTGAATAGCATAGGCCAAATATTATCTCCCTGCCGGACACCTTTCCTTAATGGAATTTTATTGCTGACTTCATGGAGAACTATGGTAGCTGTCCAATCGTTATAAATACCTTCCAATATTTTCACGTAACACTCGTCCACACCCTGATTCCGCAATGCCTTTATGACTGCTGAGGTTTCTACTGAGTCGAATGCTTTCTCGTAATCAATCGACGCTATATATAGGGGCTGGTTATATTCTGCCCATTTCTCTGTCACCTGATTGATAGCGTGAATATGGTCTATTGCCGAGTATCCTTTACGAAAGCCTGCCTGATCATTTGGCTGATTGAAGTATAAGGTTGTCCTGACCCTATTAGCGATTACCTTAGTAAATACGTTGTAGGCAACAGACAATAAGCTGATCGGTCTGTCATTCTTGAAGTCCTTCGTTACTGGCTGATGTCCCAATTGTGTGCTCTACTGCCTCTCTCAATAACATTCTGATTACAATCGCTACTGTATAGATTTGTGTAAAACTCTTCGGCTACTCTAACTATGTTATCTATACTGCTAATGACATTGCCCTGTATTTCTCTTATAGCATACATCTGGTTTTTATCTATTCCTAGTTTTCGCTTCGCGGTTTCTCTTCAGCATGCTCGATTTTCGCCATGTTAAACATCCTGATGTCGGCTACCTTCCGCTTATTTATTAACTTCGACGGCTGAATGAGTTCTATTCTGTCTACGGAGTTAGATGTCCTTATGCTTTACAGTTTCTTAATCAGATCTTTCGTCTCCTGAGACAGCTTCCAGGTATCCTGTCGAACCATCCCACCGCCTACCTCTACGGCGCACTTCGTAATGATATCTGTGAGACGACTGTCCATTGTTTCAACATTACAGCCGTCATCTTCAGTTAAAGCGGAGAATCTGTTCTGCAGGAAAATCGTGAATTCCTCTACTTTCTCTCTTAATGCTGACTCGTTAATAGACTTCCGCTTCACTAATTTCCTCCGTTCCCTCTTCAAACCTGAGCTAATACGAGACCTTACCAATATGTGGTCGCTACAACGGTCCTCTCCGAGGACCTCCACATCCTCCACGATGCCAGGGTGGGCGCACAGTATGAAGACTATTTCATTTTTAGTCTCACCATTGGGGCTATTCCACGTCCACTTCCTGTTGGCTCGTTTGCGGAAGAAGGTATTCATGATCCGTAAATTATTTATATCGGCGAACTCTACTAATAACTCTCCCCTGCTATTCCTAGAACCTATGCCATAGTCACCTACCGCCTGGTCTACAGCCTGCTTCTTGCCTACCTTTGCATTGAAGTCGCCCATCAGTACAGTCTACTGTGATTTTACTTTGGTCATCGCCGATTCCACATCTTCATAGAAGGTTTCAACGATCTGGTCATCATGGCTTGATGTTGGCGCGTAGGCCTGCACCACCTTCAGCCTATACCTCTTACTAAGCCTAATTACAATAGCTGCCATCCTCTCGTTAATACTTTAAAATTCCTCTATGTTGCGAGCTACATTCTGATAAATGAGGAATCCCACGCCTAGCTTTCGTCTGTCTGCTAATCCGCGATAGCACAGTACGCGCCCGCCCTTTAGTACTGTATACGCCTCATCAGTCCTCCTAACCTCACTAAGCCCTATGACATCCCAATTTATACCCGCTAATTCCTCCAACAGCACTGCTCAACTAGCGTCACTCGATAAGGTTCTTGCGTTAAACGTTGCTAGGTTCAGTTTCCATTGGCGGCCTCTTCGGAGCGAATGATCCTTAGCACCCTTGCCTGCGTTATTAGTCTGACCGGCGCCCCGGTCAGCTGCTCCGCAGCCACTGGTGACTAAGGGCCGAGGGTTAATCGGGTTGTTCATAGACGGTTGCGGCCAAGTACTACATCACGGTGGCCAAATCGTGCTCTGGTGAGGAAGTGCGCTGTCAGTACTATTCACCGAGATCAGGCCGCACCCCAGGAGTAAATTTCACAGGTTCTTTATCTTCCTCGCACCAGAGGTGCCCTGCCAGAGACGGTTGTTCCAACTGGAAGACTGAAGCTTGATCTTCGCACCAGGGGTGCCCCGTCAGAGACGGTCTTGTGAGGAGTTGAGATGCAGGGGTAAGGCGAATGCTTGAAGTTTTATATACAGCTATTTACATTGCATATACAAGTTAGGGCACAAGAGACATATTAAACGGCAAAAAGATACAACACAACAAAAAGGTGGAACTGGCTAATACTAGGGGAGGCCCCTACTCGGCGTAGCCGAAGATGCGTAGCATCTCACCTTAGCCCAGAACCCCCTTCCAGCTCCGGGGCCCGGTTTTAAAGCCCTAAAGGCCCAGCCCACATTTGGTAACTTCCAATCATGTTGCACTATTAACATGATTGGCTCTTCAAGGGCATGACCAGCCCTCCGGCATTTACAAGGTAGACGACCCTCTCTACCACAAAATAAAATAAAAACGAACACAAATATACATTCGTGCCAACACGTGCGCGAGTCGGTACCGCGGGGCGGGGGACACCCGTACTTCCCGGCGCGTTCGCGAGCGGCCGCGTTCCGAGGAAGGAAACGCTTAGCTTTGAGCGCTCCCAGCCGCGTTCCGATGACCCCGCGTACACTAACGATCCCTAAGATTCTACAAAGGGCTCAAATGCCACTTCTAGAATTATAACAAAGGGATCGGTACGGGTCACAAAACCACCCTGTGGGTGACATGCCGCAGCTACACCAGCACTGGCGCCAACAAAACCAAAAACAAAAAATGCACACGGGCACCAACACAACAATACTCAAAATGCACACTTAAATACACACAGTGGCATGCCTGCCGTGCGCCGTAACACAGCGTCAAAGTTAGTGGGTTGCACCCAGTTCACCACCTCAAAGTACACACCCTCGTCCTGCTCGCGAACGAGCGCACACACACACACACAGACACTCGCAACTGGAGCATTCAGTAGCACTGACATGGGGTCCGTTAGCGGCCACGTGAGCGTCCTTGGTCGCACCGAGCGTCCCTGTGTGCGTTCGAGCCCCCACGTGTCTCAATCGACACGATTAACACCTAATGGTCGCTATGCTCATTAGGCTGCACAGCGGGGCGAGAGCTCAAAAGCTGGTGCCCTCCAGGGTCAAAAACGTCCCGGTCCTTGATGGGTCCAAACCTCTGACTACACGACGCACCTGAGGGCCCGCTGTCTCTGGCGCGCCGGTACGAACCGCGTGCTGCGTAAGGAGCATAGCCCCTGTCCAGTGTAATCATATCAGTGCGGCCGCTTCTGCCACATGGGATTTGGCGTACTGCAGTACGGAACGTACTGCTCCACGCGCTGACTTTCAACGTGAAGGCCACGCACCTGCCTCCAGGTACTCTGCCTCGCTTGGAGCCATTTCTCCCGTTCCTGCACGGGCAAACTTTGACGTTGCCGTTCCCTGCTTGATAGGCATTTGCCGGCTTCGTGGCATCGTCTAACTCCGAGGCTCCATGAGCTCCCTCGCAGTCACTTGACCCGAGCTTGCCTTGCGGCAAGTCGCCACTCATTTCCGAGTCCTCAAATAACCTGGCCAGACACACACCGGGTGCGTTCAACAACTGCGCGGCGCTCTGCCCGGTCGGCCCAGCAGGCCCACCTCCGCTCTCTGCCTCGGATGAAGGGCTCTTGCCACCAGTAACGCTACGGGGCACTTGATGCCCTATGGCCGACACAGTGTGTGTTTGCAGCAAGGCCAGATTTTCACCTGTTACTAGCTCCGTGTCAGAGGTCACAATCTTAGTCATAGAGCCTGCAGGAATTCCACCGCTGTCCTGTTTGTTATCGGACACCTTGGTCTCGATTGGCCCTAGATCATGAGAATTGGGCTGCTCCTGTTCTTTGCTAGCCGCCCGTGGTGGCGGAAAAGCTGTGATATTTCCGCGCCCTTCAGGAATCTCGTTTTCACTTCCTGAACCTTTAGCGGCCTTTCCTAACGAAGATGCGTTCCCGCATACCGGCTGATTGCTTTCAGCGTCCTCAGTGCTGTTTTCCTGACCTGTGCATGACAAGCACAATCCTTTGTCTTCCAGCACAGGCGGCCTCACCTCTCGGGACTCGGAGCAGTTCTTCCTGGCTGATTGACTGTCTCTTCTACTCTCCTTGATCTGAGAGATCTCGAGCTCTACCTGCTGGCGTCTTGCTTCTATAACCTTCAAGACATACTTAACATCCTGAGGTTCTTCCTCGAGAAGCAGCGCCTTTCTGCCATTCACTTTCGCAAGTTGAGCCTGAAGGTCCGCTAAGCGCTATTAAGATCGACGTCAGCGGGTCTCGTTTGGAACCAGCCAGCACACCTGTTTCTACTGTGCATAGCTGCGAGCAACTTCAGCTCCACACCAGTCTCTTCGGGGGCGTGGGTTCGTATCCCACCGCTGCCACCAGTTGTTGGCGCTGCCACCAGTTGTTGGCGAAGATGGGTCGGTTCGGCGTCGTTGCTAGCTCACTTCAAGCCTCTCTTAGCCTCCCATAGAGCCTCATTTGGAACCTCACTTCTAACCATGATGTAAAAACATGTAAATAAACCCTCTTGTAATCTTCCTCCCATCACCTAACTCTTTGACTTGGCGGAACTCCTGTCCTGGTGGTGGTGGGAACGGGTTCGAAGCTTGACCACGGTTCCGTCAAGCTAGCAGCAGCAGCAGCGAGCTAGCAACGACGCCGAACCGACCCATCTTCGCCAACAACTGGTGGCAGCGCCAACAGCGCGCCTTCGCTAACTCAACCTGGTACCTCACATCCAGTTAGGGCCGGCATGGATAACTCTCCATACCGCCGTCTGTACCCCTCAACTGTACTACCGGCTCGAACACATGCACAGGGACGTGAACAATGCGACGAAGGAAACTCACAGTTTCGATGCGTCTATCCGCATTGCCAGCTCCTTGGCGTCGGAGTCTACCGGCACTTTCACCGGACGCTGCGATGAGCTGTCGCACGCCGCTGGTCCTGTTCCCGCTGTCGTCACTTGCTGCGACCCGCCGGTGACCGTCGAGTTCTCGACGCGCTGCCTTCCTTGACCGGACGCAGTCCCGCGTCGCTAGTCCGCTGCCGTGGCCCTTGCCGCTGTCTCTCCGCAGGTCCTTTCTCGAACGCTGCGGTTGCCTGACCGTCGCCTTTCTCCCCGCGTTCAATCTTCTTCCTGCGCCGTCTTCCGATGGCCGCAGGATCCTCGTCGACTGCGCCAGTAAAGATCACAGGTTCTTTATCTTCCTCGCACCAGGGGTGCACCGCCAGAGACGGTTGGTAACTCGAAGACTGAAGCTTATTTCTTCGCACCAGAGGTGCCCCGTCAGAGACGGTCTCTCGATGAGTAGATATGCAGGGATAAAGGGCACACTTATGTACAGTTTATGTACAGCAATTTACAATAGATACAAGTTTAGGCGCACTAGAGACATATTAAGCAGCAAAGGACAAACAACCAAAAGGCGGAACTGGCTAATACTAGGGGAGGCCCCTACTCGGCGTAGCCGAAGATGCGTAGCATCTCACCTTAGCCCAGAACCCCCTTCCAGTTCCGGGGCCCGGTTTTAAAGCCCTAAAGGCCCAGCCCACATTTGGTAACTTCCAATCATGTTGCACTATTAACATGATTGGCTCTTCAAGGGCATGGCCAGCCCTCCGGCTTTTACAAGGTAGGCGACCCTCTCTACCACAAAATAAAATAAAAACGAACACAAATATACATTCGTGCCAACACGTGCGCGAGTCGGTACCGCGGGGCGGGGGACACCCGTACTTCCCGGCGCGTTCGCGAGCGGCCGCGTTCCGAGGAAGGAAACGCTTAGCTTCGAGCGCTCCCAGCCGCGTTCCGATGACCCCGCGTACACTAACGATCCCTTAGACCAGGCCTGTTCGTACAGTTCCATCGACACATGGAGTGTCCTCTTGCTACAAAAAAAAAAAAAACTCCGGTGGAGTTTTGCGAACACGGGAGACTCGGACACGGGGGACAAGGAAGGGGGGGGGGGGCTATGCTTTGCTAGGGCTAAGCCTCAGTGCGAGGCCCAGAGACCGAGCGTCACGAAAAACGCGGCCAAGAAATGGCTGAGGCTTAACTTGGTTAAGCCTGGAGAATGCGAAGAATCATCGTGTCGCGTAATTTGGAGGCGCACAACCACAGCGACGGCGCGAGGTGGGCCCCCGTTTCTCCACTGTCGTGATGTCATCTTGTCACGTGGTGTGACGTCATGTATCACGTGATTTGGAGGCGCACAACCACAGCGATGGCGGGAGGTGGGCCCCCGTTTCTCCACTGTCGTGACGTCGTGTCACGTGGTGTGACGTCATGTATCACGTGATTTGGAGGCGCACGACCACAGCGACGGCGCGAGGTGGGCACTCGTTTCTCCACTGTCGTGACGTCATCGTGTCACGTGGTGTGGCATCATCGTGTCACGTAATTTGGAGGCGCACAACCACAGCGACGGCGCGAGGTGGGCCCCCGTTTCTCTACTGTCGTGACGTCATCGTGTCACGTAGTGTGACGTCATGTATCACGTGATTTGGAGGCGCATAACCACGGTGAAGGGCTGAAGTGGTAGCTAAAGTAGTATGCTTCGCATAAAAAAGGCCAGCGCCCCAGAAAAGGGAGCCGGCGAGGACCGCGAGCGTGCGCGTGAGGGTGATGAAACGGCCGACCTGAGTCTCCCAGCGCCGTAGGCCGGAGAAACCGAGTGAGGGCAGGCGCCGCGGCCAGCTGCGGCACGGCAATGGGTGAACAATCCTAAGCTGTAGAAACGGCCGGAAATCCACCGACCGGCCGCAGGAACCGGCAGCAGTGGTCGCAGGAACAGCTGAAAACAAATTTTTCTGGTTCCATTAGCCTAACCCGTAAAGCATTGCGGGATATGTTTGTTCCTGGGCAATTTTCTTAGAACTCAGTTTTGAATTTGTTGCGGATATTTTGCGATTAGACATATGGAGTGAGTGTGTTGTTTGCCTTTTCATTGGGATTTCGCATGTACAACGCTTTGTAGCACTAATTCCATTCGTTTGAAGCGCTGTTTTACTGTTATGCAGATTGTTTTCTCTTTTCTAACTAAACTATATTGATGAATAGAGCGCATGTATTCTATTGCAATATTTTTTTTTATTTCAACTATGTAAGGTCATAGTATTAAGGTCATATGTATGTAAGGTCATAGTATTCCAATATTTGGTTGTATATCAACCTTTGCACTAGTCGAAATCAAGAGGAATATATGGGCTTCGCCAGGGCACGCAATGCGAAGGCAAGAAAACCGCTGGTCCTTAAGGGTAACGGAGTGGAATCCAGGAGAAGGCAAGTGTGGTAGGGGGCGGCAGAAAGTTAGGTGGGCAGATGAGATCAAGAAGTTTGCGAGGATACGGTGGCCACAACTGACAAAGGACAAGGTTAATTCGAGAGACATGGGAGAGGCCTTTGCGCTCCAGTGGGCGTAGTCAGGCTGATGATGATGATTACTGCGTATGTGAAGTCCCTGCGGCGAAAATGGCTCCCAGACCTTGTCAAGCTGTGTATACAGTTTTTTTATTCAGGAAAGCCATCAACAATGCACCAATATTGAAAAATAAATTTGATTTCATTTCATTAACAGCGTAATGGAGTTTATTCATTAATGTGGACGAAGAGAAAGGAGAATGGTAGCAGGCGCCAATAATTATTTTGAGATGACCAATTAACACTGAAAAAAAAATAGTTTTAACTCACTGCAGATGTTAATGTATGAAGAAGGAATATGTTTTAAAATGGCAAGTAGAAAGCGACCACCACTTCTTGCCGTTCTATCGCACGAATCAACTGAGTACCGATGCCCATTTTGAAAGATTTCAGCATAGGACACACACGATGGGAGCCAAGTTTCTGTTAGTGCAGCAGTGTGACCTGTACATATGTCAATAGCAGAATATAGACAATTTTATTTTTTTTTCCGGTTAAACACAGATCTGAAACAAAACCCCAAAGCCTTCTGGAAATATGTAAAGACAAGTAGAACCGATGACACTTCCATTCCCGCACTAATATCGAATGATACCACTATAAAGACAGACGCTGAAAAGGTTGAAATGTTTAATCAGTACTTTAAATCGGTGTTTTCTGAGGGACTGATGCCTGCCACAACCGCATCACTTCCTCCTAAGTGGAGCAAAATGGTGGTTTGAGCTAGTTGGTACATCTTTAAAATTTCACCAGCGCTGCGACTAGGAACAAGAAACAGAGAAAGAAGACAAGGACAAGCGCTACTAACAACTGAAAGTTTATTTGAAAAAACACAGATTATATGCACACAACTGACAACCCAAAGCGTTCCTCCTAACTGTGCTCCTGATCACTGCATGCCTGAAATAAACATCGATGTACATGGTATTGACTGTATTTTACAAGAACTGGACCCCTCTAAATCTATGGGTCCTGATAGAATCCGACCCTACATTCTAAAGAAATGTCACGGCATAATTGCACAGTATCTCATTATCATATTTAGAGCCTCGCTCGAGACCGGGTTGGTTCCACAGGACTGGAAAGTCGCGGCTGTCAATCCGACCTTCAAATCTGGAGACAAGAAACTGGTGGAAAATTATAGGCCTATATCTTTGACTTCAGTTTCCTGTAAAATTTTTGAGCATATATTGTACAGTCAGTTATTTAAATACCTGGGCACTCATGCAACACACAATTAGTCGAATTTCAGCACTTTGTTGGTAACTCCCTCGACAAGAATAAACATGTAGACGCATTATTCCTAGATTTCCAGAAAGCGTTTGACACAGTTTCGCACCCCTTGTTAAGTATCAAGTTAAACTCTTTGAACATACATAATAAAACCCATAACTGGTTATGTAATTACTTAAACAATCGTAAACAGTGTGTTGTTCTGAATGGCTGTAGCTCATTATACATAACCGTGTCTTCAGGAGTGCCCCAGGACAATGTCCTGGGGCCACTCTTATTCCTGATATATACAAATGACATTGTAGATGGCATACAGTCTTCCATAAGACTATTTGCGGATGACTGCGTTGTTTACAGGGAAATAAATTCACCATCAGATGTATCTATCCTGCAGAGCGACCTTGATAAAATAGTAAATTGGTGTCAGCGTTGGCAAATGAATCTGAACATTAGAAAATGTATCACGTCCATTTTTCAAATAAAAAGTTTGAACTTCCTACACAATACATTGTTGAAAACATAACCATAAAAAGCGTGTCAGAGTGCAAGTACCTTGGTGTTTATTTTATGCAGACTCTTAAATGGAACACACACATACAGCAGTCAATATCTAAGGCAAGTAAAATGTTGTACTTTATTCGTAGAAATTTCAAATCAGCATCAAAAGATGTTAAAGAAACACTTCATTTCTTGCACGTCAGATCTATCCTCGATTATGCCTCTATTATTTGGGACCCATAACAGGCATACTTGATTGAAGCAATAGAAAAACTCCAAAATCAGGCTGCACGCTTCGTATCCAATAATTATAACCCCTTCCAAAGTATCACTGAGATAAAATCACTGCTGGGCTGGGAACCGTTAGATATCAGAAGAAAAATTTTGAGACTTAAATTCTTCCACCGCATCTTCTATGATCAAACAGGAATTGACAGCCGTAACTACCTTTTGGAACCAACTTACGTCTCGACTCGGCACGACCACTCCAAGAAGGTGCGCGAATACAATACTAACACAAACAGTTTTTCTAAATCATTGTTTGCACTAACTGTGAAAGACTGGAACTTGCTGCCGGAAGAGTGTGTTTCAGTCTTTGATAATCGCGATTTTTACTGTCGACTGTATTCCTGCCAATCTAATCCTTTCCTACTATTGTTCAAGATTTCTGTTACCTTTAATAATGTTCACTTATTGTTTTGTTTTACTTTGATGTTAGCTTCGCTTAATGTTCTTGTTGCTTTTTGTGTGAAAATGAATACGTTGTTTTGAAACTGTCTCCCCTGCAATAATGCCTTCGAGGCGACGCAGGTATTCTGTAAATAAATAAATAAATAGGACACACACGATGGGAGACAGGTTTCTGTTAGTGCAGCAGTGTGACCTGTACATATGTCAATAGCAGAAGATAGACAATTTTATTAAGAAGGCTTCTGACGTTTGTAAAAACAACTCGCGCTTATCGAGACTTGGCTAAATGACATGATTCCTGACAATGTCTTTTTTGTATGTGATTCCGAATTTAACAAATTTCGCTGTGACCGCGTGGGCCGTAGGAGTGGTGGTGTACTTCTAGCCATCAAGAAAGAGGACACACTGTGCTTGTTGAAGTCGCGTCGTGCCTGGAG
Source organism: Amblyomma mixtum (assembly GCF_055824585.1). NCBI lineage: Eukaryota > Metazoa > Arthropoda > Arachnida > Ixodida > Ixodidae > Amblyomma > Amblyomma mixtum. The sequence goes on from NC_143017.1 coordinate 20,040,064, forward strand.
TCAGTGCGGGTTTGTTTGAAATGGGGGCCTTCTGATATCATTATTGGTGCAATCTACTGGCCTTTTGACATGAACACTTTGTTCTCAAGTCAATTTGGTCGAACCTAAACCGAACTTACTGTTTGGTTTCCGAATTCAAGCGTCCTGTTTCTTGGTGATTTCGAATTTCCCGCAATTAACTGGTCCTCTTTATTTGCTCCAACTAATGATCTTGAAGCTAAGGCTTTTCCCCAGTCTTGCCTTGACTTCTCATTGCAACAACTTATTTCTGAACCCACGCGTTGTTCTGCCACTTCTGCAAATGTTCTTGATCTTGTCTTCACCAATAATCCTTATCTTTATTCTAATATTGTGGTCTTAGAAGGCCTTTCGGATTATTCCATTATGACCGGAAAGCTTAATTTCACACCCCCTATAAAAACAACTCGCAAGAAGCAAATCAGCTGCTACAGCCGAGCAAACTTGGGTGAAATAAACGCTGCGTTGTCAGTTATTGCTAAGCACTTTCTTCTGGATTTTGCAACACGTTCAGTTGAGGACAACTGAAACCTTTTCAGAAACAAATTTTCTGCGCTTATCGACCGATTATACCTGTTATCACTATACCACACACTAACACTGTGACTTGGTTTAATAGCCACCTACGCCGCCTGAACAATAAGAAGAAGCGTCTTTAGAGACAGGCCGACAAAAACACGCTCTCCTGTTCCTTGCAACGCTACAAAGTATGCGATAAGGAATATCAGACGGTGCTTAAATCTGCTCATCGGCATTTCTTCACCAATGATTTACCATCAATGTCAAAGAATAACCCTGGTAAGTTCTGGAACACAATTAACCCGTCGAGTCATCGTGACATGACTGTAACCAATGTCCGCGGAGGCAGCGTTCCTGTGGCTGAATGCGCCCAAGCTCTTGACGACGCATTCACGTCAATCTTTACCGACGCCCACTACGAATAATTCCATTACATCCATGTCCGCAATAATTATTAGTGATACGGGAATCCTATCTTTGCTAAAGAAACTTAAAACTACATCAGCGTCTTCTCAGCTTGGTTTTAATAACAAAATACTCAAGAATTCATCTGGAGGTATCTATCGCATCTTGTCCGCTGTTTTTTTGTCCGCTGTCTCTTTCATCTGGTTTGGTTCCACACGACTGGAGCCTAGCTAAGGCTGTGCCCATTTTCAATTCAGGTGATCGTTGTTCAGCACCAAATTACGGACCAATTTCATTAACTAGCACGACTTGTAAACTCAGTGAACACGTGATTCATTCGCAGGTATTTAACTTTTTACAACAACACAACATCATCTTTAATACCAACATGGCTTATGTAAAGGGTACTCGTGCGAAACGCAACTTTCTGGTTTCATCCAAGATCCTCATTAATCTGTTCATGCTGGCATTCAAGTTAACTAATATTTCTTGAATTTTCCAAAGCGTTTGACAGAGTTCCTCACAACCAGTTATTAACTAAGTTAACACCTCTTAATATTCACCCTCTTGTTGTTGCATTGGTTAAAGATTTTCTCTTTTCCACGTTTCAGTTTACCACTGTCAATAACCATAATTCGTCTCTCAGCCAAGTTCATTCCGGCGTTCCACAAGGAAGCGTGCTTAGCCCCTTGCTTTTCTTGATATTTATTAATGGTTTAAGTAACTCAATTTCTACCCGAAACAGACTTTTCGCTGACGATTGCGTGATTTATACAAAATCTATACTAACGAAAATCGCCTAGTCCTTCAATCCGACCTCGACACAGTAACAGCATGGTGCTCTACTTTGGTTATGGGGCTTAACCTTTCTAAAACAAAATTTGTCTTTTACTAACCGAATGTCTAGATTTCAAACACCGTATTTGTTAAATAACACTCCAGTTGAGTTGGTAACCACGTATAAATACCTCGGTCTTCACGTTCTTCTAGACCTAACATGGAACCACCATATTAACCTTACTCTTCCATCAGCTAATCGGTCTTTAGGTCCCTTAAAACATAACTTAAAACATGCTGCCTCCGACCTCCGTTTACGTACATTCACCACTCTTATTCGAGTCAAAATTGAATATGCTTCGGCTATTTGTGACCATCATCGAGCATACTTAATAAATAACATCGAGTCTTTGCAGAATCGCGCAGTTCGTTTTATCTTCTCTGACTATTCGCGTCATACCAGCATCACAGCCTTGAAGAAAAGCGCTATCTTGAGGATCTACTTCTCCGTCGTAAAGTTGCACGTTTGTCAATTTTTCATAAACTGTACCATCACTCAACGCTTCATAATGGCTTGTTTTCTTTGACTTCTTCCATTTTTGACCACCGCGACCACCCATTTAAAGTTAAGCGCTTGTCATGTCGTACATATAACTATGCACATTCATTCATACCGCGTACTATCACTGACTGGAACGCTCGGCCTTCAAATGTTGCTACCGTCACTGATTGGGATAAATTTTATAACCTATTGGCTGCCACTAACTCTGCTTAATTTTTGGGTACATTGTTAACTTACTAGTGCATTTGGTTTCTGTCTTGTATTTCTGTTATTGATGATTGTCGTTTTATCTTCATGCCGTTGTTTGTGAGACACTGTATAACTTGTATTAACGTTACCGTCTGCTACTCTGTTCATGTTCTTGTTTTTCCCCTTTACGTTAAAATGTTTAAGTTTGCATTTTATACTTTTTTTTGCAATGACTGATATTCTTTTATCTGTTTTGTTGTAGTTTTTTGAAGTTGTGGTTTAATTGTATACTTTTGATTACATGCCTGCACCTCCCCCCCCCCACCCTATGTAATACCCTCAAACAGAGGGCCCTTAGAAGTATTTTGTATAAATAAAGCAATAAATAAATAAATCAGATGACAACTTTCCACTCCTCCTCGCGATTCTCTATGATGCAAGTATATGCACTACCGGCATGTAATCTGATAACATCGTCACCTGTCTCGGAGTGGGCACGGCAGCACAGCAGCAATGCGGTCGGCTAGTGCCCATCATCTTCTCGCCTTTCAGCTTGCTCTCCTTGCCTGTCTGGAGGCACCTGCCGACAACTGTGGTGCCAAAGTGGTCACCATGGCTCCGACATCCGGCCTGTGTGGTACCTACGCGGGCGTGTCGACAGACTTTCCATCATCTGGACCATCCGGCGCTACCAGTCGTCTGCACAGCTGCCCTGTGGCGCCACTGGACACGTTGGAGCTACACTGGTTGGCGCCTGCCGCTCCTGGACCGGCAACCCCGTCAGGAGCGACATCCACCACTGCCGATAAAAGCACACTCCATCACATCGCCCCCTCCAGTTGGCTCGGCAGCACAGCAACAATGCGGTTTGCTAACACCCATCGTCTTCTCGCCTTTCAGGTAAACAATCGGTACTCTCCCTACGCGCGGCGTACCGGTTGTTTAATAATACTGCAGGCCAATACGTTGGCCCAAGCAGAAGAGGAATTTCACAAACAAAAAAGAAAGCACAAAAAAGCGTATAAAATGTAACATGAAAGGCACTAAGGCACAAAAAGAAGCACAAATTAAAACGTCAACATCGCTAACTTGCACAAAAATGCTTTTGCAATGCAGCCATCAAATCGTTACACTGAAATACACTAATGGGAAGTGAATTCCACTCGTTCACCATTCAAGGCAAAAAACTGTACTTGCAAGCATTTGTTTTCGTGAAGATCGGTGCAAGCAGACACTCATGACTGTGTCGTGTTCTCGTAGACGGCCGACATACGGAAGCTGGTAGCGTCATATCACTTTTTCCAGAAAGAGTATTATGTAGTAGTACAAGACGATTAATTTTTCTGCGTATTTCGAGTGTTTGTATTATATTCTGTAGCATTATTGAGGACGGCCAATCCTTCCCGGCATATTTCACGTATATAAATATCACTGCTCTTCTCTGGACTCACCCGAGTTTTTCAGTGTCCTTCTTGGTATGCGGGTCCCAGATTTCGGAAGAATATTCTTAGATCCCACTATTGCATTCTAGGCTACCATTTTAGTTCATTCAGGTGCATTTTTAAGCTTTCTCTTTAGGAACCACAATTTTTTTAGCGCAGCTGAGCAAACACCCGAGATATGTGTTGACCATGTGAGCTGATTATTACGAGTAACGCCAAGGTATTTGCATTTGTCGACTCCGAGGACAGTTCTATTTCCAAGTTCGTACGGAAGAATTCTAGCAGATATTTTTCTTGTTAAGCGTAAAAGTACAGTTTTTTCCGCATTGAGCTCCATTCCTGTACTGAAACACCAGTGAGTAATTTCTGCAAGGCATCTCTGCTACATATCATGATCATCATGGGACACAATTTCCTTGAAGATAACACAGTCATCCGCGTATAACCGAATGAACACATTACCAGGAATAACGTTAATCAAGTAGTCAACGTAAATTAACAATAACAATGGTCCTAACATACTGCCTTGAGGGACACCAGAGGTGACCGACGAGCACTGGAAGTGCAATTTCTAACATCAACAAACTGTTCTCTCTTTTGAGATAAACACAAATCTACTGTATGATAACAAATGGGAGTCCAATTTTATCTAATTTATATAGTAGCTTTGCATGGGGAACTTTACCAAAACCTTTGCTGAAGTCCAGAAAGAGCACATCTATTTGTCCAGATAAATCAAGTATGTGGGACAGCTCATGCACGGTTGTAACGAGTTGAGTCACAGTGGAGAGTCCTTTCCTGAAACCATGCTGAAAAGGTGATAGCATGCTATGTTCTTTCAAAAATTCTTGCATAAGACCAGAGAAAATATCTTCCAATAGCTTACAACACGTGCTAGTAATGATACAGGACGGCAATTTGAAACAGTTTGGCGGTCTCCTGTCTGTGCACCGGCACAACACGTGCTTTTCTCCAGACATGGTATTGCGCCTAATTTTAAGGATAACTTAAAAAGATTAGAAATAAATTCAGATAATTGTTCGGAATATCGCCTCAGGAAAGCATTTGGAATGTTATCAGGCCGAGCAGATTTCTTAATATTTATATTGAAAAGCAATGCCAGGACACCTTCGCGACTGATAAAGATATGAGCTACCGACAGGCTACTTGTACTGAAAAGTTCACACTGACCACGCTCTGTAAACACACTTTGAAAATATGAGGTATTCAGCACTGCAGTGCGCCAATTCCATTGATTTTAATGCTTATTATCTGTTGTTTTCTTTGGCTTAGGTAAAGCCAGAACTTTTTACGATCGCTAGAAATGAATTCTTCAGGATTCAAGCTGTAGAATCTATCTCTGGCCAAATTTACCTTTATTGATAAGTCTTGTTTCAGCTCCGTAATCTGCGTGGCTATCGCTTTGTTCCTCTTTCTCAGTCTTTTTGTTTTACGCTTGGTCTCAATAATATCTCGATTTATCCAAGGATTCAGGCGGTGTTTTCGAACTATTTTTAAAGGGACAAAGTGCTCCGTACAGTACTTTACAGTCTTTTCAAAACGTTGCCATGAAATTTCAACATTACTTTCGATTATATCAAGTTGTGTATCTAAATAATCTACAATCGCAACATCATCTGCCTTATTGAAATCTCTAATTGTTTTTATTGTTCTATGACCTTGGTGCTTCTGAGCAGGAACTTTCCAGCTAAAACATATCAGCTTGTGATCTGATATACCAGGCTCGACCGTTGTTGTTCCATCAGAAAATACTTCGCTCAGGAATAGAAGATCAAGAATATTATTTCCCCGGGTATCATTATCAACAACCTGCTGGAGGCCCAGAGTGAACATATCTATCGCCAAGTCACCAGAAACCGATGAACCATAATTTAAACGCTCCCATTTTAGCCACGGTGGATTAAAGTCACCTTTTTTAATTAAGTTTTTTCCCTTTAGTCTCAGGAGATGATCATACAACTGATGCATAAAAGAGTCATCAGCCCCTGGAGCCCGATATACAGAGCATAAAAAACATTATCTAGGTAGATACCTTCAGGAACAAACTTTCGTGTTCCTTGATTTGATCAGCAACTGTTACATGAACACCGGATTTGGTTATGACTGCAATAACGCTACCGCGAGAACCCCTATCTTTTATGCACAGATGGTAGTTCACCGGAACTATTTCGTCGCCGCGAATGGCTTCATGCAACCAAGTTTCCGGAATGACGCAGACATGGGGATTGTATAAGAAAAGCAAATCTACCTTATCTGTTTTATTCATAATACTTCTGGCATTGAATGAAAGAATCCGGAGCTGATGCGCCTGCAAAAGCCAGCTTTCGGACGTTGAGCTTTTCGCCCTACAATTTTGTTTGCGGCTTCGTGAGCTATCAGTTTCAGAAATCTGTTTAAGGGAGTTGGAGGCATCATCTCAAGAAAAATACTGGTCATCAATTCGTAGCTTACCGTGCATCAGCTGGACTTTTTTTTGCTATCTTTTTTTGCCTTCGTACTAGTGCTAAGCAGTTTGCGTAGTAATGGTTTGGTTTATGGGGTTTAACGTCCCAAAGCGACTAAGGCTATGAGACACGCCGTAGTGAAGGGCTCCGGAAATTTCGACCACCTGGGGTTCTTTAACGTGCACTGACATCGCACAGTACACGGGCCTCTAGAATTTCTCCTCCAAAGAAATTCTAGCCGCCGCGGCCGGGATCGAACCCGCGTCTTTCGGGTCAGCAGCCGAGCACCATAGCCACTGAGCCACCGCGGCGGCAGTTTGCGTAGTAATCATTATGAAAACAAATTTTTGAACCTATTAGCTTGTATGCGTTCTGCATGCCTGATTGTTTTTCCGTGTAGTCCTGGAAATACAAGATAATTGGCTGGCCATCTGAACTCTCCCCGAGCCTATGTATTCTTGCCACCGACGAACAGCTCACGCCCAATTTATTCAAAAAGACGTCGTTTAAACCCCTGTCGCGTAAGAGCGACAAAGTTTCATCGGGAATTTCCAGAGTGCCAAAAACTTTCAGATTTGATCGCCTACTGTGATCTTCTAGGTCGATCAGCTTGGCTTGCTGAGATTTGAGTATCTCTTCTATTTTAGATACAGTTGTTACCAATCTAGCAGCTGTGCTCGTATTTTCTTGTACATCTCTTCCAACTGAGTCAAACGCTTGTCCAAACTATCGACCGCTCTTTCTGCATTTTGAAGGCGCGTTTTGATGACCGTTATATTATTTCTTATTGCCTGTTGTCCTTCCATCGAGGATTGAAACATTTATTTAACGGTTGGCCCGGGATTTTCCTCCACATCGGCGCCCAACATCAGTTTCCTGGAGCAAAAAAAAATCATAGGCTTTACTTATGCGAAGTTGAGGGCACGTCAGAACAACTAAAAATCTATTGTCACTACGCAACGAACAGTTGTGAACAGCCAGTACAAAGATGATGAGACGCATGGTGAACGACCTGCGCCATGCGCTTTCGCCGTGCCCACTGAAGATCCTCGGGTGCGGGATAGTCTTTATAGGGGTAGTGGCTGGTGACGTCACGAATCCATGGCTTGGAAGAAGGGGCGGTTCGGTGATGATGTTGAGTAACCGAGCTTGATTGCTGATGTCGCTTGGCGTGGTCGATAGCGGCGTTAGAGTGGATGCAAGCGATGATCCATGCGCTGTCAGCAACAGAGCCTGTACAAAGAAGATGAGGCGCGTGGTGAACGACCTGCGCCAAGCGCTTTCTCCATGCCCACTCGTGCATTCGTGCCCTATCGTGCATTGCCAGTACTGGCGAGCCCATGCTACTCTAATCAAATCATTCTTGAAATCATTAACACTAGCTGGTCACACTGAGCTTAATCGTGGCCCTAACACGCGTTCCCATTCGACAAAGGCGCCTGGCGTCATGATGGAAGTACTTGCCGAATTCGTGGACAAACGTCTATTCTGAACGAAATGAAACCGATTCGGATCGACCAATCCCAAAAAGATGCAGTCCTAGATGAAATCGGGCAGAGGTTATGTAAAATTGAAAATTAGTTTTAATCCATTGTAGCATTAAAAGAACAAGTTGAAAACGGTGAGGCGTGAATCCAAGGTAAAGCCAAAGAAATATCTATCGTAACAGCCAGGCTAGGCGATTCTGAAGATAGGGCACGCCGTTCTAATCTCTTATTTTTTAGGTCGACCACTGAAGATCAGGAAACCTGATCGTAATCTGAGGGTTCAGAAACACAACTTTGGGATTCAAAGCTAGGCATCAAGATCTCACCAATGGATATCAAGGCGGCACATCACCTGGTAAAGTTTACTGAAAACAACGCCCATCATCGTGAAATTCGCGCATTTCAAAGTTAAGGAGCAGGTACTTCAAACGCTAGCAAAATAAAAAATACAGATTACCGCATTGATCAGGACTACTCACCCAACACCCTCACCGCAAGAAAACATGTAGTCGACTATGGCAAGTCCACAAGGAAAAAAGCTGCATCATGATACGCTCATTAGCTATAACACATTTATGTATATAACCATGACACGCAGAAAATTATGCCTCAACCATAGCTTCAACACAATACTGCCACGATTCTGAACACAAATACCATTTGATTTGTGTACACAAACATAAGTATGCTACCGAAACGTGACAAACATCGGAGCCTCATCGACACAACAGAAAGCAAAGTTCTCGTACTGATAGAAACATGGTCGAATTCATCTATCCAAGACTCAGAAGTTCTTTCATTTCTTCCTGATTTTATTAATTTCCGGCGCGATCGCGAAAACAGACGCCGTGGTGGTTTACTACTAGCTAGTGATTACAAGCTTAATTGCACTGTTATTAACCTTAATTGGCTTTTAGAAGCTGTGTTTGTAATCTGTAACGTGTTATACCCACCCATTATTATTGGACCTTGCTAACGACCCCAGACGCAGACGCTTCCTTTTGCGATCATTTCCATGATACGCTTCACACTTTCACTGCATCCTACCCACAAGCTCCTATTGTCCTTTTCGGCGCCCTTAACGTGTCTGGTATCTCATGGTGCGAAATCACATTAACAAATGTAAATATAACATTGAAAATGACTTCGTTAATGCATGCCTTATATTCGGTTTAGCGCAGGTCGTTTCTATCCCTATTAAAAACGATACCAAATCATCGAATGTACTAGACCTGATACTAACTTCACACCTGATATCATCTAACCTCTTACCTACTTTCCTGGGACCAACGATCACAAAATACTGCGTGCCGCATTAGATTGCGAACTGCATAAGAAAAATAAAATAAAAAGTGCTAACGCTGTACCACAAATGCTAATACGCAAGTATAAACAAGAAGCTAACGCTGTTAGGCACGTCGTATCTAACAGATTTTAGTAGGCGCTCCATCGAAACTAACTAGTCGCTTTTTAAAAACAAATTTAACAAACTCATTGAAGCACAGATCCCCACTGTAGCCGTAAATAAACGCCCGACCTCCCCACGGTTCAACACTGCTCTCAAACGTCTAAACAGCAAAATGAAAAGGCTTTATCGAGCAGCTAATTCCCTGGAGACCACACCAGCATGGGAAAAATACCACACCATCGAAAAAGCATTTCTTGCCGCCAAAACCAAGCGCACTTTATATTCCATAACGTTGCCCAACATGCGCCGCTCCAATCCTATGGAATTTTGGAGAACTATTAATCCCTCTCTAATCTATTAGCTTTAGTAGATAATGACAGTAATCTTATTTGTGATCATTAACTACCTGAAACAATAAATTGTGTAGTTTCGTCTGTATTTAATCATGAACCCGATAGAAACCTCCCAGAATTGACTTGTCGCCGTTACACGCGTTATCGTCGTTATGACGTTATGGAACCCAGAAAAAAGAAACTTGTTTCCTAATTCACGAGAATGTTGACTATCAGTCTGCATGTCAACATTCATGTCACCGGCAAGTGGCAACTGCTAATGGTGAACCGTGGCATATTCAGGTATTCCTTCCAGAAAAATTTACGAGCTCGTTGCGATTCCCAGAAGGAAGGAGGTAGATGACATGAAACATTGGAAGGTCGCATATCACACACAGGGCTTCGTAATCAGTCGTGACACGTGTGATTTCCTTGAGCACCTCTGTTGATATGCATCGTTTAACATGTTCCGCCACACCCCCTCTACGCATGCCTGTTCTGTTGAAGTTGTGATCGGCGTAGTCATCTAAGTTCACTACAGGGCTGCTATTTGCATACCAGGTTTCTCAAACATGATGACGTCAAATTTGAAATGGAAGTAACTTAGGAACACAGCAACTTGATCTTCTTTACAAGCCAGAGAGAGACTTCTCACGCGATAGCGCTAATGTTTCTACTTCCTGGAATGTGCCACCGGTAAGTCTCAGCACATGGGACACAGTTACACCGCTCAGAACGCCTCAACAACCACAGATCACATTTGTGGACACAGCCAAACCTCCAACTATCAAAACACATAAACAACCTTGGCCATCCATTCGGTAACTTTACAACTATTTACTGCAGTCGAGGTTCAAAACACATTACGACCGCGAGAGCTGTAAATCATACCTGATTCACAAATTTAACAGTCTCAAGCGGCATTAACAAACATAGGACACCTATCATGCTTAAATCCTTATTAGGGTAACAAATAATCATCCCAGACATCTGGGGAGTAGAGACTGACAGAACGGGCGGCAGAAAGCATAGCAAGCATTGCTTCCGATGATGTTTCTTCTTTTTTTTATTTTTTTATTTTGTTTCATAAATACTGCCGACTGCCCTTTGGCGGTCAAGGCAGGAGTGCACAAAGAAAAAAAAGAAAAAATTACAAAGTGGTAACAACAAAATAACAGCAACAAAGGGCGATTACAGTACGAGGACAAAATTCAATAAGACCAACGGGAAGCAAAAAAAAATACAGGCAAGTCATCCGACGTCAAACAGACTAAGTGAACAGAATAAAACAAGGAAACCGAAATACACTGTGTACTCAGGCATTGTCAGGCATTTGCTGTTAGAGTTATTTTTCGCGCCTCTTTTATGCGAAGCATACTACTTTAGCTACCACTTCAGCCCTTCACCGTGGTTATGCGCCTCCAAATCACGTGATACATGACGTCACACCACGTGACACGATGACGTCACGATAGTACAGAAATGGGTGCCCACCTCGCGCCGTCGCTGTGGTTGTGCGCCTCCAAATCACGTGATACATGACGTCACACCACGTGACACGATGACGTCACGACAGTGGAGAAACGGGGGCCCACCTCGCGCCGTCGCTGTGGTTGTGCGCCTCCAAATCACGTGATACATGACGCCACACCACGTCACACGATGACGTAACGACAGTGGAGAAACGGGGGCCCACCTCGCGCCGTCGCTGTGGTTGTGCGCCTCCAAAATTACGCGACACGATGATGCTTCGCATTCTCCAGACTTAACCAAGTTAAGCCTCAGCCATTTTTTTGTTTTTTGTATTGTTTTTTCATGCCCTGTGTTGTAGTGTCACGCGTTTTCGTCCCCCTTTTTACCCTCTTTTTTCTTCGCATTTTTGCTGTTATGTTCGTCTTCTTTTCGTACACTGATAAACTGCCATGCTCGTCTGCGCGTGCTCATGCGCTGTGGATCATTACATTTGTTTAACCCTGAACAGTCGTGCAGTTACATTTGTCGTACGGTATATTACACTTTTTACTCACTGCAGTCCGTTTCTGGTGATGAATTTGTTGTTAGCCTTGTCTTTTTTTTTGTGTGTGTATGGAGTGCTGGTGTAAGAATTGATTAGAAAGTTGTGATTTTTGCTGACGTCCTATTTTGTATTCTGTTATGCTGCCACCAACCTTCGCTCAGTGGCATTTTGAAAAGTCTTGTGCAATACCCTTTCTTTTCTTTTTTTTTCTTAGATGTTTCTTTATTCCTCCTCACCCCTATCCCCAACCAGTTTCTGTTGAAATGCTGCCTCCTCGTTGCGGAGGGGTCAAGCGCTTCACGATTGTCGCCAAAATGCAGTAATGAGCGACACTTCAAAGGTTACCCCTCGTTTTCTAAGAAAGCCATGAGATAGGGGGGAAAGGAATTTTCCGTCCACCCTTTTTATTTTCTGCCGTTCGCTCCTTCTGAACACCTGCATCCACTTAGGGGGCCGCCTTATTAAGTTCTCACCGATTTTATTTTTTCCTTTTTATACCCCCCTCCTATTGTTTGCACTGGTGTTTTACGCTATTCCTGTACGATCGCACGTGCTTTAAAAGCTGCGTGTCTCAAATGTTCTAATACAATCGAAAAAGCCTGGTCCTCCAGCCGAAATATGATTTTTTCCTTCCCTTGGACAGTTTAATAGCAATAAGGTGATGCCCACTTGGAAATAACTGCAGGGAATCGGCCTCAGACGGGCGCAGAAAAAGGCGTGTGGAGGCGGAAATAGGTTTTTGAGGAAAGAAAATTAAGCAGAAATTGTCTCGCATCTGTGTCAACACCCAAATCGAGCCGTAAGGGAAGGGAGGAAAGTGCGAGAGAAAGAAAAAAAGATGCCCAGGCTTAGCTTGGTTAAGCCAAGAATGCGTTGCATATTGCGCGGTCTTTTTGCGCGAGGTATTGCTTGGCGGCACTCGATTTTCTCAGCAGCTTTTCCTCCGTGACGTATGGATGGATGGATGGATGGATGGATGGATGGATAGGAGCGCCCCCTTTGAAACGGGACGGTGACAACCGCCACCATGAGCAGCCGTCCTTTTTTTCTTTTTTTCCCTTTTCTTCTTTTCTTTCTTTTTATTCTTTTTTTTTTCTTTTTACGTGGTTTGGTGACATCACGTCAGCACGTGACGTGACGTCACTAAACCACGTGACGTCACGTCACGTGGTTTGGTGGCTGCCCGGCCGCGCCCAAGGGCTGAACTGAGTGATTGCAATATGCTACGCATAAAATACGTGCCTTAGCGAAGGGCTCCGGAATAATTTAGACTACCTGGGGGTCTTTAACGTGCGTGACATCGCACAGCACACGGGCGCCTCTTGCGTTTCGCCTCCATTGAAACGCAGCCGCCGCGGCCGCGGCAGCCTTCGAATTCAGGAACTCCGGCTTAGCAGACGAGCGCTCTAACCACTGAGCCACACCTAGGGTTTTCGCGGGTTTGGCCACTTCCGTGTGGTGTGAACAAGGCGTGCACTACCCTCGCTGGTCGGCATACCTGCACCTACTTGTGCTAGACCCCACATGAGGAACTGGGTCAACCTCTGTGAGCATAGCTGGCGAGGCGGTGTAATGACGAAGGCCTTTATGCACCTCCCGTAAGAAGGAATAGAAAAAAAACTTCGTTTGCGGAGGCGTCCAGCCCGGATGGAGCCGAGGACCCTACTCTGAGAGTGTTCGGTAGAGAGGCGTCACAAAATCGCTTGATGCCGACGGCTACAACAGCGCTGTGGATGAATTTGTCCAACATACTTCTTGGACCTTCGTTTTTCTCGAATTATGCTCGACAACCACCACATTGTAATGAAGCTTCGGCCAACGGAGGCTCAGGGGCCTGTTAAAGGGGTCACACGAGTGTTCGCAGTGAAATTGAAACGTCGAACACGAGTCAAGGGCTCTGAGGTTGTATGGCTGGTTCCTCAGCACTGAAAATACTGCACATATGTATTCTGTAGTTTTGACCTAGTCGTATTTACTCGACTGGGTACAGGTTGGCCTGTTTAATGAAAATACGTTGATTAGTAGTAGTAGAAGACGTTTATTCGGCCAAAATTTACAGGCCGAGCATATCGACCGCCTGGGCGACCAGAAGTCGCTGTTCTTCCTCCCCTTCAGCGCCAAGCCAGTCGAGCCAGGTGGTGATGGATAAAGAAGGTGGGGGGTAGGAATCCGACTGCTGAGCAGCCGGGCAATAGAAGAGGCAATGGGCAAGGTCCGCATAGATACAGGGGCAGTTGGGACAGGAAGGGTCCGATCGATAGCAATAGAGAAAGAGGCGAGACGAGGTGATGATTGCATTCATTTGAACGTGCCGAAGGCGAGTCTCCGGCACTGTGAGTGATGGATGACGGGGAGGGTAAAGGCGTTTGTCGAGGCGGAGCTCGAGGTAGACCTCTTTTATGGTGCGGCGAAGAGTGAGTCTCCCACCGTCCTCCGAGGGCTTGGGCCAGGGGATCAACGGTGCCCGGAAAAGTGTGTCACAGGAGAGCTGATGAGCCAGCTCATTGCCGTCAATCCCTGAATGCCCAGGGACCCACGGGAGGAAAACGATGGAAGGCTGCAAAGCGGAGACCGCTCGTTCGACCTCCTGTTGAAGAGAAGGGGTTAGGGTGCGTTTCTGTATGTGGTGTATAGCGGCTTGTGAGTCTGAATAGACTGTGTACTCTTGAAGATAGGGAAGGAGGGCAAATGACTGGAGGGCATGCGCAATGGCGAGGACCTCGAGGGACAATGCATCCGGAGGGCGTAGAAACGGCCCGCTGGTGTGAGTTTCAGGAGCGGGGAGGTGGGGGTGGTACAGGGCGTAGCCGCAGGAACCTCGAGGAGCCACGAAGGAGGCATCCGTGTAAGCTACACCCTGGGTATCAAAGAGAGGGGAATGGTGCTGTGCGGCCGCATGACGACGGCCGGCGTGCAGAACGGGGGACATGCTGGACGGAAGGGGGAGGATCCGAAGATTGGGAGCCGGGGTGGGAATAGGAGAGGTAAACGGGGCGCAGGGAATGGGCGAGATACCCGCTTGAGTCAGTAACCACTGACCCTGACGGGTAAGGGAAAGCCGGGCAATCTGCGAGTCATGATGGAGAGAGAGCAGAGAACGGAGAGTATGAAAGAGGCCTGTTGCAAAGATCTTTGCAGTAGAGGTAGTGATAGGGAGGTTGAGAGCTGCCTTGTAGAGGCCCACAAGGGTAGTCTCAAGAGCGTTAAGTTGAGTGTGATTGAAGGAAACGTAGGGTGCAAAGTACAAGACCTTGTTGAGGGCCAGCGCGTGGGCAACTCGGCACGCATGAGCTTCGTGGAGACCTGAGCGCCGAGTGACCACGCGCCGCAGGAGGTGAGTTACGGAGTGGCAGGTGGTGACAGCGTGGTGGAGGGCTTGCACGTTCTTGGCTGCATGCAAAGGAAAGCCAAGAACTTTGCACTGCGTGACGACAGGAATGGGAGAGCCAGAAAGGTGGAGAGAGACGAATTGGTTGTGTGAGCGCTGGTATGAGGAATGGTTGAGGAGAAGGAGCTCGGATTTTTCAGGAGCAGGAGAGAGGCCAGCAGTGGTGAGAAAGGAGTCGATGAGATCTAGGCCACGTTGCAGGGTGTCCTGTACGTGACCGGGAGAGCCAGACGAACACCAGAGAGTGATGTCATCGGCGTAAAATATATGATGCAGGTCGGGAATTTCAGCTAGCTGGGAGGCGAGAGGGGCCATAGCAATATTGAAAAGGGTAGGAGAGAGAACAGCACCTTGAGGAGTGCCTCGGGTGAGGTTGTGGGGGTCGGACAGATAGGTGTCGACTCGAAAGCGAGCGACACGTTTAGAGAGGAATGAGCGGATATAACAGTACATGCGGGAGCCACAGTCTAGGGAGGAGAGTTGGGAAAGGATGTGGTCGTGGCAAACACCGTCGAAGGCCTTGCGAACATCGACAGTCACAAGTGCGTGAATTTGAGTGGGTGTAGGTGACAGAAACGTGTGCTGGAGAACTAGAAACATGTCCTGTGCACAGACGTGGCGTCGGAAGCCGATGAGAGAATGAGGGAAGAACTCCCTCGTCTCGAGAAAATTAGAGAGGCGAGTCAGGGCCATTCGCTCAAGGGTCTTACCAACACATGATGTCAGGGAGATTGGGCGGAGGTTAGAGAGAGAGGGAGGCTTGCCCGGCTTTGGAATCATAGAAATGAGGGAGGAGGTCCAGGAGCTGGGCAGGCAGCCGCTGTCCCATGCATCATTGTAGGTTTTAAGGAGGAATTCTTTGGCGCAGTCAGGAAGGTTGCGAAGTGTGGTGTATGTAATGGCATCCTCACCGGGAGCCGAGCGTGTTGCATTAGCAGCCAGAGCCGATTCGAGCTCCCGGAGACTGAAGGATTGGTCCAGATCGGGGTTAGGTCCACCGCAGTACACCGGGTAGGAGGGTGCCAGAGGGGGCGGGAGATAGAGAGAGGCGAGCTGATCAAAAACATCGGAGGGAGTTCCTTGAGTGAGGGCTTTAGCTAGAGTGGGAGCAAGGGCAGGCTTAGTGCCAAGGAGGGATTTGAACAGAGACCATGTGGATCGCGAGTGCAATGCAGAGTCAAGACGGTCACAAAGAGCACTCCAACGAGAGTGCTCGAGTGAGGCGCAGTGGGCGACGATCTCGGCCCGCAGAGCAGTGATCCGGGAAGAAAGTTCGGCATTGTGGGGTTGGGAGCGGAAGGAGCGTTGAAGACGTTTACGGCGACGCCATAAACGGAGTAGGTGAGGATCTGGGTCTGGGACTGGGTGACAAGAGCGAACACGACGGCTACTGGACATGACCGCTGCAGTGATGCGCGACGTCCAGTCGTCGTAGGATTGAAAGGAGTCAGAGGAGAGATTAGCGCGGAAGGCGTGCCAGTCAGTATGAGTGACCGGATGACTTCGAGGGATGTGGGAAAGAGAGGTGGAAATGTGGACAAGATAGTGGTCACTGAGAAGAGTTTCGGCTGTCACTTGCCAGTGAAATGAAAGTGAACCCCGAGAGAAAGTGAGATTGGGTGTCGTGGGACGCTGTGAGGTAGTGCCCGCTCGAGTAGGGGAGCCAGGAGTATTGAGAAGGGTGAGGTGGCGTTCCTGGGCCAGACAGTGGAGGAGGCGGCCGGGTTTGAGGGTTTGAGGGTAGCCCCAGAGTGTGTGAGGGGCATTAAAGTCACCACCAAAGAGGAGATGGGAGTTAGAAGGAAGAGAGTGAAGGAACTTGCCCAGGGCAGAAAATAAAGAGGAGGTAACAGGGGGGTTGTAGAAAGACAAAAGGGCGAGTGAGACGCGGGAAGAAGGGTGGTAATAGACCACACCAACTAAATATTTAAGAAGGACGGAGGGGATATCAAGTGGCTCCACGAGCACGTCGCTACGTACATAAATAGACGCAAGTGGTGTGGCCGTAGCGGCATGGTAGGCGCGGTAGCCTGGGACAGTGCGGGCCGTCCGGGTCTCCTGGAGAAGGAGAAAATGGGGCAGGGAGGGGCGGGCGAGTAGATACTGGTGGAGGGGGGTCTTATTATGGCACAGATTTCGGCAGTTCCACTGCACAATCTCGAGGTCCTCGCCAAAAGCCATTATGATAGTGTAGAGGTAGAACTTCGTGAGGGTACGCGTTCCTTCTTTTTGGCCAGGGGCAGTGACTCATGCAGGGATTGGAGCGTAGAAGTGAAGGATTATAATTGTTTGGATTGTGCTTGGAGGGTGGCAAGAATCTGCAGAACCGATGTCTCTAGCTGAACCAAGCGAGTGTGGTGTGCCTGTGTGGTGGTTTCGAGAAGATCAGCCAAAGGGGCGACCTGGGCGGTGGAGGAGGGAGTGGTGAGTGTGGCAAGGTGCTCATTTAGCTTGGTAAGCTGGGAGGTAAGAGAGGAGGTGGTTGTCTGGAAGGTTTGGGTCAAGGCGTGGATCTGTTGTTGTAGGTCGTGGGAAATTCGCTGTTGCTCTCGCTGCTGGCGTTCCAGCATAGCGAGCCGGAGGTCGAGGAGCAGCTCTCGTCAGTCAGGGATGGAGAGAGTGGTGCAGTGGAAGAGACGCTGGAAAGGGACGCTGGAACCGACGAGCCTTTCTTTAACTTTGGCGGCGTAGGAGCCTGGTGGTGACGTGACCGGAGCTTACGGAGGTTCATGATTAGGGGAGGAGGAGGGGGTGGGTTGCGTGGCCCGGCGCAAAGCTAGGCGTCGTAGGTACGCAGCTTTGGCACACTCGCGTTGTTTACCGAGGAGAAAGGGGCAAGTGGGGTCGAGGGAGGAGTGGGTGTTTACCTGGCAATGAACGCACCAGGGCTAGGCACATACATGAGCGGAAGGGTCGGCGGGTAGAGGAGCAGCACAGCGACGGCACTTTGCCGGAACGCTGTGCTGTGGACACTGGTGGGCGCGGTGTCCAAGAGCGAGACAACGGGTGCAGGTGGGAGGCTTAGGCTTATGGGACGGCACCGGAAGGCAACGCGTTTGAAATACACAAAGTGGGGGATTACGGTTCCAGCGAAAGTTATGAGCACCGACTGAGTGGTGCCCATCATACGAGCAGCAAGAATATCGGTTTTGAATGATTCGATATCATGCATGAGGTCATCAGGGGTGAAGTGGCCACCGACGTTATGTATGACGCCGAGGCATGAGATGCGAGGATTAGGGGCATATGTTTTAATGGTGATAGGCTTACCGTGAAGCTGAAGATGCGTGATAGAAAGCAGGAGGTGGGCGGTGAGAGGGGAATGAGTTTTTAAAAAGACGAGGCTTTGGGCTGGCTTGGCCTGAAGGGTAATCTCCGCACTGCTCTCGGAGGACAGTTGTGCAGCGGAGACGACTGCGGCGAGGACGTCGTAGAGCGGTATCTTGGGGTTGAGGGTGCCAGGGGGAAGCTGGATGCCAACTGTGATGAGCTCGGTGCGGGGCCGGGTGGCGGAGGCAGGCTTACGGCAGGCACCGATGGTGGTCCAGCCGACCTCAGGGGCCGGAATGAGATGGCCGTCGACTGCGGACGCCGTAAGGTCCATGTCTGCTGTGTCGTCAGCCTGAGCCGCAATCTGCGACGCAGGTACCAAGGTGCTGGACTTGCTGTCAGCGGGAAGTGTGGTCCGAGTAGGTGCGGCGGCACTGGCGGCGGCGACGAACGCAGTCGACTGCGATGCGTCTGTGGGCCCGAAGCTCTTGGCTTCCCTTAATGCGTGGAGTTGGCCAGCAGTGGACGCCGCGGCGGTGACGAACGCTGCCGGCTGCGTTGCGGCTGTCGATTCGGAGCTCCCAGCGTCGGTGAACGCGACGGGAATGGGCGCGGTGGTGTGGCCGGTGTTGAACGCAGCCGGTTGAGACATGGCTGTAAGCGTGGTTGGAGTAGGCCCCGCGGCGGCCGCGTCGGAAGAAGTTGACACCGGCGAGGTATGGGTGGGTCTCGGCTTCAGGGGCTTGTTGAGACGCTGCATGCCAGAGCTGCAGGCGCGGCGCGTTAGGGTTAGTGAGGCGCCGCGCCGCAGCAGATTTTTGGAGGCGCTTGGAGCGCCAGCTCGACAGCGGGCCGTGATGCGAATGGTTTCCTCGTGGTGCGGATGTCTTCCTGACGCGATGGAGTGTAAATCCAGGGGCGGGCAAGGCCCTGGACCAGGCCAGGGGCAGGTGAAAAACGGAGCACGATAGTCAGCCAGCTAACCAGGGCGGCGCCACCTAGCGGATCACCTACGTTGATTATAATCATAACAACTAATACTATTAGCTCGTGAGATGTTGCTGTTATGATTGTATGGCGTCTGAAGACGGAAACTGTACTATGCGGTACGAAAAGGTAACGCTGAGCTCTTTCTAGACGAAGTAAAGAATAAAACAAAGGAGAAAAAATTGCTTTCAATAATAACGTCCTACCTGATGCTTCTAGACACGATCCTCAGAAAGTGTGGATGGTCATTAGTGAACTTCTTTAAACGCAACATCGGAAGCGCAGCCTCCCTGAAATGTCACTAGGTTCCAAATGTACTTGGGAAGTCGCTTGAGTATTTCAATGCATATTTTGTAATCATGATGCGACCAACCTGCGACGAGACGGCTCAACGTTCATGTACGCACAAAATTCCGCCGCATTTTTGGAACCAGGCGATGAAATGGAAACTTGTAGCGCATTTATAAACCGAAAAACACCTACTGAGTACATGTCGATCATCTTCAGATCAAACTTCTCAGGTTCGTGATTGATGCCATCGGGCCTCACTTACCATATATACTTTAACCCCGTTCTGTAAAATGGCTATTTCTCAAGGTGCATGAAAAAAGCAAAAGTGTCGGTCATCTTTAAAGGCGGTAAAGAAAAAAAACGCTGCTGACTAGAGGCCGGTGTTTATATTACACGCGCCTTCGAAGGGCTTAGAAGGAAATGATAGTGGTGCGCATAAAAATGTTTTTTTTCCAGACAAAATATATATCGAGAGTATCAACATGATTTCAGTCGAGGCAAATCTACCAAAACGGCCCTAATAAGGACGAAAGAGCTCATCATCAATTGAGTGCGAGGCGCTTACGCTCAGCCTTTCTGCAGGTTACAGCAATGCCTCTGACTTTCTCAACGAAAAGATTTTGCTGAAAAAACTTAGCTCGTATTGTGCCCTCGGTGTATCATTCGTGATGTTTGAATCTTACTTGAGTGATGTGAAGCAGTGAGGCAGTATTGATAACTACCCCTCATCCTTTAAAAATATTTCTTCTGATGTGTCACATGGCAGTATTTTGCGGCCGCTTGTTTTCAGTGTATATGTAAATGGCGTGGTTAAACCCAATACTGATGCTTGTTACGTTCTTTATGCTGATGATTGTTTTTCCTGGTCGTGAAATGCAAGAGTTGGTGGCAAAAGCGGAAACTGAGATGAAAAAGATAATCAATTGGTTCAGTGCTAACGGTCTTACGGTTAACACAAAAAAAACTAAAACCATAGTTTTAAAACCAAAAACAAACAGGAGCTATATATCGCGATTTAGCACTCGGTACTGCTGCAATTGAAATTGTTAACGAACATAACGACGATACGACTCACATTTTCTGCTGATATAGGGACACGACACCGATTCGTTGCGCAAATCACTCTCATCAGCAGCTGGTGTACTTGTCAGAATTAGGTATTGGTTTGGTTTGGTTTATGGGGTTTAACGTCCCAAAGCAACTGAGACGATGAGAGACGCCGTAGTGAAGGGCTCCGGAAATTTCGACCGCCTGGGGTTCTTTAACGTGCACTGACATCGCACAGTACACGGGCCTCTACAATTTCGCCTTCATCGAAATTCAACCGCCGCGGCCGCGATCGAACCCGCGTCTTTCGGGTCAGCAGCTGAGCGCCGTAACCACTGGGCCACCGCGGCGGGGCAGAAGTAGGTATTATTTTCCCGAAAAAAAAAATAAGTTTCACATTTTTCACGAATTGTTCACATCACAATGAAATTATTGCTCACTTGTTTGTGGAACGACAACGATCACGAATATGAGGCAATTTTCATTCTTCTGCGAAATTTTGCTAATGCATCGTTCTACTGTCCGAGAGTATAGTTATTTTTAATTATAAAATAATAAAATTATAGCCTTATTCAGAATTTCGTTTAATGTATACTTTGTTTTTTTTAATCATACCTTTCAAACATTTTTAAATACTTCCGCGAATTAAAGCTAAAAAAAGCGACTGTCTTACTCGTAGCAGTGAATGGTTGCACCATACCGGCGTAAAGATTATCTCTGTCAGACCCTACATACCTGCTTCGATTTCTTCTGAATGATTACGAAAAGGGGGACATATATTTTGAGACCTTTAAATAGCAGCCGTATTTTGTAGCCCAATAAACTACCTATGTACTATCGCGCGCTGTATGACTTGCAACACGTGCCAGGTGGTACGAGCTGATTGATGTCACAACGCAATGCGAGTCGGGCGCTGCTGCAAAGTTCTGTATATAGCTACCGAGCAGCGTTCCCGCGTGCCTGGTACAGTGCAGCACAGCCTTTTCATTTTCTATCAAACGCAAAGCCGGAGAAAATGGCCGGCAGAGCGTTCCAGGTCATTCTGATCACGACTATACAATAACCATGTTCACGCAAAGCCGGAGAAAATGGCCGACAGAGCGTTGCAGGTCATTCTGATCACGACTATACAATAACCATGTTCACATTGTGTTAGAGTCAGACTGGCATGTATGAAATGCGCAATGTATTTCGTACTTCATTACTTCAATATAAATTGAGGCAGAACGCTAATTAATTGCAATTTTCACCAATAACGATTGTTTTGCTATTTATTGTTTTCTCGATTTGTTTGAAATGTGAACTCGCATTATAATTTATGCTTCGACCATTGCTGCCTTGTATGGACCACCAAGCAGTTTTCAAGCGCCTATAAAAGAGCCTTTTTGCCTGGGAGCCTTAAACCTCGAGTTGAAAGTAAACAAATTGAATTTTCTGGAAAAGTGTATAACAGTTGCCGCAACACAGTGCTTGGTATGTAGCCTTCGATCCGGGCGCTATGCATGACGGGAGCCTCCGGGAAAGTATTGGAGGCATATCGACTACACGAGGCGCTGTCAAGCTGGCCATACACATGACCATCTCCAGTCCACGCGTCTCCGATAAGAGTGGATAACCAGACAGATTAATAAAGCTTTTCCAATGGGTCAAAGGCTTCTCTTTGCCGTGCTCTAACAGGGCCTCTCCCCAAAAATTCTGTGTACAAAAAGTTCATTCCTTTCGGGTGATCCACGTCGAGAATAGCGCGCACACGGTTTAGCGCTCCTTTCTATTCTCCCTCTTTCCCTTTTAATGGCGTCCGTTTAATTACGCCGGATTGTTTGCCTAAGGATGCCTGATCCGGCCGAACGGGCCAGCAGGGCGTCGGCGCCTGGAGTGGCCAACCCCTGCGGCAACCTGGCGCAGGCAAGCGGTTATAGCGTTAGACGCGCAACTTGTTTACAAAGTTAGCGCCACCGCGCGGGCAGGAGCGTTGACGACGCGTGGTCGCCGTGCGCGCTCGTTAATGAACCCCCTGTGACCCGGCTTAATGCGCACCTCGGCTAATTCGGTACGTTGAAGCGCGCTTGCGTCGTCGCGGTTGCGACAGAGAATGCTGGGCGTTGTATGCGCAGGCACGCGTCGCTGTGAGCGTAGTTCGTCGTAGCACGAAAATTCTGCTTTCTTTTCGCCGTCAGGGAAAAGAGAAACAACCATGTTGTCCAAGAGCACAGGTCAAGCTCTCGGTAGATCGTGCGCCTGTTTGGCCAAGATGAGCTGGTCATCCAGCTGTCGCGAGGAGAAGACGGAAAGCGTAAAAACAAGGAAATGGAGAGGGAGGCTGGACAAGAGAAAAGTCGGTGTCCTAGACGAGCACCGTAAGGTACCACCTCGGTCATAACTACCCAGCGCACTGCTCAGATTTGCAGTTGTAGCGTGCAGCTGGGCACCTTACCGCTCGGATGCAGCTCACAATTTTTGATAGTTCGGAAGTACTTTGACCGCTTTTAATGCTAAAACATTATATGTCCTATGTGCACAAAAGCCGGCGTCTGCCGACGTGTATGGCACGATATTCGTCATTGACGTCCCCATGCTGTCGCATGACGTCAGCAGCGCACCACAAGATAGTGACGACTGCAGCAAAGAAGGAAAAATAAAATTTCTCCCCAAGCTGCTAGGGAATCCAACCAATGACATTCCGCTAGCGAGGCAAAAACACAACGCACAGACCACTATATTTTTAAGCATGGTATTTATTACAGTGAAAATATGTTCCATTTATTTATTTATTTATTTCTTAAGGCCGGTTGCATTACAGAGGCGAATGGATGACCGGAACAAATACGACACAGAGAAGAAAACTCGAAGCAGAGAACTGGAGAACTCAATGATCTACGCATACTATGTTGGCTAATGCTGTTCGAAAATGAGTAATATTCAATGCTGGAAATCGAACAGGGAAGGGGGTTCCAGTGTTTGGATTTTCGGGGAATGAAAGATTCGCTGCATGTTTTTGTCCTGAATTGTGCGATTAAAACCTTGTGTGCGTTGCCCACTCGAAATTAGATGTATGAAGGCGAAGGGATGACTGCGCTACGAATCATAGAGAACAAATGAAAAATTTTATGTAATAACCAAACGCGAGAAAATTTCCGACGAGAAGCCAGTGAATGTAGGCTTAACGTGAATTTCATTCACGGTATGCTGGCAGTACGATGATAGTTATGCAGAATGAAACTAACGGATAAATTTTGAACAAGCTCGTTGGCTTAAGTTAGGTTAGCAGGATTGGGGTTCCAAATATCAGTAGCGTATTCTAGTCTGCTACATATGAGTATCTTGTACAAGAGGACTTCAAATGAGCTGTGGGCAAAAGAAAAATTTCCACGAAGATAACGAATCATGCGATTCACACTGTTGATAATGGCGTTAATGTGAACGCATCGAGTAAGATGTGGAGAGATTTCGATGCTGAGAGAGAGAAAGGAATTTTAATGAGGGAAAGGTGGAGAGACAACATATGAAGTGACAGACTCGAGACTACTATTATTTAGGTAATAGAAGCTAGCACTAGAAGAAATTCTAGAGGTCCGTAAGGCTTTACATATAGAGGTATCATCGTTCATTTTCCACAGATCGCACCAATTAGAATTGGCATCCATCTCATATTCCAAGTGATTAGTATAACCAAAATTGTTAATCTCACGAAAGATGACGCAGTCATCAGCGAATAACTGAATGTTAGAAGATACTATTGTGAGACATTCCAGCGTCTAAAAAGACACGGACGAAGGTAGACAAGACAGGACGAACGCCGGACTTCAATTGAAGTTTATTCCACGAACAGGTATTTTATACAAAGGGGGGCGCAAAGAGAAGTAATCCGTGACAAGATAAAAACCCATTATCCAATAAATGCAGAAGGCACCAGTGCCATGCCACTCAAGTTTGCCACATCGGCGCACCTTCTATTTATCGCCTACCTGGCTGAACCAACACGTTTGCCATCAGGTAATCTATTTCTTTTTTGCGTAGCGCCACAGCACTGACGCAGTTTTCTTTGTCATTGATTATGCTGAACGCTTCAAAAATTTCTAAGCTCCTTTGAGTCTTAAACTTACGCATCACACTTGTTCTTTCTAAAAACGCCTTGCATGCTGGTTTGTGTGAGTAACGGCGAATGTGGTCAGCTAGCTGACCTCCGCCAGATAACGAATGAGACGTCCGGCGATGCTCTAGCAAGCGTTTGTTGAGGCAGCGTCCCGTCTGTCCTATGTACCGTCTGCCACAGGCGAGGGGGATGCTGTATACCACACCGACTTCACATTCAACAAGAGGTTTGGTGTTCTTAATTTTTCACAATCCTCTTTTTGGCATCCGTCACCAGGCAGCACATGCGTCCCAGCTTTTCCGGGGCCGAAAATACAACACGCACGCCACACTTGTCGCCGACCTTCTTGAGGCGGTGTGAGACCCGATGCCTGTAGGGCACAACGACAGGTCGCTGTTTGGTACGTGCGTTTTCGCCTGGCTTGCACCGCCCACTAGATTTCACCTCGCGAATCTGGCTTTCCACCACTGATGCCACAATTTCTCTTGGATACCCAGCCTTATCCAATCGCCTTAGTTGGGCAGGGACGCTGTCACGCACTTGATGCTCGCACGGCTTGCCAAGAGGAATGTCTCACAATAGTACTAGCAACCAACTAGACCAGCTTTATACGTTAGAAGATAGACAGCTAGGCACGTCATTAATGTATATTAGGAACCACAACCGGCGAAACACAGAGCCACGAGGCACACCACATCCTACGGCGTATAATGAGGAGTTGCGATTGTTGGCTCATACAGTAAGCGTAGAAAGCTGGGCTAGTTGGTTGCTAGCAAAACTGGGACGCATTCCAGCGGCAAGTTTAAGACTCAAAAGAGCCAAGAATTTTTTAAGCTTTCGTTATATTCAATGACAAACAAAACTGCGTTAGCAGCCCTTCTGTGGCGCTAAGCAAAAAAGAAATAGATTACCTCAAGGCAAGCGTGTGGGTTCAGCCAGGTAGGCGATAAATAGAAGGTGCGCCGATGTGGCAAACATGAGTGGCATTGCACTCGTGCCTTCTGCATTTGTGTCATAATAAATTTTTATTGGGTCGCGGATTACTATCTCTTCGCGCCCCTTTGCACACAATACCTGTGTGTGGAATAAGCCCTAGTTTAAGTGCGGCGTTCGTCTTGCCTCCTCTACCTTCGTCCGTGTGTTTCTAAGCCGCTGGAATGCCTCACAATTGGGCTCATAAAAACTGGGAATGGTCTAAAAGAAATTCTTCAAGCCAAAGTGCAAGGTCAGGTTCAAGATTTAGTTTGGCTAGTTTGAAGAGGAGGTGTTGAGGATGAGCATTATCAAAAGCTAACATGAGGTTAGGAAATATGCAGTAAGCTATTGAATAATTATCAATGATAAATTGAAGCTTGTGAGTGAATGATGTTAGTTGTGTTTCATATGAAATATGTTCGGAAACCATGCTGGCCGTTGTTGAAAAACGAGTTAGTTTTAAGAAAGCGATGTGGCAGTACAGAATGTGTGCTAGTCATTTCCAGAGGACAGTGTTTAATGAAATTGGGCGGTAATTGAGTGCTGAATTTTTCCAACCAGATTATCAGACGAGGCTGTGGGACCTGCTTTCAATGTTGCTCACGCTGCTGTGGCCGGTTTTCAAGTATTGCCTAGAATCTGTCATGAAAACTCTGGAGAAGCCGGCATTTGCTCGCTTTCTTTCATCTACGACTCCAGTAGATGACAGGTCAAAACCTTTCACCGAATGCTTGATGTTGTAGCAAATTCCAAATTTCTAGAGGACAGTGCCCGTTTCGCTGTTTGGTTAGCTACCAGTGGAATATACCCTTGCACTCTTTGCAGTCGTATAAAGAGGAATTTTTCGATGCACTAGCCGGAGAACGTTTTGCTGAGAAAGCTTATCTTACAATTATGAAACATTTTTGGACTGTTAAAAATAATACAGTTCGGTGCAAGTAAAAGGCATTGACTCTAGTGCTGAATCTCAAGATCGAAGGTTTAGCGAAAAAAATTCATTCACTATCTCAATACCGACAGGACAGTAGATGTAAGCACGAAACGCACTGCAGGAAAGGCATACCCTAATCTAGGACGGCTCATAGGTACAGTCGGGGACAAAAGTCTCCGGACCACGTGTTCCTCTAACGAAGCTGATAGCTCTGCTATTAGTCGGCAGCTGGAGACCACCCCTGTGGAGGTGAAAGTTAAATTTTTGTTCTTTCATAACCACAAGTGCGGTCTCCAGCCGCTGTCTAATAGTAGAGCTATAAGCTTCGCTTGAGGAACACGTGGTCCGGAGACTTTTGTCCACGACTGTACCTGCAGCTCCACTCGAGACTTGGGGACCGTCCTTCATTGGTCACGACACTTCTTATGAGTGGCGACCTGCACGACCACGCTCACCACGTGTCGAAGAGGGGGTGGTGCCAGCACCTGCTACACAGAGTTCTGAGGCACTCGCCGTGGATGGACCGGCGCCGCCAGATAAATGTCGCCAGGGTACCTGTGTTCTAGGGTTCGCGTGCATTTTGTAACGACGGCTACTGAGGTGGCACTGTCTCCTAGCTTATCAAGTGCCACCAGTGCTGCGCTTGCGCCTCTCGGGCTACAGGAAAAACCAAGCAGGCAAAAACTAACACCCTCTCGCACCTCGTGATAACTTCGCCGACAACAGGACTACGAAGACCATGTTGCTGACGCAGGCGCTCTTCCTGTGGCAGCGCAGCACGTAGTACAAGGTGGACTGAAAGCTTCTTCAAAGTCCGTTTAGGTTCGCCTCTGTGTCCTGTCCGTTCTGGCGCCAAAGTCAGCCGCGATACGCCGACAACGGGAGCTAAAAGCATTCCGTGCTTAAATGTCACATGTAGAAATTTCGGTTTATGAATTTTGTTTCCGACAGAGATGCACAAACCGAATGTTCCTTTAAAAGCAATAAAATCCGACCACCGCACATGGCAAAAAGTTGCATCTGCGTACCTTAGAAGGATCTGTCAACTTGCTTGCTCTGATTTCAGTGTGGACGTGAAAAATTTGTTCTTTTTGTGGGAAAGGCTCCTAAAATAGTAAGTACCAGTGTGTGGTGAACCCGCTGAAGTTATTCATGTTATTCGGGAATTGGCGGGTAATGAACGAGACTTTGAATGAGGGCGATATTGGCCATACTAGAGAAATAGAATACGCATTGCCCCGACTGGGTTTCAAACCCACGGCGGAGCGAACAGATCGGCATGGCTGGCCCCTGCACGAGAGCACTATGATATCGCTGTTTTTTTTAACCCGACAGCGTTACAGTCCCTGTTCACCAGAAAATGCACTGCCGGCGTTGTCGACGTCGGCGCTGTGAGCGTAAATCATTGGCGTGGCTCTGAAGGGGGTTCCCAGAGACCAGCCTGGGAGTGAGGCGGGCCGCCCACGTCACGTGACCTTGCGGCGTGATTAAAACCTGCCCTCTGGATAATGAGCAAACTGCCCACCGAGGCAGGTAGCAGTTGTATGAATGACTGGCCGCTCCCGAGGAGCAACATCGGTCGCATAAGACCCACCGCTGAGAGCACCTGCCATTGGAGGGCAGTGACGCATCGATTAATGCGTCACTGCGCAGTGACGCAGTGGAAGTTAGCAAAAGCGATTGGAGGATTGGTGGCTGAAAAGCAGAGATGTGGCATAAGGATAGAAGTATAGGAAGCCGCAGGTAAAGATGATGGCGAATCTTAACGAGAATTGACAACACAGTTAAAAAAAAATAAAGAAAGAAAAGATGAGCATGGTGGCATTTGCCACCACCCTGTTTCAAAGGGGGCGCTCCTATCCATCCATCCATCCATCACTATACCACCGCGCCAAGAAGGGTATGACGACTACGTATGTATGAATGTGAGAAGGGAATGACCTTTTGCATATATGTGAATTAACACATTATATGTCGCGTCATAGCCTTAAGGTGGAGCTTAAGTGTGCGCTCCAATTTTTTAAACATGGTATTTATTATAGCGATCCGACGTTTTTTGTACATGAGTTAAGTACAAACATTAAGAAAAGTGTCGATCACGCGTGGAGTTATTTTTGTTCTTTGCTGTAAAGAGATGGCTCATAGTCAAGGTGGGGGCTGGCCAGGGTTTGGTGCAAATCCAAACAGATGAAACATTCATGAAAAAACAAAACAGGGACAAGTAAAGAAGACAACAGGACGAGTGCCTGTCCTTTCCTTGTCTCAGTTTTGTTTGCGTTCCCTTTTTCATCATGAACAGCTTACAACTCGCCCAACTTTTCATTCTGCTAAAAAATTCATCCATACTTATTTCAAACGGTTGATAAACAATAATTAAACTGCAGGACACTGTTGTGCTGTGCATTGCAGATAGTCGTCTTCATCAACTTCAATATGAGCGCAACTCACAAAAGTAATGGTAACGCACTTTCAATCACGCTATGAGGTACGTGGCGTTCCTGTCCACCTACAAAAACCTCCTTTCGAACACTGGTTTGGTTTGGTTTAGGGGGTTTAACGTCCCAAAGCGACTAAGACTATGAGAGAGGCCGTAGTGAAGGGCTCCGGAAATTTCGACCACCTGGGGTTCTTTAACGTGCACTGACATCGCACACTACACGAGCCTCTAGACTTTCTACTCCAAAGAAATTCTAGCCGCCGCGGCCGGGATCGAACCCGCGTCTTTCGGGTCAGCAGCCGAGCACCATAACCGCTGAGCCACCGCGGCGGCTCCTTTCGAACACTATTTTGTGGATAGCAATGCTAAACCGCCAGCAACGATTCTTTCTTCGCAATGACCAACTCTCGCAGTGCGTCAAGAAATGTATTGCAGATTAAAATGATGAGTGTGTTTTTAAAATGAATCTGGAATTAGAAGTGAGTCTTTATGACCTGCTATCTTTCTACCTAAGAAACACTTTGGTCGTTAGAGAAAGCAAAAAAAGTCACGCAAAAGTCACCTTTGTGAATAGGTGAAATGATTGTCCCTCTCTTTGGCAACATTTTTTTCGCCACGCTGACAATGCGAAGAAATACTTCGCCGGTTAATGTAATGCGCGTTTTCCAAAATATCGATGATTTTGTAGTGGTTCCGAAATCCCTCCAGCCAGAAGCTGCTTCACGAGATCTAGATGTTTTAAAGAAATCGGGCCCGCATTGAAGTTGACGCAAGAAGCTCTCCGGCATAGCATATTGCAATGTTTAGGTATACAGCACACGTAGTAACCAAACTAGCTCTGTTAGCAATTCTAGCCTAGAAGCAAGAAGTCCTTGTTAAAGTACAAATCATTTCATTCAGAACATGATAAACGAGATAGCCACTGGATGCAGGGGTGTGGCAGTGAAAATGTCTTCGCAAGATGAGCAATAATCTCGCATCCGAGGTCCATCACTGCAGAGAGACCGGGTTGAAGGACCTGTTCCTTGCCTCATGTGCAGATGAAGTCCTGCAGCTACTGAAATGCTCAAAGCGTGGCTCGGAGCAGCACATTAGTCCGGTCGGAAGGAGAGGAAAATTTACGGCAACGTCACACGTCCATGCCCTCTCACAGAGATCTAAGAACGTGAGGCCCAGATATTGCGCAAATGTTCTATAATCAGCTCTTAACAAAAAAAGAGAAGGGCTAGGAAAAAAGATAGGCTGTAAATAAACCACTAAAATAAGTTCCTGGCCTGTAAGCCGGAAGTCGTGTACTTGATCTTTTTTCTCGCGGTCGCAGATATAGGGCAGACAGCCAGATGTGATGACGTAAGGCTTTTAGATGTTCTAGCAGAAAACCAGCGAAAACAAAGCCGCAGGACAGAAGAATGCACACAAACACATGCTATCACCGGACTTACTAGTTATTTATTTCTTTCTCATCCACGCTCTTGCAGCCACAGCCACAGCGCATATGCAAACCACATCAGAAAAATGAAAAACAAAACGAAAAAACACAATAAACTCCGGTCGTCATTCTATCTGTAATAAGAAGCGCCACTCATTCTCTCTAATACTGAGACCTAGACGGATCGCTTGTGCAGGACCGCTCATTCTTTTTATTAAAAATACTGCAAGCAGTTCTCACTCGTGCTTGGATTTCCCCCTGCCAATCATGCTTCGCATTGAAACAAGGGCGAACATTTGATGCACTGATTCAAATGCAAAAACAGCAGGCTCCTTGTGCCTGCTCGCAGTGTGTTGCCGTGTTCCGTATGGCGTTCATTCAGGCATTGTCCTGTCCTCCCGATGTATACTTTCCCACAGGACATACGGATCGAACACACAACTCCAACCGCACACTTTGTGAACATCGTTTGGTGGTTGGTCTTGCAGGCTTGTTCTCTTTCACTGCGAGGAATGAGGGCCCCAAGACCAGAAAGCCTACGGGGGGCTGAAAACACCGAGTCAACACTAAACTTTTGGAGTACTTTTTTTCAGCCGATGGGAAATTCTGTGCCAGTACAGAATCAGCTCAATGTTCTTTGCCGCTTCTTTTAGCCTGCTTGAACTGGCTTCACCCTTCATTTTTCTTGCCAAAGTTTCACCAACGGCCAGCAACAAAGAGTACGGTATTCCGGAAGCTTTGAACCAGACCACCTGGTCTGCAAGGGTTTGCTGCATAACATGCAGGCAACTTTTTTCTTTAGAGCATTCACAAAACAAAGGTTCGCAGTCCTGCGCTTAACAAATTTCGAGTGTGCATATTCATAAGGCAAAGGTGCCTTTCGAGACCTTGTAGCATACTTCGAACGCATGTGTCCGTTAGGTAACAAATTTAGTTATAAATCAAGTAAACTAACAATGTTTTCAGAGAGTAAGGGAGAAAGAGGAGGAGGAAGAATAGGAAAGGCAGGGAGATTAACTGAAATAATAATTGGTTTGCTACCCTACACGGGGGGAATGGGGTGAGGGGATAAAAAAATGAAAGAGAAAGGGGAGTAACAGAAAACTGAAGTCACTCTAAAAAGTCAGTGTTCGTTGAAGTCACAACTTGTGGTGCAGGCCAGAAGTCCGAAAGAAGCGGAGCAGTGCCTTGGAGGCCTTCACCGCCGACGATCGCCGCGGCCAGTGGCCGAGAATCTTCATTTACGTCAGTGGGCGTGGACCTAGGCGTTCCAGCGCATGGCTGAGAGATTACCTTTCGGCGCTGTAGGCAGGACAGTCGCAAAGAATGTGAATTATAGTCTCGTCATGCCCGCAGATGGCACATGCAGGGCTATCAGCCATACTGATTAAGAATGTGTAATGGTTGGTGAAAGCTACACCAAGCCAGAGGCGATACAGCAAAGTTTCTTAACGTCGTGGTAGGCTGATGGAAGCCGGAGCTTCAGATCTGGGTCCAAGGATTTTAGACGTGAATTGAAGAATTGGTCGGAATTCCACGCGGCAAGCGTGATGTCCCGCGCAAGTGCGCGAAGCCTGCCGCTGCGTCTGATCTCGAAAGGGGGATCGGCACAAAATCGCCATCGTGGTGAGCAGTTCGTGTGACCTCATCCGCGCGGTGATTGCCTGCTATGCCACTGTGCCCTGGTAGCCATTGGTAGCGAATGTCATGTTTTTTGTTGATGGCAGAGTGATGTAGTTGTCGAATTTCTGCGACCAGTTGTTCATGGGCTCCACGGCAAAGAGCAGCTTGTAAGCCTTTGAGGGCAGGTTTGGAATCGGTGAAAATAGGCCACCATTTAGGGGGCTGCTGACTGATAAATTCAATGGCGGCACGAAGAGCGGTGAGTTCTGCACCCGTCGAAGAAGTGTGGTGAGCTGTCCTAACTATAATTTCTGCAGTCCTTGCGGGGATGACCACAGAGCCAGAAGAACTGATAGGGTTCACTTAGCCGTCGATGTAAACGTGCACCCGGTTTGCATGGTGCGCATTGAAATATTCAAGAGTGACTTGTTTTAATTCTATCGGCGATAAGTCGATCTTCTTCCTGATTCCAGGTATTGAAAGAAGCACACGGGGATTGTGCAGGCTCCAAAGTGGCGAGGACGGTCTAGAGGCGGGTGTAAACTGGGACGGCAGAATGGCGCGATGTGCGTCAAAGATGTCTGTAAACGATGTGCGCGGCCTGGTAATGGGAAGACTGGCGAGGTGGCGAGAGGGAACCCGGGAGATGTGTCGGAAATGTGCCCTCAGTGCGTCAACTGTTAAGTAGGTAGGGATTAGATGCTCCTGGGCGATGAGTACAGAGGCGGCCGTAGAGGCACATTTCGGCAATTCTAGGCAAGTCCGGAGAGCTTGAGCTTGAACGCCTTGCAGACTTCGTATGTTTGTTTTCCGAATATTTCCAAGTGCAGGGAGACTGTAGCGAAGAAATCCTATGAATAAGGCGTTATAGAGCTGCATCATCGACCGCACCGACGCTCCCCATGACATTCCCCCAAGAAAGGCGAGAACGTGAGAAATCGCTGTCAGTCTCTTTTTCATGTATGAAATATGGGGGGTTCATGATAGATTTCGGTCTATGATTACTCCCAGAAACCGATGGCTCTTTACGTAGGGTATTGCTGTGGCGTTTATGCATACGGTATAAGGACACATGTTCTTGCGTGTAAAGACAACAAGCGAGCACTTTTCGGTTGAAATCTGTAGGCCTTGCTAGTGAAGGTAGGCCGCAAGAATACTTGACGCCTTTTGAAGCCTCGCTCGAACTTGTGGGCGCGTAACTGCGGATTCCCAGATACAGATGTCATCCGCATAGATTGAGAGTTGCGCCCACTGTGGTAGTATATTAACGAGCCAGACAAGTGTAAGGTTGAGCAGCGTTGGGCTGAGCACTCCACCCTGCGGGAGTCTTCAGGGAAACGGAAACACGTTGCGAACGGGCACAGGGAGCAACCTGGCTTTGCACTTGAATGAGTGCTGCAAATGCTCCTCCCTTTTTCAACGCGCAAGCAATATTGGCAGGGGTAGTTCAGGCACGAGCGAGATCTTCTTGAACAGTGCTCGGTTTGTCGTTATCACAGAGAAAGAGTGGCGTTTTTTTTTTCAGAGACTGAATGACGACCGGACTTGTAATTTTTTATTTTTGTTTTTATTTTTGTTTTAACGTACTCTTGCGCAAGAAAATGGCTCTAACTGTGCAGTTGAGGAAGAAATAACTCAGTTGAATGTCCGGCGACAGTCTGTGTGCGTGCCTTGCCCTGCGTCTTCGTTTTCGCTAGTTTTTTTATAGAACTCGAATTACCAACTCGCCGAGAAAGTCGCGTTTCTGAATTTGAGTTTGAGCGTCAGAATGGTGAGAATTATTTAGAAGAGAAACCCACTAACGTGGCAAAACACGGTTTCGCGGTTGGGTTGACAATGAAGTATTATATATTTAAAAAGATCGTTCCACAAGCGAAGTGGCACAGGCATTTCATATTTTTAATGAATACAGAGGGTGTGCTGGCCAGGCTTCCATAGCATCTAGTGAAATGGGCTTGCCAAATGAGGAAAACAATCGGTGACAATCACACGCGCTACCACGACGGAACCTTGGAAGTGACAAGTGCAGTGTAATCAAAATTCGCATTCTGTAGGTTTGGCTCTAAATTTGACGCATATGTTTCCAATAATCGCAGTTGAAAGTTTAGGGCCGTGTGTGTCCTTCTATTATTTGTCCTGTGCTTCATAGCGCTGTTTTTAAACAGCTATCGCAAGGAGCGCGCATGTTTATTCAAGCTCTAACCCGAAAGGCGCTAAGGAATGTGTCATTTCGTTTGGCTGTTGTCTGAAAGCGTTATAACACCGTAGGGTTGCATGAAGCAGTAACGGGGGAGAGATTTATGGACTTGTAGGTGTCGTATAGTTATTGAAAATGTGACATAGAGCCCTTTTTTGCTCACTCTGCAGGGTATCCCTGTGTCATTCTGGCCGCCGCGGTGGCTCAGTGGTTATGGTGCTCGGCTGCTGACACGAAAGACGAGTGTTTGATGCAGGCCGCGGCGGTCGCGTTTTGATGTGGGCGAAATGCTAGAGGTTCGTGTACTTGCCAGGGCATGTTAAAGAACCCCGGGGCACGTTTAAGAGCCTTTACCTTCACACTCTGCTCAACATACGGGGAGGCCAAGGCCACCCTTATGCACTACTTGTGGCAATGCTTGGTTTGGTTGGTTTATTATGGTTTTACCGTCCCGAAGCGACTCAGGCTATGACAGACGCCGTAGTGACGGGCTCCGGAGTAATTTCGACCACCTGGGGTTCTTTAACGTGCACTGACATCGCACAGTACTCTTGTGGGATTGCCCCCAACCCTTGGCAGTTCCTCCCACACACAACCCATCCCCTTCCTAGTGGGAAGCCGCTGTGGAAGCCGCTCAACCAGCTGGCAAAACATGGCTATGGGGACACAGCTCTACCTGAGGCCCAGGCTCTTGTACTCTTTGACAAGTACGAACCCACCCTTGAGGACCTCTAGTTCTCTCGTTAGAATAAAGTTATTTCCCCTCTACCTCCTCCTTGGAGAGCTGGAATGACAACGAGAGACGCATCGGGAGTTTTAGGTCCGATTCCTTTTGAGGCGAAAA
The DNA here is from genome assembly GCF_055824585.1 of Amblyomma mixtum. Classification (NCBI taxonomy): domain Eukaryota; kingdom Metazoa; phylum Arthropoda; class Arachnida; order Ixodida; family Ixodidae; genus Amblyomma; species Amblyomma mixtum. Next base: position 20,075,197 of record NC_143017.1, read on the forward strand.
GTTTCACTAGGCTAGTCAACACCGCGCTTCGCGTGAGCCGGAGCCCAGATTTGCCACTTATGCGCATGCGCGAAACCGACTGACGTCACGCACGGCGCAGGTGGCCGCCGCCGCCGCTGACATAAAAATAAAAAATGGCTGAGGCTTAACTTGGTTAACCCTGGTCAGATGCGAAGCATATTGATGGCTAGGCTTTGTAATACATGGCTTTCCTTGGTTGAATACTCGGCCATTTTAATACAACCACTAGAAGCCTTCGTCGTGGGGGAAGACAACGGCATGGCTACAGCGGAACGCCGACTAACCCCGAGACGCTCGTTGGGTGGGCGCCTGGATTGCCACGGAAGCCGCGTCCGCCTGCCCGGTGGAGCGAGCGTTTCACCTACACCGAGTGTGAACGCGCGTTCGAAATGCGCGGGAATGCCGCTCGAGGATATTCCGGTGTCTGTGCGATGACATCGTTCTCGTTCTCCCAGCGCGTGACGGCGATCTGTCGTAACGTCATGTGTCACGTGGTATGTCACGTGGTGTGTCGTCACTGTACCACGTGGTCTGCACGGCGTGCAACCACAGCGACGGCGCGAGGTGGACCCTCATCTTCCTCTGTCGTGACGTCATGTGTCACGTGGTATGTCACGTGGTGTGACGTCACTGTACCACATGGTGTGCCCGGCGTGTAACCACGGCGAAGGGCTGTATAGTGTACCTCCGTCTTCCTCTGTCGTGACGTCATGTGTCACGTGGTATGTCACGTGGTGTGACGTCACTGTACCACGTGGTGTGCACGGCGCATAACCACGGCGAAGGGCTGTAGTGTACCCCCCGAATTCAATGCGGGCCGAGGAAGTAGCGATAGCGCTTGCTGCCGCCCACGCCAATTCGAGAATAATCATCACGGACTCCCAAAAAGCATGTGAACATTACTTGGCAGGGGAGATCTCCCCCTTAGCTGCTTGTATTCTACGACGGACTGCCACTGATCCAACACCCAAACGAATCATTTGGGCTCCTGGCCACCAGGGCTTACGAGGTAATGAGGCCGCTGACGCGGCTGCCCGAGCGCTTACTCACCGGGCTCCTCATCCCAGCTCTTCTGGCTCGGAGACTAACAAGCCGCTGCTGCGATTCAGGGAAATATTAACACATTATAGCGACAACCACCGCCTTTTCCCAGCCCCTGCAAAAGGGCTGAGTAAGACGGAGGAGCGAACTTTAAGGCGCCTGCAGACAGGTACTCTACTCTGTCTTGCAATAATAAAACATTACGATCCTAACACGGATGGGCGATGCCCACACTGTGGGGAGACCTGTGATATCTTCCACATGGTGTGGGCATGTACTCAAAATCCCCACCTCCCCCCTTCCCCTACCCCTTCCAGAGAGGCATGGGAGACTGCCCTCCTCAACTGCTCCTCGCTTGAGTCCCGAAGGGCTCTGGTGAAACGGGCGAGAGACGGGGCCTCGTCGTGCGGTGTCCCGGACTAGGGACGCCGACCATGTAGCGGGGCCACTCTGTGGCTCCCAAACTTTTTTTCACAAAATAAAAGTTTTCACCACCACCACCTCCGTCTTCCTCTGTCGTGACGTCATGTGTCACGTGGTATGTCACGTGGTGTGACGTCACTGTACCACGTGGTGTACACGGCGCATAACCACGGCGAAGGGCTGTAGTGTACCTCCGTCTTCCTCTGTCGTGACGTCATGTGTCACGTGGTATGTCACGTGGTGTGACGTCACTGTACCACGAGGTGTGCACGGCGCGTAACCACAGCGAAGGGCTGTAGTGTACCTCTAGTAATATGCTTCGCATAAAACGACGACCCAAATAAAACACAAATAAAAAAAGGCAAACAGTGCGCCAGGAAGCTCTCATATCTCGGTAGACACCCGAACCGCCCTTAACTGCTCCACACTGGAGTCCCAAAGGGCTCTGGTCAAGCGGGCGCGAGACGGGGCCTCGTCATGCGGTGTCCCGGACTAAGGATACCGACCATGCAGCAGGGTTATTTATTTATTTATTTATTTATTTATTATTTTTCTTTTTTAACCCTCAAGCTCTCTTTGATTAAAGTTTTTCACCACCACCACCACCGAACCGCCCTTAAGGGCCTTAAGGAAAACGAAATGAACTGAAAATTGCTTTTAAGGAAAGCAAATGCCTTTCTCTCATATCTTGGTGTACACCCGAAAACAATGCACACCAGAGTACATGTTTCTAAAGCAACCTTCTAAGAGAGCACCGTATTCACTACACGCGCGTCTCCTCCTCCGCCTCCATACAAACTTTGTACAGCTAAGACAATACGTTTCTGAAAAGCAAGAAAGCTATACCCTAAGTGTAACCGTAAGTATAACCTTAAGCTAAACCACGAGCATCGCCGCAGCTTTTCGCTTCGAGATATCCAAGCTTAACCTTAGCTAAGCCACAGCCAATTTTTTGTTGCTCATGTGACCTGAAGGTCGACCGCATGTCAGAGCCACCGTTTGGTTAATCAAACCAAGATCGAAACAACAACATTCAGAAGAAAGCGGTGGCTTAGTGGTTACGGCGGTCGGCTGCTGGCCCGAAAGACGCGGGTTCGATCCCGGCCGCGGCGGTTGAATTTCGATGAAGGCGAAATTCTACAGGCCCGTGTACTGTGCGGTGTCAGTGCACGTTAAAGAACCCCAGGTGGTCAAAATTTCCGGAGACCTTCGCTACGGCGTCCCTCATAGCTTGAGTCGCTTCGGGACGTTAAACCCCAATAAACCAAACCAAACCGATTATCAATTATTTCGCGGTCATAGATAATGTGTAACGCTTCATTTGAAAGAAGAAAACTCGGAAGTGTTATTGTGGTGTCTTTAGGCTTTTAAGAAATAGGCTCTTATCGTTGGCATAAAACACAAATTTAGTGGTGCTGCCTACTTGTACAATATCAGTTACATTAAAGGTCAATAACAGCAGGTCCACTATGTTTTCCTGAAGGACTCCTGCATGTATAGCTTTAATTTCAGATGCAAAAAAATGTATTGCTACAAATGGTCAAAATGCCATGCAGTAACATCCTGGTATGTTCCTTGAAAAACAATTGAATTTCAGTTTAGCTAATCGCGTGTTTTGAAGCAATGGATGTGTTTTGAAAATATCAAGAAATATGCCTTATATATATCTGAATCCTTTTTGAACGATTATAGTATGTATTTGGTTTTGACTTAGGAAGACTGATTCAGTACAGCATTTGTTTCTGAACCCAAAGAGGTAACATGCAATCCGGGCCCGGATTAGTCAACTCTCAAATCTGAAAACAGACTCAAAACAGTCTCGAAGCGTCGCTCCTCCTAGTAGGCCCCGATCGGCATACAGCGGCGATAGAAGGAAATGCGAACAGAGCGGAGCCCAAGAGCTCCGCTTTATGCATTTCTTTTCATTACACTTTTACTTATATATTAGCAAAAAACGCTGGAGTCGTCTACAATAGATTCAAGGACAAATTTAAACATTTCTTCTGACCACCCAGCTAAAAGTGCGATGACTGCTTCAGTTTGGTTTGGTTTGGTTTATGTGGTTTAGCGTTCCAAAAGCGATTCAGGCTAGGAGAGCCGCCGTAGTAAAGCACTCCGGAAATTTCGACCACCTGTGTTAACACGTTTTGGCGGGCTAGTTGGTTAAGTATCTTGAATAAACAGCTCGAACGAAAACGAGCACAAAAGACAAGAAACAGCCGAAACGACAAGAAACGACACAGCGACACAGCGCTGTGTCGTCCGTTTTCTGGTCTTTTGTGCTCGTCTTCGTTCGCGCTGTTTATTCAAGACCACCTGCGGTTCATTAACGCGCACTGCCCTCACACAGTACACGACCCTCTAGAATTTCGCCTCCATGGAAATTCAACCGCGGCGGCGGGGATCGAACCCGCGTCTTTCGGGTTGCAGCCGAGCACCATAACCACTGAGCCACCGCCAAAGAATGTGTTAGAGAGAGGAGAGGCAAATAGAGGCGACGAGTGCCGAGGAGGGGCCAATGCTTTCGCATCCTCCCGGTGCGGGTAGCCGCAGTGATCTCAAATTTTTTCGGTTCTAATGTATTTGTGTATTTGTTTATTCATATCTCTTATGTATACTGTATTGTGTACTATTCTGTTAACATTCACAGCGTTAGATGTTCGCTCTTTAATATTACTTCTCCTGACGATTACAGTTTCTATGTTGTGTACTGTTTGTGTTATGTTATGTTGAAGTGTATATCGTCAAACTAGGTGGTTTCTATGAATTCGTCAAAATTATTAGCCGGAGTGGCTATGCGGCACTAAGCTCTGCTTTCTTGTTCACGTAAATAAAAAAAAAATCGAAAAGGGGAGCGCATGACACCCCGTTGTTCGCGTTTCTTTTCATCGGCATGGACCGACAGTAGTGGCGGGTCTTTTGCACTTCTTTCAGACTGTTTTCCTATTGGGAGCTTTTCGCAATGTGGACCCGGTTGGCGTGTGTTTGAAAACCTGGTCTATAGTTAAGCTGAAATATTTCGATGCCTTTAAAAGAAAAACAGGAAAATAGAGATAGGAAAGTACTTAAAAAAGGTAATCTTTTCGACGCTTTTACAAAGGAATGGTGTCATCACCCCCTGCAGCCATTTGGGAAAGGTTGCTTTAAAAAAGTTAGGTTTATAAATGTTCCAGTCCGGCAGAATTAATACATACTACATACTTAATTCAATACGTTTGAAGATCGTCTATATCAATACATTTGTCGTCATTTTATGATGTGATACTAGCACTAATTTCATAACCCAAAGCAGCCATCAAAAACGAACTGCCAGGAAGAAATGCTAAACTGTCTGTGCACTTCACATCGTCCGTGATGTTTTCCAAAGCAGCGAAATGACCGTTAAAGTTATGAGGTAATGATTTCCCTTCAAATGCTTCCTCATCAACAGAAATCGAAATCGGAGGGTGGCAGCAGAAACACTTGCTCGGAAAATGAAAACAAACGTCATACGAGGTGACGTTTGCGGTGCCCTTTTTGGCGGCGTCAAACTACGACCCTCGGCAGAGTGCGCGCAAAGGCAGCGGTGGTCTATAGTTTTACGGTCTGAAATCATCGCGCTTGTCAGCACAACTCTACTCTGGGAGAATGGTGCATATCGTTGAGGTTTGATCGGCGATTACGTCATTTTATCTGTGTTGGCGCAAATTACTTTGACGTGTTTTACCTACAAGCTTTAAGCATTCGAATCTTTCAATCTAGTCGAATTCGAAACCAAAAAAAAAGTTGAAGCTTATCTTTACCATGCGGCTTTTGAGCGGTGTTTTCAGACGCCGGTTACGACACAAATGTGCGCCTATGTTGCTAGCACCAAAAGTAATGTTTACCCGATATATTGCTCTACCTTTATTAAAAAATTCACAGACGATTACAGGAACCTGTAATGCGAAGCTTTAGCGCTTCAGACGCCACCTGCCACATGGAACACGTACTGGAGCTTCGAATAGGCACTGGAGCTTGACGTAGGGCAAGTTTCATTACGAGAGCAAGACCAGCCACGCGCATTCACGGAGAGAACGTGCACCTAAATCACAGAAGGCGGCTGCATGGTTTGCTAAGCATGTTGCTAGAAGGCTGGCCCATCGAGGCGACCGCGCAAACGGAGCGTGCCCAGGCCATGCACAGTTGCAAAGGTGTAGTCACTGATAGTGGAGAGGAAGGTCTAGCCACTCAGCGAATTGGTTCCGAAATTCGACGACTTAGCCGCCCCTGCCGATGCTTTTCTTCTGCTCGTATATTGTTTTATCACGATGGATGTCCAGCGCGTGTTTACGGGGGCTGCAGAATATTGTTAAGATCCCCGCCAATGTAGTCGACCGTTCATCACCCGAGGCCCATTGTTTCCGTTAGAACGCGCGCACGATTCTGTCTTGAACATTCAAATACGTGACTCCGTGCTTAACTCAGTGAGCGCGTCCATCGCATCCCTTCAGGCGATGCTTCGTAGCCATTTCGCTTTCACGAAGAGGAACGACGCAACTGACATGCGCCATTCCGCGCCGGCCATGCCATTCGTATTTCTTTGAAATACGCGACGCGATGCAGTCGCGAAGCAATACTTCAGTTAAATGCAACATAAATAAAGCGCACTTAAGTTTCAGAGGTCCTGGGCAGGACATCAGAGCGGATTCAAGGCAGGCAGCGAGCAGGAGCACTTGACAGGGCACAACACTCTAAACCCGAGAGGCGGCATATTGGAAAGTTAATCTGCGTGTGCAAATTGCTGAGATGAGCGGCTCACAAGAAGGAGATGAAGCATCGCAGCCACCGCGATCACCTCGGGCGTCGGCACGCCCCAGGCAGCTTTCGGGAAATCAAACCTCGTTGTACACGTGAAAGCGTTTGCAACCGGCAATGTACAGGGTGTTCCATTTTAGACTTAACCCAATTTTTAAAAATAGCTTTCTAAATTAGGAGAGCGCTTTTTTCGGCATAGCACTGTCAGCGAGGTAGTGCAGTAGAATACAGCTAAGACGCGCTTACTAGAAGCTGGTTAACTAATATTGAATTGTTCGATAGATAGATACAGAGATTTCGGAAAGGCAGGGATGTTAACCAGCGAGGTTTCCGGTTGGCTGCCCTGCACTGGGGAAGGCAATGAGGGGATTAAAGAGGGAAGAGAGAAGGAACGGGAAACACAGTCACAATCTGTCAGTCAAGGCAGTCTTTCGCAAGAAACAAAACAGTGCCTTGTAAGCATTGATGGCAGTCGACTGTTGTGGCCACGGACCGAGGACCTTGGCCTCTGTGAAAGGGCGAGGATCAGTGAGGTTCAGAGTTAACTTTTTAACTATTACTGTGAGGCTTCTTTATCATTGAGAGGCATGTAGCCAATCCGTAAATAATCCACATATTACGTTTTATAAAGCGGTTAGTCTCAGCGGCGTGGACCGAAAAATTTTCCCTATTTCCACGAGTTAACACTGGAAACGATTACTTTCTGTGCAAGCTTCTGGCAAGGCATGTATTTTGGCTCGATGTAGCCAAAATTTGTTCGGCCACAGCGCCGAGGCATTGACGCTTTCGAAATTCTAAACATTGATATGGATATTAGTTACGGTGGGCTACTCGCCTCCCAGTATTTAAGGAGCCTAGCAGTAATAGTTAAAAAGTAAACTATTTAATATTCGTTAACCAGCTTGCTAGTTAGTTCGTCTTAGCTGTGTTCTTGTTCACCAACAGCTGACAGCACTATACTGAAAAAGGCCACCTTTTCATTCAAAAAGCTTGTTTTTAAAAAAAATGTGCAGAATATTAATTGAAATCGCCAGTATAGGTTTTCAAACGTTTTCGCGCTATTTCCTTGAAGATTATGTGCTTCCAACATTCCTTAATTGTAACCTTTCTGCAGAAATTATCATTGTTGGGCGTACCACCGAAGAAATGCTGCCAAACAAGATTTTTTTTTTCTCAGTATGTTCGCAGACGACGTAGAGAGGGCAAAATACATGTCTAGAATGACTGAACTGTGTGTTCTGCAGTTCTTAAAGCTGCTGCGACCAGGGAGGCAAAAAATGACGGTGAATTCCTATGAGTTTAACTGCACATGCTTACATCCAGACCCTTTTTAACAAAATGTTACGGCTAGACATTGCGTATTCAGCTGAAAACCATCCCAGAACATGTTCTAGACAAGCGTTTTGCCATCTGTACTTAGCAGTCCACGGATCGGTCCACGGTGCAGAAGCAGTGCTTCAAAGATTTCCGTCGCGTACTGGCTTCTGTATAACGAGGGAGCTCTCGCTGTCAGCGGCAAGTGTGCAAGGTTCACTAGTGCAAGCCTTGCAATGTATGCCGACACTGCTGCCCGTGATTCCATAGCTACAGCGCAATTGACGAGACGGAGCAAGCGAGGACCCAACACGGTCGTTTACTGTTTGTTGTTAGTGGCGCTGTGCGTTATCAGAGATTCTGGACAAGCACTTCTAGCTGCCACCTCGTAGCGCATGCCTTCGAACATTTAAAAATATCGTCCCGACATCATCCATTAACAAAGGAAGAAAATTACCGAGTGGCCGTGGAAGAGGCCGCTAGGCTTAGCGGCGGTGGCTGGTAGCTGTATGGAATTCCTGCTAGTGGTTATTTAATACCGTTGCCAACTCCTTCAACAAGTTTCCTTGTCTTGTCCAGCCCTTTGGCGTGTTTTGCGCAATCTCTCGTTTCAACAACGGTTCGTTTGCACACATGCTTTTTACCATATGGAAGTGGTACATCTTGGAACAAACTGCGCTGCTATTCTACATAGTACTTTTTGTGGTTTTTGACATAGGGGGTTAAGAAAGTTCCCCGATGTTGGCGTGCCCGCACTGAGCTCTGAGCTTATCTATTAGAGAAAAACGTGGTGAACACGTTCCGCGCCCTTCTTAATTCGATGCGACAGGCTATGAATATACGGTGCGATTACAGTATTTGATGAATGAGACTTACTTGTCGTTGATTGTTTGGAACTGCGCAAATAAGAACTCGGCGCCATAGCTGCGACGATAAAAATTAAGCACCTTCCCTGTCAGAGCATTTGCACCAGCAACCTCACATTTGGGAGGTCCTCATGCAAGAATTGACAGCCTGCCACCGCAATTACACGCTTTAAAACACTCCAATATGCCTTCAAATATGGCAGGAAACTTATTTTGCAGCCGGGTACGCTCATCGAAAACCTGTGATTCTCCTTGAACCTCGCCTTCGTGACCAAATCTCACATCCTCTTGCCTAAAAGCAGCCATTGTTGCAGGACTGATTAAAACTTATTCGCGAAGCTCAGCGTTTTTTCTTCTTTACCTCCGCCAGTGCATTCAAACAAGAACCTAAAAATATTGATATAGTAGAAAGACCAGACGAGACCATGAGCATGAAAGTGCTTGTTCTGCGAGAAAGCAGTCACTGAGGGTGGCTGAAAAACACCAGCCGATGCAGATGGCTTTTTTCGTGCATAGTAGCCATTGTACCAATGAGTCAGCGCCAAGAGGAAAAGTTGATCAAATCGGACTCTCACGGAATTACAGATATTGGGCTTTAAGCGAGGACGACGACATTAAGGTTCAAGCAATGAAAGATTATCTCACAGCTATAATTATAGAGTGCGCAGTAGAAGTAGGTGGTAGGATGGTTAGACCGGATAGCTGCAAGCTCTCTCAGGACACTGAGGTTCTGTTAAAGAAGCCCCGCAGCATGAAAGCCTCTTACCACACAGAAAGAATAAAACAGGCTAAACTATCAAAGCCAATTACCATGCGCAACGTAGCCGACTTAAGTCAGTTTAACATGTAGGAAATCTAGCATGCTCTAAAGAACGCAGGTTGCCTTAAAGCAGTGAAAGGCAGCCAGGTATGAGCAAAAATCAGGTTTATGCGCTAAGAGGAAAAAGAGCAATGTCGTTAGCAATATCGATAAGCTTGTTAAAGAAGCTAAAGTATTCCACTCAAATCTATGCAGTCGCCAATGCAATCAAGACGTTAAAAAGAGAAAGTGTGTGCACATCAATTGGACATCCGACGAGCAACGAAAGAGGAAGTAACATACACAGCATTTCTGGACAAAAGCAATTTTTAGCGGAGAAGGGTTTGTTAATGCGATTGTTTCATAGGTTGTAAGATTTCATGATAGCAATCTATATATCTGCAGATCTGCCGTCGACAAGCTTTAATTCTTTTGCTATTAACGTTTTTGCAATCATTAAATGTGTTCCCCAATGGTTTTTTATGGCACTCTTAACTGCTCGAAGCGAGCGATGTAAACACTTTAAAAGGAAGACATTGCTACGCATCAGAAGCACGGACAATTACTTTCTATATTTACATAACAGTGCCTTATGATATCTCAAACTCAAGATTTTTGTCCAAGAATGCTGCAAATAAGAAAGTCGTGGAAGGAATACAAAGAGGAAAGGAAACTGGCAAGGATCAGATAACAGCAGGTCTAAAGAAGGGGGGTGGGGATATTTTGCTCGGAAAAGCTAGCCATCCTGTATATGCAATGCCTTATCACCTCGAGTGTACCAGAGTCTTGAAACAACGCTAACGTCATCTTAGTCCATGAGAAAGGGGAGATCTAAGACTTGAAGAATTACAGACAGGTGAGCTTACTGACCGTTGCCTACAAAGTGTTTACGAAACTAATCGCTAATAAAACCAGGACAACTTTAGACTGCAAGCAACCAAATGACCACGCAGGCCTTGGTAAAGGCTACTTATGAAAACACCATACTGACACTATCAATCAGCTGATATAGAAGTGAGCAGGATATGACCAACCGATATATTTACCCTTCGCATCTTGCGAAAAAGCATTTGATTAAGTCGAAACCTCAACAGCTATGCAGGCATTGCAGAATCTGAGTGTATAAAGACCTATAGAAGATGTCTATAAGAAGAGAGTAGAAGGATGATATCTATAAGAGCTACACAGCCACCATAGTAACATAAAGACCGCAATGAAATTTCAAATACCAAGGGTGCCAGGGAAGAAGGCACAATCTCTCCAATGTTATTCGCTGCCTGTTTACCGGAGGTATACAGAGGCTTGAATTGGGAACAGTTGAAGATACGAGTTAACGGAGAAAAGCTCAGCAATCGGCTATTCGCTGATAACACTGCGTTGCTAAGTCACTCAAGGTATGGATTGCAAAATATTATCAACGACTGACGCAAGAAAAGCAGAACGGTGAGTTTAAAAGATAATAGAACTTTACGACTGGCAACGAAGCGCTGGAAGTGGCAAGCGAATACGTCTACTTAGGACAGGTATTAACCATAGATTCAGATCACGAGAGTGAAATAAGTGAATGAAAAAGAATGCAGTCTCAAAAATCTATGAGGCACTGCCGAATTAGGGCCCGAAATATTGAGGCAATACGCAATCCGCTCTGCGAACTTAGGCACTGATTATTGAGGCTATAGGAGCTATAACTTCTTAGGTTTGGTTTGTTGGATGATTAATTAAGAGCAAGTTTTCCCGCATGACTCGAGGTGTTCTCCTAGAAAAATCCGCCCGGCTGTCCCTCGCTCCAGATGCAGATGAACGGCGCAAAGTTCCACAAATCAGGCTGGCCGGCATGCGGGTCGTGGAAGCCGGACGTCGACCAGCGGAAGGGCGGCTGTCGATCGTGCGTGGGTCCCGCCACGGCCACAAGGCGGAGGCCAGCTGCCACCAGGGACGAGTTCGCCATCTGCGCATACGTCACAAAGGGAACACCTTCGCATGGGGCACTCGCTCAATTTTCCTTGCGTTCGCTCTGCGTTGTAGGCAATGCAAATGCAGTCTCCTCAGGGAGTAAAAAGTTCAGTAACTTCTATTTCGGTGAATGGTGCAGTAAACAACTACATCTTGCCAAAGTTTTCGGCAATGTGCACATCAGTTGTTGCGTGCAATCAGCGCTCGGAGTATTGAGACGTACTTGCTTCTAGGCTAGTTGGTTCATAATAACTTTCAGTGGAGCAAGTGAACGAACAAGGGAAGACAGAAAGATAGAAAGAGCGCTTTCAGTGGAGCAAGTGAACGAACAAGGGAAGACAGAAAGATAGAAAGAGCGCGCCTTTCTGTCGTTCTTTGTTCGTTCGCTTGCGCCATTCAGTTTTATTATTGAATACTCAGACGACGAGACACAGCCGTATCTTCTGCGGACCCACCCGTATCGCGTCACCCTGGACACAGTCTTGTCACATTTCGCCACTGACGACCACTGAACTGCGAAGCTTTGCTCAAGAAGCTCGGTGTATCGCCCGCCTGCGGGAAACAGCTTCTCAAGAGACGTTCAAGCCACTCCACTATGAGACCTGTTGGTGCGTCACGCACTTGTACGCAGTCTTGGCGACCGCTCAGACTGCGCGGGCTGCACCAGAACCTGTTGTCGCACTACGGCAGGCCTTATGTGACTCTTACCCACTGAGTTCATCTACCAGACTGCGTGACGAAACCCGAACCAGAAAAAAACCCGAACTGTCGCACGTTGCTGGCCAAAAAGCCCTGCCACTCCGCCATACTCCATTACTGTCGCCGTGAGCTTCGGAAAGACTCAGCGGCCACAGGGCGTCTGACTCGAACCCTTCCATACTAAAAGCCTCACGCGTAACAGTTAAGGCCGTTATCCTCCCAGAAAAATAATTCCGGCTAATTCTGGAAAGTCTACAACCGCCTAACACGCATTCACTATGTCGTGTGCTTTATAATATTGTTACGTAGCCGTTGGGGCTCGTAACCGAAAGGCTTTAATGGTTGACGTGGACGGCACCGGAGAACAAGCCAAGAGCACCCAGAGGAAGCCGGAACCGATCTTCTTCTTCTTTCGCGGCGTGGCGGCCAGCGGCGTGGCGGCGAGCAGTAGGCCCAGCGTCCGGCGAACAATGACATCGGCTTCCAAGAAGCATATCCAGGGAACGATGCTGCAAAAAAAAAGTTTCGTTACAAGCACCGCAATTTGGTGAGTCCTCAATGCACGAGAAAACTTGCGACAATGTAGTTCAGTCCTTACCTTGGGGTTGAGAATGCGCACGCCCGACAAGCGCGTCAGCGTGGCTGTCAAACGGCGGTCCTCAAAGCGCGCTTGATGCGGATCCTTGTAGTGCCGCGGCAAAAACATTAAATACGAGCACGACACTAGCCACGTGCTACTGGCGAAACGGCGAAAGCCGCAAGCAAAAACTGCACAGAAATTTCAGCTGGCTGTCGCCGACGAGCGCACCACGCACGAACGCCATAGCTGCACACGCCTCGAAACGAGCGCGCCGAGGATCACGAAACGAATGCCCGCTCACCACGCACGCACGCGCGGCGGGTGCACCTAGCGATTCCCCAGGCGCTCTAGGGAGAGGTCGAGAAAGGCGCGCTGACGCCACGTCCGGTTGAGAACGAGGGCGAAGTCAAAAAACGTCACGGAGAAGCGCATCACATCGACCAATCAGCGTTTCCAGCCTGCCTACCCGCAAACGCTTCTGTTTTTTCTGCTTCGTGTACATGGAGGAAGTTTTTACCTCCATGTTCGTGTAGACCCACGCGGCGGCGCGATTTCGTGTGGATTATGCTGGGCACGCGTCAGAATGACGCGCGCGTCCCACCGTCCGCGCAATCGCGCCATGCGATTCCAGCTTTAAGCGATGCGTCGCTGCCCTGCGATAGTACGTGCTCCCAGCGGTGAGCCTTGTGCGGCTCAGGTTGATCTCCCGGAGCGACCTATATCATTAACTACCACCTGCCACAGGGGGCAGTTTGCTCACTATCCAGTTTTGAGGACGCTGCAATGTCACGCGACCTAGGTGGTCCGTCTGACTACTAAGCTGCTCTCTGCGGACCTCGTGCCAGAGCCACTCTCGTGATTTTTCGCGCTCACAACGCCAACGCCGACACCGGATTTTCTGGTTAAAGAGGGTTGTAACGCTTTCGCTTTAAAATTAGAGCGACACTCAAGCTCCGCCTTATGGGTGTGACTCGATAGCTTTAGTGGGTTAATGCCCAGATATGGAGCATTGTTTACTCTCGAATTTATATTCATTGATACACTGTAGTCCTCATGTTCTTGGCGCAGGGGTCGAGCACATGAGCTATGCGCTACTGCCCTGCGCCGGCAGCTGCTGCCACCTGCGGCGCTGGTGTGGCCCACGTCGCTCTTGCCGGGGAACCTTTCGGGACAAATTATTAATTTAAAGACCACCTACCACGGCGGTCAGTCTCCTCACAATCCAGTGGGCAGGCTGGCATGACGCCAGAAGGTGACATAACCTAGGTGACCCACCTGGGTTATTTCTCCGGAGATTTTTCGCTCCCAGCACCGACAGAGACGCTGGATTTTCTATAGAACGGCAGCCTTAAAGCTATCGCGTTAAAAATACTGACTCGCCGTGGCAACTCAGTGGCTAGGGCGCTACTGAGCCGGTGTTCTCGGGTTTGAACCCGGCCGCAGTGTCCTCGTTTCGATGGAAGCGAAACGGAGAAAGGCGCCGGTGTGCTATGCGATGTCAGTGCACGTTAAATATCCCCAGGTGGTCGAAATTATTCCGGAGCCCTTCACTACGGCACCTCTTTCTTCCTTTCTTCTCTCACTCCTTGCTTATTCCTTCCCTTAATGCGCGGTTCAGGTGTCCACCTAGATGGGAGACAAGTACTACGCCATTTCCAAATTTCCTCAAAAACCAATTTCCAGTTTTAAAATGCACTGCTCTAAAGCACCTCCCTTCAGCGGAATGTCATCAACGGCATTTTCACGAGGCTCCTGCCCCCCCCCCCCCCCCCCCCCCCGAGTGGCTTTGTTTTTTAGAAAATCTTGCCGAACCTTACCAAACCCTTTATGCCGCCGCGGTGGCTCAGTGGCTATGGTGCTCGGCTGCTGACCCAAAAGTCGCGGGTTCGATCCCGGCCGCGGCGGCTAGAATTTCTTTGGAGGAGAAATTCTAGAGGCCCGTGTACCGTGCGATGTCAGTGCACGTTAAAGAACCCCAGGTGGTCGAAATTTCCGGAGCCCTTCACTACGGCGTCTCTCATAGCCTTAGTCGCTTTGGGACGTTAAACCCCACAAAACCAAACCAAACCAAACCCTTTATGCCGCTATAAGGCCAGCTTGTTGTGCTGCGTTTCGTTTATTATTCAGCCATAAGCCTTACTTGCTCCAGTGAGCGAAAACCCTGCTCATTGGGCACGCGTGCGATATATACGTGCGTGTTTGTGTGTGTGATGAACTAGTTGATGCGCATAAAAAATGGCGTCCTGATGAAACTTGGCAGGCGGTGGTTAAATTAATGATGAGTGGCGCGAAGTTGCTCGAGACAACCTATATCGGAGAAGTCCCACCTGCGGCAGTACCTGACATCCAAGGGCAGTAGCCCAATGCTTAACAGCTGCCCCACTGCGCCAGGAGTTGTATGAGGACTCCGAGGGATCTATGAATGTTCAGTAGGGAAAGAACAATTCTGCATATATGGCCATTAACCATTTAGCTAAAGGGTCATCCCTTAAGGCGGAGCGCGGGCCGCGGCACGGCGGCGACCGCCTTCACGAAGTTAGCGCGCAGATCAGGAGGGGTGCGGCGGCGTTGTGGAGTCTACGTAGAGCCATGCAGAAGTACAATTTCCAGCTGCGTGCCATCTGATTACATCACGTCGCAGCGCGCGGCGACTGCATTCACAAACTAATCGGGCCCGCCTGCTCGCACGTGAGCAGTCTTAAGTGTCTCGGGCAGCTTTTTATATTTATTCCTTTTCTTTCTCATATCTCACCAAATACCAATCCATAATCACATTACCGATAACGGTCATGAATAATATATGAATATTTATGAACACGAACGATAAGTTTATGAATAAGAATATTCTTTCTTTAAATAGGGCGGCGTTATCTTTTTTAGAAGGGCCCCTGAACCGCGTATTCGTGTGTATTGTTAGTTCTGCGGTCTTAGGTGTCGTGGCTGTGCAGGCTGCATACACATAGTATTGTAGAATGCGGGCGGAGACATGACGTATTCACGAAGTAGCTGTCTTTACTACGCCTAGGCACTGCAACGATTGACTTTGGCAACAAACCCCAGGACAAATACGTACAGCAATGCGCCCACATCAAAGCTAGACCTGCACCGCGAGCAACGTGGACAGCGGGGGCTCTAACAACGAGCACTGCCGCTATAGTTGTGAATTCGTAATCGGAGTCAAAATGCATCAACACAAATACGTCCCGCAATGTGGACAGCACCAATGCTAGACCTCCATAGCAAGCATCTTGAACATCATCATAAACCTGACTACACCCACCGCAGGGCAAAGGCATCTCCCATATCTCTCACTACACTGTTCTGTGCCAGCTGTGCCTGCCGCCCCCTGCTACGCTTGCCTTCCCTTGGAATCTAGCCTGTTCACCTTAAGGACCATCGGCTATCTTACCTTCGCATTACATGCCCTGCCCCGGACCACATTCTCCGGACCACATGTTCCTCTAACGAAGCGGATAACTCTGCCATTAGTAGGCGGCTGGAGACCACACTTGTGGTGGAAAAAGTCAAAATTTTTGTTCTTTCATCTCCACAAGTGTGGTCTCCAGCCGCTGTCTGATAGTAGAGCTATAAGCTTCGTTTGAGGAACACATGTTCCGGAGACTTTTGTCCCCGACTGTAGATGTCTCCTTTCTTATGGATGAAGATTATATTAGCGATCCTACAATTTCTTACACGCTCGACATCGTAACCCATTGAGCACACCGGACGGCTAGTTTTTCCAGCACCATTACTCCTCCGTGCTTCTATAATTCTACTGTTACCTTACCCTCACCAGCTGCTTGCCCCCATTTCGCTGCTCCTAAAACTTTCTTTACTTCGCCATTCATTACTTACGGGATGTCCCAGAGTTGTGCTCAGCTGCCTTTTTCACTAACGTCCTCATTACACTGGATGCTGTGTAGGATTGTGCAGAACTCTTTCGCTATATAAACCACAGCTTTCGAGCAGAGTCTGCAATCAAGTCTATGTCATGAGGAATGTCATTTACTGCGAAAAAAGCCGTTTCCGCTTCACACAAAAGTCTTAAGAGGAAATCACGGCTTACGAATGAAGAACAGCCATTTAGTTGACAAAGGAGCGGATCTAGCGCATAATCAAAGTTTCCCGGCAGATACTATGCAGCAAAACCTTTCGCCGAGCTGCGTTGTTTCAGTCTGATGCAATAACGAAAAATCTTGCGCTGTCGTCTCCTCGTTTGTTGCACCCATGCTCACTAGATAAGATTGGCATTGCCGCAACACGGCAGTGCCTTCAAAGCTGGCGAAACGTTTGCCGCCACAACTCCGTCACACAAAAATAAAACGAAACAAGCTTTCTATGCTGGGGACTGGCGCATGCGTCTGCTGCGGAATGGAGCATGCAGTTCGGCTCTCTTACGAGCAGTGCTAGTCCTATTCCATTAGGGACACCTGTAGCCTATTCCATCCATGCGTTCGTCTTTACTAATGGATCAATGATCTTGAAAGCTATTTTTGTCTCTCTCTCACAACATTAGTCTATGTGTATTTGAACTTGCAGCGTTGAAGATTTCGCTGACGCCAATCTTCGTCCTTATATATATGTCTTTGCGGCAAGTGAAGCATAGTTATTATTTCTAGCTATAGCCCTTCTTGTTCTTTTGCCTTCTCCGAATTAAAAAAGTGGCTCATTTCGCACTCTTTCGTGTGGCATGCTTATGCTTGCCACTGTGCATCACGCTCGCCCACCTGAAAGACAAACCTTTTCTGTGAGCGCACCTGTGATCAACACACGGCGGGAGCGCGATTTGCCCGTTACTTCGGCTGCGGTGGTTCTTTAAGCCGCACGTACCTTCATGTCGACAGCCCCTCGCGCGGCCGGTCCGAGGGCGGGAAAGGCGTATCGGCCCGGATCTATGTTCAGGTCGCTGCGGGCCGAGATCGCGTTCACAGCGCTGTACGGAGGAATGCAGGCGCACTGGGAGAGTGGGTCGTGCTTGAAGTCGTTGTACCTGCGAATGCACCGGAGACAAAGTGTAAAGAGAAAACCTACAAACGTTAGGCTGTCCGCCTAACTCGCGAAATAGAGCGAAAGCTATGGTAAACTTTTTCAATGTTCTTTAGAACTGCCCTATTTAACGAATAACATCTTTGTACATAATGTTTGATTCTATCCGTACCCACCCCTTATGTAATGCCCCTAACTGGGGGTCTTTAAGGTAATAAAGTGAAGTGAAGTGAAGTTAACATTATCGCTCAATTATCGCCCATCATCGCAAAAACTGTCGGCCGTGGGCGCTGGCGTCCTAAGACAAAGTTGCCAGGAGGTAAATGGGAGAGAAGAAAATCCGCCTCCATACTTTCACGGTACAGGGAGAAAGAGAGGCAAGAGGAAGAGAGGGTGGGAGCAGCACCACCTAGACAATAAGGCCTCAGCGTTCATCTGCTGCCATACACGTGCTCGCTTTCTGCGGTGGTCTAATGGCGTTTGGATGTTCGCAGATTCCTTTCTCGAACATTTCTTAGGCTGCATGCTTCTTTGTTCACGCTGGTGTGCTAAAAATGCTGCACACGTGTGTGCAGGCGTCATGCTTACGCAGTAGAAAGAACATGCCTATCAAGCGCTTTGTGCCTGGATGTTGCGGCTACTACGAATTCTGACGGAATTTCGACGTGTTAAATTTCCCGCACGACCAAGAGCAGGAGACCATATGGCTGCGTGCCATTCTGCGGGAAGACTTCGTTCCTTCGCGCATTCCAGAGTAAGAACAATCTACTTTTACTTTTGCTTCTCGCAGAATGCAGACACGATTTCAACGGTTACTTCAACGGGATTTCAACGCTTATTTTTCAAATTTTAATGAAATTTTTTTGAAGATGTTGGCATTATCTTCTTAGTCACACATGGAAAAATTCCTTTAGAGGGGTGCGAACTCCGGGAAAGTGAGATTATTAGGAAGTATTGCCGCGTGGACGCCGCTACCACCCGTACAAAAGCGCCAATTCTTCACGTACGCCTCCAGCCGGATGCTATTCCGAACTGTGCAAGCTATTTATCTAGAGATTGTACTGGAAGGGAGGAATCAGAGACTAGTAGAATTCGTCTGAACGGTACAGCGACAGAAGGAGTCCTAGCAGACTCGTTCCAGTCGTTTCGGTAAGAGGTTGAAAATGCGGAGCCTTAGCGATTTAGCTGAACATCTGCGAGCCAGTTAGTCTTTGTATTGGCACACAATTGTAAGCAATGGACCTCGGAGAACTGCGGAGCCCTCTCTGAAAATCAAAGTTCACAATTACACCCTCTAAACGGTAGGTGCAGCTGCAGAAATACTGCACTTGGTGGTTCGGGGTCTGACCTGTTGGGGTTCAAAACAGCTGTAGAAGCGTGTGTATTCTATTTAGTCAATATTCTTTTTTTAGTCTACTAATACCCCTATTTCTTCATCGTAAACTACCTCCAAGGTGGCGTGTGTAACGTAATACATGAGCAAGCCTCGTATGTACGTACGCGGCCACCTGCAGTGGGCGCAAGCGTTGCGATGCTTTTATGCACATGTACAGTACCATCACCATCGAGGGCGAAAGTAACAGACGCCCCCCCCCCCCCCCCCCCCCCCCACCTTCCAAGTTCCGGCCCGTGCCACTCTGTGTGGTGGCGCCACCTGACAGAGCACTTCTGCTGTCGAAACGGGCCCACTGATTTCTCCTCCATAAGTGCTTTGTCAGGTGGCGCCACCACGCAGAGTGGCACGGGTCGGAACTTGGAGGGGGGAGGGGGGGGGGGTTCTGTTACTTTCGCCCCCGATGGCCCATCTGGGCAAAACTGTCATCTAGATCATCCTAGATATTACACAAGTCCCGCCTAGGTCTCACCCAGGTGAGGCCTACGGTGAGAACGCTAAAATGTTGCCGCAAAAATCCGGCGTACGTCCTGGAATGTACTTCCGCTATAAAACATGGAGATTTGCTTTCTTCTTAATTACAACAGCACTGAAACTAGCAGCGGAATCACTTTTCTGTTTCTGAATCGCAGTATTCCCGCTTGCCACGAATATGCAAGATGCAGGCTGCGGAGCGGCTGCTCCACAGTACATTAGCGTGATCATGGAGTCGGTGTCCACCACTTTTCCTTGGTCCCGCTTGAATATCTGCGCCCGCGGATGTTTGTCGTAGCTGAACCAGTCGCCATACTTCTTGACGTAGAACGGCGCACCACTCAGCTGGAACATGATGGGAGAGTACCTGCGGGTGCGAAGCCGACACAGGGGCCATGCTTGTGTTGTAATGCAAAAAAGCGAATCAACAGGCTCTCTTACGCCCGGCTGTTACTGACTGCCGGTTCCCGGCTAGTCCGAAAGGCCTGGTCTGCGCTTAATTGTGTAAATGAAAAGCTCGTCTGAACCAGGTGGCCCCGGGCAAAGGAGAGAAACAAGAGTTATTCTCTTGTGTTCCGGTCTGACTACCATTGAAGAAATGCAGCATAGGTCCCAGTCCATCACAACGTCGAAATGCTTTCCCGGTTTCACAGAAAGAACGATCTGATGGCGAACCCCCACCCCCTCTTCACACCTACCCGGCTTTCTTTCCCTAGTCACTGCTTTTTCAGTCGAGCGGAATCACTTGATCTCGAACAGTTAAGCCTTATCTAAGAATTTCTGAAGCACGTTTTGCTTGGTAACAGAACCATTGAACCACTAAGTTTTCATCTACTCTACCTGGTGGTTACGAGACCAAACAGAATGAAAGCAAACTGGCGAAATAAAACGAAGACGAAACACACGAAACAAGAGAAGCGCCAACTGTCGAGTTGGTTGTTGGCGCTTGCCCTGTCTCTTGTAATTCATTCTCGTCTTATTGAGCACGTTTGATTTTATTCAGCTTTGTCCGGATGTACCCATTTTTGTACCACGCGTATTAGAGTGGAGAAGAGACTGGAGACCTCAATGCGATGGCTAAAATATTCGACCATTGGAAGACAACGTACAACACTATTACCCTCTTCGCTCCGCTTCTCACCACAGACGCACGCACTCTTCCTCTTCCCTCATCTCAGTCTTGTTTATTCGCTTAGTCTGGTGGCAAGGACTGAATACTTCTCAAACATTGTCCTCCCCACCTCTCTTTCCTTGTTCAAGTTTATGCTTCAAGACCCTCTTCTGTTTGAGATGCTTCCCGAGTGACCGCGACAGTGATAATCCAGACTTGTAAAGCGTTTCAAAATGGGATGATGATGAGTTGGATTGTGGCGAAAGCCAACGAAAGTCTCAGTTTCGCGTTTGCAGTAGCGGAAAAGAACATGTGAATTAAGCGACTGTAAACTGTCTAGAAACGTAGCCTTGCCAAATAATAATTATTAAGACGGAAAGTTGGGCTAGTTGGTAAGCATTTGGATTCATATTTGCTAGCGCTTAGTGAACACACGGGACAAGAACACAAATACACAGGACAGACGCTAGTCTTCAACTGCCGTTTACTCGAAAAACAATCAACATACGGCATCTCAAAACAGCTGAACACACACATGCGCAGCAGCAACGCCACGCCTCAGGAACATCATTTCTTTTTTCGACAGATTAACAGACGGCGTGCTGACGAATTTGGAACCTTCACTATCAATGCACACAGCTTCAAAAATTTCACGTTCCGCTTGTGTTTTCATTGTACCTAGAATGATTGTTTCTGGAAAGATTGGTGTGCAAGGTACAGGGTCAGGGTCGCCAGGGTACCGTTCGATAAAACAGCGTTTGCAGTGCGCAGCGAGATTCCCCCCCCCCCCCCCCCCCCCCCGCCGATATGGATTCCGTTGCCAAGCGGTGCTCTCTCGGTCGTTCATTTATGCATCTTCCTGATTGCCCAATAAACGCCTTGCCACAAGTGTGCGGGATTTTGTAGACAACACCGACTTTGCATGGAACAAACTTCTTTTGGTGGTTCGTAGTGCACAGTGGCTTTCTGACCTCGCCGTTCACAAGCGGGCACAAGCGCACAAGTTTCCTCGGGGCAGTCAATATAGATCGACGCCACACTTCTTCGCCACCTTTTTTAGGCGGTGCGACATATTGTGCACATACGGCATAGCCACAAGTTGAGTGCGTCGTTGGGGATCTTCACGGTTTTGTTGCCTCCCAGATCTCACTTCCTTTAGCAGCTTTTCTGCAACAGATGTCAGAGTTTCATCCGGAAACCCGGCGTTCTCTAGGCGAAGCTTCTGCAGTGTCACACTTTCAGTGATGCAATGCTCGCACGACTTATGGAGAGCAGCGCGGAAAGCATTCATGGCAATACCCCTTTTGACAAGTTTAGAGTGCGCCGATTGATAACTGAGAATTTCTTTTTTTGTTCTCGGCTGATACATCCAGCAAACGCGTGTTTTTTCAAACCTAATGCATATATCAAGGCACTGTAGCCTATCGTCGTTTGGGATTTCTGTTGTAAAGGTTAGACCAAAGCTACAAGAATTAAAAACATCGAGCACATTTTTCACCACATCGTCCAGTGTGTCAGACTGAGGTAGATTCATTACTACAAGGTAGTCGTAAAAAATGTGCTCGATGTTTTTAATTCTTGTAGCTTTGGTCTAACCTTTACAACAGAAATCCCAAACGACGATGGGCTACAGTTCCTTGATATATGCATTAGGTTTGAAAAAACACGCGTTTGCTGGATGTATCAGCCGAGAACAAAAAAGAAATTCTCAGTTATCAATCGGCGCACTCTAAACTTGTCAAAAGGGGTATTGCCATGAATGCCTTCCGCGCTGCTCTCCATAAGTCGTGCGAGCATTGCATCACTGAAAGTGTGACACTGCAGAAGCTTCGCCTAGAGAACGCCGGGTTTCCGGATGAAACTCTGGCATCTGTTGCAGAAAAGCTGCTAAAGGAAGTGAGATCTGGGAGGCAACAAAACCGTGAAGATCCCCACCGACGCACTCAACTTGTGGCTATGCCGTATGTGCACAATATGTCGCACCGCCTAAAAAAGGTGGCGAAGAAGTGTGGCGTCGATCTTGTATTGACTTCCCCGAGGAAACTTGTGCGCTTGTGCCCGCTCGTGAACGGCGAGGTCAGAAAGCCACTGTGCACTACGAACCACCAAAAGAAGTTCGTTCCATGCAAAGTCGCTGTTGTCTACAAAATCCCGCACACTTGTGGCAAGGCGTATATTGGGCAATCAGGAAGATGCATAAATGAACGACTGAGAGAGCACCGCTTGGCAACGGAATCCATATCGGCGGGGGGGGGGGAATCTCGCTGCGCACTTCAAACGCTGTTTTATCGAACGGTACCCTGGCGACCCTGACCCTGTACCTTGCACACCAATCTTTCCAGAAACAATCATTCTAGGTACAATGAAAACACAAGCGGAACGTGAAATTTTTGAAGCTGTGTGCATTGATAGTGAAGGTTCCAAATGCGTGAGCACGCCGTCTGTTAATCTGTCGAAAAAAGAAATGATGTTCCTGAGGCGTGGCGTTGCTGCTGCGCATGTGTGAGTTCAGCTGCTTTGAGATGTCATATATTGATTGTTTTTCGAATAAACGGCAGTTGAAGACTAGCGTCTGTCCTGTGTATTTGTGTTCTTGTCCCGTGTGTTCACTAAGCGCTAGCGAATATGAATCCAAATAATAATATCACGGAGAAAGCGACTGCACTGGCATTGCCGGATAGATTCCAGTTGTTACAAATGCAAACTGCACTTCTAAGAAAGAAGAAATATTTGCACAGCATTCATTAGGGATAAAGATTTTCGATTTGCCTTGAGACACATCTCAGACAACTTCCTTGCTCTATTCAACTGCAAATTTTTTTGTTGTGTTGTAACTGTTTTAACTGGGTTCGCATTTGATTTCACTGACTGTATTCGTTCCCCTCATTGCTCTCATTGAATCTTTATATATCTCTGTTTTACTTGATTTGTTTTTTTTTTGTCTCAACATTCTTGGCTTTGTTCATGTATTGTTCTATGTACGTCGCCCCCCCCCCTCCCTTATGTTATATCCCTTAAAGGGTTCTTAAAGGTTCAATAAATGATGATGTTGATGATTATGACTAGTTGCACAAAGCGACCGAACTCTTCAGTGCCGGAGATCTGCGACACCCGAGTTCGCAAACTTCAGCCCCGCTAAAATCTTTTACATTGCCTTTGAAATCGTACACATTAGCTGAAATAACGCGTAGGTTACGATTTTGATTTCTTCCCATTTTGGGGTTTCAAGGCTTATACGCGAACAATGGCCTTCGCACACCAACCAGGACCCCTCCCCCCTTCCCTCCCCTTTTTGCTATGCACCTGTAAACCGCGCGGTCTACAGTCGTAAGAAGCAGATGCTTACGGAATGTTGTAGCTGGGCCAGTAGGACTGTTTCCGGAGCACGCTTGTCACGTCCTCCGCGTGGGTGTAGCCACTGGCCGTGCAGACAGGGAAGAGTGAATGGTTAATGCCCGCATGGTTTGGACACGGCAGCACCGGCCTATATATTTGAGTTGTTTAAAAGCCAAGTTGCCGAGAGCGCGTGTATATCATGCCTTCCTACAGCAGAGAAGAAAGAGATGTGTGCATGATCTAATTCAGGCTGCATTAGAAAGTCATAAATGCAGCCACTAACATAAGGTGCAGAGACAATTCAGACCACAAACCAGGAGCGGGCTTAATAGGCTCACGCGGCACAAGCGCGCGATAATGCTTTCAAGTAAGCCACCAGGAAATATCTTTAAAGCACTTTTAATGAGTAGCATTGACAAAAAATAAAAGCTAGCGATTCACAATGTAAAACACAAGGTAAAATGTATCCATGTGTCTTCAGAATTCTCAGTCTTGAGAAAATGTTAGGAATCGTTCATACTGTCAGGGCTCTAAGAATCAAAGCCTGGAGGTACATCGTAAGCATAGCTGCTCTTTGCCGCTTGGAAGACCACTGAGGTACGTATGAGTATATACAGGGCGTTTCGCATTACTTGAGCTAACTATTTGAAAAAAGTGGTGCAGCACAACTGGCTGAAGCCAACGCTATATTGTTTCCCGTCGTGTGGCGCTCTTCACAATATTCCTTAAATTTTGCTAATTAGCTAGTTAGTTAAAATTATACGCCGAAAAGTTTTAAAATTGCAGGCCATGTCCGTTTCCTCAACTTGTGGAAAGGGCTAAGAAAGAACCCATCCAGTTTTTTTTTCAACAACATGTCTCCTGCACTGTCCTTTTCCCAGCATTTTAAGAAAGCCCGGGAAATAGGTAAAGATTCATGTGACTGCGCTCTTGCGGTGCCGTATGCAGTGGGCCTTGACCGGGGCTCCATTTGAACTTGCGCACGGTTCCGGCCGGCCGCGGGCCCGTGCCCGGTTTTTGATTTAGTATTGCACGGCCAGGGCCGTCTGGCAGAGACACGAATGGAACAGCAAACACGGTGCGGGCCGGGCACTCAACTTTAATTTCTTGTTTTTTCGTTACTGCTTTTCACACGTCAGAA
The DNA here is from genome assembly GCF_055824585.1 of Amblyomma mixtum. NCBI lineage: Eukaryota > Metazoa > Arthropoda > Arachnida > Ixodida > Ixodidae > Amblyomma > Amblyomma mixtum. Next base: position 20,100,110 of record NC_143017.1, read on the forward strand.
CAATTCCAAACAATGCGTTTTTTTTTTTTTTACCTGCTATCCTACCATATCAGAAATGAAAGAAACTCTGCACTGAGATCATTCATTGCAAGGAGTTTTCCATTGACGTGGAATAGAAGAGAGCTTAACTACTTCACTTGCAAACCAAGTTTAATAAGTGTTACAGAAACCGGAATGCCGAGGTAACTTCGCACATGAACGCCCCGCCGCGTTATACGACACAAGGGGAGCTAAACCGTACTTTTGAATGATTGAGAAAAGCAGCGAAAGGCGGCTTCAAGCAGGTTTCTAAACCGCGGAATATAGCAGCGGACTTTGGTTCCACGCAGTTATTAAAGAAGCGTTGTAACACCTGACACACAGCTCACCTGCATTAGAGAACACACGCTGTCGGATGCACCGAAAGGCGCCTCGCAGCTGGTCTGTTTTTTTACCGCTCGTGACAGGAAATTTGAGGCCTTGTTAGAACAGCTGAAAAATATCCTTCACTAGATTTTTCGGCGGGCAGCCGTCTGTTCCAAGATCATCTCTGATTGTGCCTTCTCTTCCTGTCGTGTTTACCAAAGCGATTTTTTCAGCCGTGATTTCCACTGAGCGCCATCTCCAGCCACTTCTTTACTTATGTAGCAGAACTCCAGTTGCACACGGGGCAGGCTTCTGCGGGAACTAACTCGGGCCGGGCTTCATGCTGTGCGTAGAGGGCCAGACTCGGCTCATCATCATCATCATCAGCCTGACTACACCCACTGCAGGGCAAAGGCCTCTCCCATGTCTCTCCAATTAACCCTGTCCTTTGTCAGTTGCCGCCACTGTATCCCCGCAAATTTCTTAATCTCATCCGCCCACCTAACTTTCTGCCCTCCCCTGCTACGTTTGCTTTCTCTTGGAATCCTCTCCGTTACCCATAAGGACCAGCGGTTATCTTGCCTTCGCATTACATGCCCTGCCCAAGCCCATTTCTTCCTCTTGATTTCAACTAAGATGTCATTAACCCGCATTTCTTCTCTCACCCACTCCGCCCTCTTCCGATCTCTTAACGTTACACCTATCATTTTCCTTTCCATAGCTCGCTGCGTTGTTCTTAACTTAAGCTGAACGTTCTTTGTTAGCCTCCACGTTTCTGCCCCATAGGTGAGTACCGGTAGGATACAGCTGTTGTATACTTTTCTCTTCTGGGATATTGGTAATCTACCATTCATGATCTGAGAGAACCTGCCATATGCGCTCCACCCCATTCTTATTCTTCTAGTTATTTCCTTCTCATGATCCGGATCTGCGGTCACTACCTGCCCTAAGTAGACATATTCTCAGACTCGGCTCAGTGGAGCGATAATGTGGTGGACCCGGCCCGACCCGGGCTCGGACTATCAACTCCGGGCACTCGCCGGGCTCAGTCCTTAGTTTAGCACTGAGGACTGAGCCCATGGAACTGTGAAGCGTGGGGAAGAATAGGCAATCGATGATGCAGGAGGAAGAGAAGGCGATGAAGAGGGCCGATTAGGCGTCATTTTTAGTGAGGGAGCTGAAGAAGAAGAAAGCCAGGCTCTTGAACGAACGGCCGTCTGGAAGGTTCGGATACTACATGGGGAGATATTTTCCGCGAAGTTTGTGAAGCCTAACGTGAAAAAGATTGTGTTTTTGAGGAAAGGAAATGGCGCAGTAAATGTCTCACTTTTCAGGGATAACGCCACCGCGCCGTGAGAGAAAAAAGGAAGGTGGGAGTGAACGAAGAAAGGAGGTGCCATAGTGGAGGGCTCCGGAATACTCGCTGCCACTTGCGGATCTAACGTGCACTGACATCGCATTGCATACGGGCGCCTTTTGCGGTTCGCCTCCATCGAAACGCGGCCGCCGCGGCCAAGTTCATAGGCAGGGAACGACAGCAGAAAACAATCCGTCAAACCAGAAGTGGTACATTATGTTCGCAGGTTCGCGCACAATGTTAAAAAGGTGGCGAATCGACATAGCGTGTCAGTCGTGTTTTCTGCTCCACGACAGCTTGCACAGCTTTGCGCGTCCATTGCGAGCGATAAAAAGTAGAGCTCTTGAAACAAAAAGCATGGCAAGCGGTACGTGAAGTGCTGCACAAGTGTGGTATATACTAGATATCATTAACCTGCAGAAAAGCCCATGTGGACCAAACGGGGCGGTGCGTTAATGACCGTGCTGCTGGGCATGCATGATCGCTAAAAAAAACAGGAGGTGCGCATCTTTGACAGCACTGCTCAGAATGTTTTGTGTGTAACTCTACGGCAGAACAACCGCCGGGGGAAAAAGATGCTAGCACTGCACGAAATGGGAACTACGACTTCAGGTGATAAGGATTCTGGGCAGAAGCAGAGATACGAAGGCGCGGGAGGTTTTGTAAGTGTTCCATATGAAAAATAGGGGCGATACTTGTGTGAGCGATACTTCGGTCCACCTTTCTAGGACCGAGATGTCATATCTTTAACGGTTTTCTTGATGCCTTGCACTCTTGTTTGAGCGCATGCCTTAGACTTTCTAAATGTTTGCTGGCTTGGCAGTAAATAAAGTCAGACGAAGTTAGCGCATGCCCTGCGTAGGTCTTTCTTGCGGTTGTTTTTATTTAGCGATATTATTGTTTGTCTCTAATAGTACTTCTGTAGTCGCGTCATTAAAAATTAGATGCATTTTATAATATTACCGCTGCAATGAAAACACATTCGCCCAGCGATCGCATCACTTCTCTGCATTTCTAATTTCCTCGAAAATCTCTGTAACATCGGCACACAGCCGGAATAAAGATGTTTCACAAAACGATAAAATCAATGAATCAATGAAGATCAAAATGATTCATAAAGACACGAAAGAGCAGACGGCTCAGTATACAGCGCGGTGAGACGCCACCGGTTTCTTTGTGCATAAAAGATATTTGGCCATGTACACTAGCACGGCCGTACTGGCCGTTGGGTGTAAGAGCCACTTGCAAGCTTAAACATCTGAAAAGGTCTGACAAGCAACAGCGCGTGGATGCTTACATCCAAGGACTGATTCATGACGTCATAAACCGCATCAAACTTGCTCCTTTAAACGTGCGCGGAAGACAAGACCATGCCAATATTTTTCCCAATAAAAATCGATTCTTCAGCTTTTTATGGGTATATTCCACACACGCATTGCACTTGGGAAATGGACGGGTGAGGGCTACACCTATATGTAGTTTTTTTTTATTGTAAAAGCTACCTTTTCATTAAGAGTTGTTCTTTTGTGCGTAGAGCATGGTGTACAATCGGTACAAGCCGACTTGTATTCCCCGCCAGTGTCCTGTTAAACGACAGCTGGGACGACAAGTCCGGCATGGATGCATTGATCAGTGGTACAGCAAGCCGTAATCCCTATTTCCAGTCGAAATATTGCTGGAATTAACCGTTATACTTCGACCTTAATGATAGTGGTGGTAGAAATAATTATAAAAATCTCCGAAAATATTGCTAAAGAGAAAATGGTTTAGCTGGCACGACGATAAAGCGTGTGTTGTTTTATTTTACTGTATTTTGACCATTTATATAAAGGGATGCTGTATCTTTTATAAGAGGCATAGCAGGGTTGCGTACAGAGCACTGAATTGCAACGTCAATATTATCACGTAGTGGCGACGGCAGCTTGCTGGTAAGGAAGAAAGCAAAAGAGGGCTTCCAAAATAAACTGCTTATTGGCCTGACTCGCGCCCACAAAGCAATTGATGACTCGGCCACTGCTATAGCCTCAAGTCTATTCGGCGGTCATCGAACAGAATGGCCGCTGCTTTTGGCCGTGCTCAATTTAAACCTTCAGTAAAACACTCTCCGGGGCATGTTGGTTCATGGCTGGCAAGAATTAAAGCGCAACAAGACGACACAAAGTAGGAGAAAAAACGACAGGACGGGCGCTAACTTGCGACACATTAATGTCTTCATAAACCGCCGCGTATATATCACACACAAGGGGGGGAGTAAAGACAGATAGGGGTGAACACAGTTGAAAGCACGTGCGTAGGAACTCGAATGCGGGAAAACAAGAACAGGTGATTCCACAGATAATATGCCATATCTATAGCGCCTGTCCTGTCGTTTTTTCTCCTACTTTGTGTCGTCATGTTGCGCTTTAATTTCTGCCAATTTAAACCTGACAACAAACATCCGCGATAACGCACACAGAATAGCCACAAGAGCCTCGAAAAGCGTAGAACCGGTTCCGCCTAGCTGCGGTCATTGGAGATAAATCTGGTCCCCGATTACGTTACTGAGTGATAGAGGCTTGTGCCGGCAGTATTGAGCATCACCATGTAAACCTTTCCCCCTCTTAAAAAGCATCCTCCGGATGCTCTAAAACAAAAGGAAATGAAGACGTAAATAAACATGTAGAATGCAAACACAGCGTTCTTTAGCGAGCATCATAAAGCTTCAAGCGCACAACATTAATACGTTCGGACAGAAGTAAACGGAGCGTCGAGCACTAGAAAAAACTAAAGTCCCTCAGGGACCTTGGAAAAAACTGCTAGTCAGCGTCGCCTAGCCGAGCCAGACGGAAGCTCAAAATCGCCTAGCGCACATGCATGCCCCCAATAGGCGCAACCCTAACACGCTGCTCCTCTTGCTTGGCATTGAACCCGCGTCGTGCTAATGATGATTATGTTCATATGTTTGCGCCGTATGCAGCGAAGGGGCATTTCGGAATGCGCAAACCACTGCCTTGATACCGCAGACCCTGCGGGAGCGCCGCTCCCATAAGCCGCTTCGTGTGAGAAAGCTGTAGACGCATTTTCGCCGGAAATAGCCCGCGTGCTTCTAACATTTTTTGCCTCTGGGACTTGTTTGCGGCTCACAGTCGACCAAACGTGCTCGAAACAGTCAGTATAGGGACCCAAAGCAACGTCGAGCGGCGCTGCTGCTCTTGACAGGGAGCGCCATCTCTGGCAGAAAAAAAGAAACTGGGGATAGACGTGGCGCTCCACCTCATGCTTTCTCCTTTCGCTCTCTCGCTTCCGCGCACGTGCAGACGTCTCGCGCTGCTTCTGTCGCGCGCCGCAATGATCCGGCTGCAGTGCGAGTTCAAAAAGATATGCCAGCTCGACAACTATTTCAGGAAAGCGAACCTAATCAAAGGTGAAAGGCTTTTAAGCCATGTGTACTCCGTAGAGCAGGTAATTGAAAACAACGAAGCCCGATTGAATGGAAAATGCGTGTCACAAGTTAGCGACTACGTTGTGTACGACGTGAACCTTGAGCCTGTCCATTTGTTATATGCTCTAATAACTGAACGTTTTTATAAGCACTAGCTACGGAACGAAGCGGTGCACTCGGTTGAAGTTCTCCGTTGTCGGAATGCATATCGGAATGAGTTGTTTCCACATGTCATTTTTGAAGAAATTAATCGCGCACTTTCGGGAACGACGTTTGCGTCATGGGGAAGAAATTCTTTGCGGCCAAACCATAATACCCGCTATAAAGCCTGGGACAGTACGAGACACACATACTCCATCCCTTAGAACATCACCCGCTGACTTGGCTGGGAGGCAGCTGGACGTAAGCGCTCAGAAGCCACACATATTGTTCGCCTTTTTTTCTCGGTGGCTCGTTGTTCTTTCAGTTGCAATGTCATGCCTGCACTTTATTTTTTTGTTCGCGATTGTTAGATTTACAGACTTAAATACGTAAAATCTGCTCCGCGAACGCGATGTTCAGCGTGAGGGGTGCCGAGCTAGAGGCGGGCTGTCGTAGCTGTGGTATCGAGCGCGCGGAGCGTTCGCGTAATTGCGCTGGCATAAAAACGCACTCACAACATTGTACTGGGTGTTTTAAATAATGAAGCCTTTAACCAAATCTTTCGCCTTAATTTTAGCTTTGTACGCGCGCACGGAATAGTGTGGGAGGGGCAGACGGAGTTAGCTGAAAAAATGTACACCGTGCCACATGACATGTAGCTGAAAATTTGTAGAGGGAAGTTTCGGGAAGAAGCCTTCTTTAAGAAGACGGCAAGCGTCTACGCTGTCTCACTTTTATTTCTGACTCTCATAGCTGTCGTGGTCGTGCCAGGAAAAGCAGGAGCTGCTTGTTCGAGAGGGGCGATGCTCCTGCAAAGCTGGAATTACAGCTAACTGCAAGCACGCAGCTGCGGTGTGCCTCCATGTGAACGACCACGAAGTAAATTCATGCACCAGCGAGCCCCAGAAGTGGGGAAAACCGAGCGGAAAGCCCAAGAGGCGCTGAGAAGAGGATGTTTTGGACCTCTTCCCCCGTAAGTATTTTTAGGCATCCGATGTGCCACACCTTTAAACGGCAGTTTCCATTTTATGAGTGAATCGTTACCTTCCTTACCCCTTGTCTCATTCTCCATAACAGGACAGGGCAGCAGGGTTCCTGATACCAAACCAGCTGACCCCAATATCATTCTCAGCTATCCGGACATAGTGTGTCCACTGAGAGAAATATTGGAGCTGCAAAATCGAAGCGCTGAAGATGTCATTTGTGCGACCTTGCTAGATGACATTGTTGACAAAGTCTCAGAAACTGTGGAAAAGGAAATCCTAGAGGATTTACTGCAGTCAATGTCGCACCGGCCTGTTTACAGGTATCTTAATGTCCTCGATGACAAAACAACTGAAGTAAAAGATTTTGTTAGCAAAATGGACCGTGAAAGGGCGCATATGTACAAAACAAAAGTAGTACTGAAAGAAGCACCACGTGACATGGGCTTCCACACCATAGGCCAAGCAAACTGTTCACGGTATGAAACTAAAGTGCAGTAAAAGGTAGGCGACACATTTCATATACATTCTGTTGACTCATATTTTCAAATTTGCCAATTTTCAGATGGCATGAAGAACGCCGACTTCGCATCATCAGCACGAAAGCACATGCCATACGCACAAAAAAGAATGATGAAGGATTGGAGAGAGCTGCTATTAGCCTTTGCAGAACATCATCATACACAAGTGCTTCAATGCGCTACGGTATGTTTCCAACAGCACAAAAATTTGTTTAAAAGAAACATTTGGAGTGCTTAGTTATGGCATTCCAACACTAAATTCACTTGTGCTGCCAGAAGCTTGGACATAAACCGTGATGTTCACAGTTTATTTGCTCTTCAGTTAAACATGTAAATGTGTTTTACTAGGCATCAAGACAGAAGCCACAGCACGAGAAGAGCTCCAACGAAAGCTTGGCACCCGTATTGTGCAGGTGAATTCACTTACCAGTTTACATCAGGAGTTATTCCTGGCATGCTCAGTTTCCTCTTTGTTGTACATTTCAACTCAAGCACTAATCTCAATTATTCATGTTCTAGGAAGGACTCGTGCTTCCACAGCAGCCATGACTGTTGCAGCCCAGATGGACTCGCAAAAATTGGCAGTGAAACTGTGTTGATTGAAATCAAGTGCACATTCAAATACAAGGAAGAACCATTCATCGACTATGAAGAAAGGCGAAGCTTGCTCCCCTACTTAATGTTTAATGGAGATGTGATTGTGCTCAGAACCACACATACTTATTACACACAAATACAAGTCCAGATGTATATTTTGAACCTGCAGTGGGCCATTTTATATGTCTACAGCCCGAAACATGCAGTTATAGTGAAAGTAACTCGGGACGAGGCTTTTCTGTGGGAACTGATCCCCAAGATGGAGTATTTTTATTTCAAGTTATTGGTTCTGCATTTATTGTAGGTTTCTATGCTCTATATTTATGGACAGATGCACGATCCTTGCCTGAAATCAAACTTATTGCTGTGCATACTTCAACTGACTTATATATCTGCCGTTTGGTTTTCAGTCGTTATTGCCTCTTTTACATGTATATTTTGCTTGTAGAATAACACATTACAGAACTATCACAGGGCTTCTCACTAAGAAATAAAATTCAGACAAAAAACAGTGGTGTGATTGAAGAACCCATTTATTGGCTGAAGTGTACTATCGCGCTCAATATGAGTTGCAACGCGCGGTCATCGACCGGGGCTCGTTCCTTGGTGTGCCTCCTCCAAACAGTCGCTCGGAATTCTGGGAAAAACTTTTTCCTGAGCGGGGGTGCTGTTGTTTCCTGGAACAGCAGTTTCTCCCAGAATTCCCAGCGACTGTTTGGAGGAGGCACACCACGGAACGAGCCCCGGTCGATGACCGCGCGTTGCAACTCATATTGAGCGCGATAGTACATAGTTGCAGTTATCAAGTCACAGTGTGCTAATATGAAACTGCAGAACTAGTTTTCCTTTAAATTTTCATCTTTTTGCAAATGCAATCTATGCCTACAAACCAATTTATGGATGCCACAGCAAACCAAGCAGTCCTACTTCTGAATTATTGGTGCTTGCATGTTTACAAGGGCAGCACACACTGAAACTACTTTGTTCATGTGTGGGACCAGGCTTAGTGGTACTCTGTTGCTTAGAATATGATATATCTTCAGCCTTTGAATAACTCTTTCCACATGGATTCGCACAGACGCAATCTTGTATGTCTTTTCCATGTCTTGTTCAGACAGCTGTCCACCCCCTGAATTAAAAGGAGGCATAAGTAGCACTGCACCTTTACCCTCTACAGTTGTCCGTATGCTCGGAAATCCTTTGTCACTTAAAACTAAGTCCCCTGGTTTGATAAGCTGCAGGAAGCCGGAGTCCTGTGTTATGAAAGAGTCTGTATGCCGTCCTCCATAACATTTAGAAATGAAACTTATCATTCCATTAGGAATTATGCCGATCAAAATTTTGAGCGTGTATCCTCCTTTGTAATGTGAATACAACACGTGTTGGCAATTAGGATTAGACGGTGTTTCTGTGCGGAGCTCGGTGCAATCGATTATTAGGGTGCAATTTGGATAATTTTCTTTGAATGGGGGAGGCAAACACAGCTTGATTACTTCCCTGGAAGGCATAAAGACCCACTCTTTCAGGGCAATGCTTAGAATATCAAGCGTCTTTCTAAACACAGTTGATGCTGTTGTGGCTGTGACACTGAACATAGCGGCCAAGGCACTGTACGTTATCCCAAGCCGTAGCTTGGCAAGGAACAAACATAGCTTGTCTTCCCTTGACATCGCATTGCGCCTGTACTGTGGTGCTGGCAACAAGTTCAGAAGAAGGCAGAAAACTGGCAGCGTCACACCGCACATATCTTGCAGTGCCTCTTCCTTTTCCTTCAAGGAATCAAAGCCATAAAATCCGCATTTCCGCTTCCAATTTCCATCTGTGCTTGCAACCTTCAGGATAGAATAAACATACAGAATGATGAAATGCAAAAAGGAACCACACTAAGGTAAAATGAATAACAGACAGAAAATAACATTTGTACTCTCAAGCAGATAAACAAGTTCATTCTAAAGAGAAAATCAGCATGGCCATTATAAAATTTAAAAAAAGTGATGCAGGAAAGGAAAATAAAAATGAACATTGCCCAATAATGTAAGTAAACTGGGGAAAAACAAAAGTGGGGTGCTACAGCAAGACAACACCACAGTTCAACAGAACAGATAAAGAACAACAGCTGCATCATCTAACCTTGTGAGTCATTTCTGTGTGCATGACTTGAGTAGAAGCTTCAGTGCCATTTGTTGCTGAGAGAAGTATAGTTAGCTTTCCTGAAGTTGCACATTCTTCTGTTTGGCTTGTCTGAAAAAAATCAAACAAAGGATATGTTGAGGTATTTAGACAAATTTTCTGTATTCTTTGGGGAAATTGAAAGGACATTATTAAAAGCAAATGTATGTTGCACTAGTGTCAGCTATATTTACACTGACTAAACAGGAGCCCAAAATTAAAAGGTGTCCTTACAGCGTCCGTCTTTTTTGCAGTAGAATGACTTTCTTGTCCTGCACCACACAAAAGCTCCAAAGAATGTGAATCACTCGTGTCGTTGAGCAAAGAGGTAGTTGTACTTGTTTCCAGAGGTGCATCACTGAAATCCATTGGGCTCAAGTCACGATGCACATCGTCCAGAACGGAGGCTTCCAGCACCTGCATTTTTGCTTCATCGGCTGCACTTTGCAAGGGATGCTCATCTTTTGCAACAAGCTGTTTGGATGAGATTTCCTTCTTGAAACGTGTCTGCCACCTGCATTGCACAATCAAAATTCTAGGTTACTAATTGAGTCTTGTGCAGGCTGCAAACAAACTTTCCGTGAAATGTAGTCACTAAATACATGAGAATGCACCTAATGATCATATTATGATTGGACCGCAATTTCATAAAGCAGGTAAACAACAGAACACACTTGAAAACATAAGCTTGTAACTTCCACTGGCAGTGTCACATTTTTGGTTTCATACCTTTGCGCCCTTTCCCGATCAGGTGCCTTTTTTCTGTAGATAGGTGGAAAAATGGTTGGAATGTAGGAGGGATGTTGGCTGATGTCACTCTTGCTGTTGCCCACAAAATGCGTGCTACAAATTCGTGTATGTTCTTTTGGCAGCCACTGAGTTCCATCGGGACTGCACAAGAAAGAACAGCATTATCTGTTATCCACCGCCAAGACACACACGTACTCACGCACATGCATGCACACAAAGACACACGAAAACATAGAAACGAATGCGCACACATGAACAAATGAATGAAAATTGCTCAAGCTCCGAAGGTGGCAAATGACAGAGCCGCCGAGCTCCTAAGCATTCGACATTGTAGTAGTATACATAATGGTAGTAACATACAGAACATAAAATGCTGCCATAATAAAGAGGCACAGCAAATTGAACTAGCAAAACAATGTCCAAGTTTGTTGAAATTAAAAGCAGTCTGTTCAGACGCGAGAAAGATGCTTGCCTGATGCGCAAATCGCGGCGTCAAACCTTTGACAACGTACGTAGTTCAAATGAATTCAATTAACAGCGCAACGAGCACGTGCAAGTGTGAATTTCAACAATGACGACTACGTTAAAAAAAAAAAAAGCTGATTAAAAACGCCTCCACATGCCACCGTAACTTGGCTTTCACACACACGTGCTGTGAGAAGGCAGCGATCTCGATATCGAGATGCGTCGCGGCAACAAACAAAAACGATTAGCTGCCACGTTCAAAGCAGAAAACGAGAGAGGGCTGTCATGACTTACTTGACTCTCCTTACAGCGGTGATCCAGGCTTGTCTCCTTTCTTTCTCGTACCACCTGCCTGGGAATCGGTACAGTTTCACAGGCGGATCGCGATCTTTGGTGTTGTCTGCACTGTTGTGGCAACCCACGACACAGCACTACTTCGGACCTCGCTTTTGTTTTCGTTGGGCCGTTTCTGCCATTGCAAAAATTCCGCTTCAACACCCTTGTCGATGCAGCGCACAAAACTAGCCACGCGGAGACTACGCTGCGCCCCAGCCGGACTGAACAGCACGCGTGCACGTGCGGCGCCGCCGCTGTCAAACCGGCAGCGTCTGCAGCGCTCCTTCCCAATAGCCTCTCCGGGTGGCCACCATAGGAGGCGCGGCGCTGTCGTCGCGCCGCCAAACTTGAGCTTGGGTTCCCTATACCGCCGCAGTTTCGGGTTACCGTTCTTTTTCGCCTTGCTCCTCGACAGGCCGACGCAGACGCCATGGATGTGCTCTGTATGTCTGTCCTGCAACACATTGCTTTTGCACTGGAGTCTAGTTGCTCAGCTTAAAATGCACTGGAGTCTAGTCGCTCAGCGCTTTTGGAGTGCGATCCGGCGTCGCAAGAATAATGGATCTGCTCCCCAAGGTGCTGGATGCTGCTGCTGGGTTTCGACGCGTGCGCTGTGAACAGACCGACGCCTAAATGTAGCCCGTAGCAGAGGAGTTACAATCGCTGGCTGCCGTCGATCGTGGCTTATTCTCTGATTAGTGGGCACACGCGGGTACTTAGGCCTCTCTACTTTTCCGAGGTAATTTCACCGCGATACAAAAGCAGTGCAGAAAATACAACCCTTCTAGATCTTGTTGAATTTTTGCTCTGAACCAATGACAAACAACCTCCTGTTGAGGCAGCGGAGCTATCATTGTGCGAAGGCGCGAGGAGCTTGTCGAGGTGTTTTCCCACTTGTGGGCGTTGTTTTGTCGGTATCACACCCGGTCAGTACTTGGTGGGCTGTGCTTGAAGCAGAAATCAAGGCATTCGCGGTCATATTAAGGTGTATGATTACGCATGTCACACGAAACATGGTTGCCGTGGCAATGTCACGACATGATTATCATCATGTTAACAGTCTTCCTTCCTAATTGCTGCTAATTGGTGTGTACGGATGCCATGTCGTGTATAGCGATGAATACATCTGCATCTGCGTACGCTAAGAATGACATAAGATTTGTAGTCAGGCAAGCATGTGTTGTCATGACTCATGTCTGAGTGAGAGTGACATCATATACACGTGACGTCACCAAGACAGAAAAATGTTAGCAAACCGGTAGTGATGATCAGAAGTAACGTCACCAAACCGGAAGTTAGACACCAAAGTTACATCGTCGAAGCAGAAGTCGCAACCAGAGATGACGTCATCGAACCAGAAGTAACGTCACCAAACACGAATAGATGCACGCAAGTTATGGTCTCAAACTACAAGTTACAGCCTGAAGTGACATCAGTAAGTACGAAGTGACGAATAGACATTTCGCCATAGGAAGAGAAGCGGCAACCTCAAGGACGCAGCCAAACCAAATTTATTATCGGATGTGTCGTCATCAGACCGGAAGTGATGCGCGCAGCTAAGCAGTGAACCAAAACTGGCAGCCGGAAGTGTCGTCACGAAGTGACATCACCAGGGCGGGAGACTTCCGGTAACGCCTCCAAGTGTTTACTAAAGAAATTGCGCAAAAAAACGAGGACAAAGCAAAGACAAGACAAGAACGAACGCTCGTTCTTGTCTTGTCTTTGCTTTGTCCCCGTTTTTTCTGCGCAATTTTGTCAGTATGCATATCAACCAGCTTGCCGAACTTTCTGCTCTCCAAGTGCTCGTTGTGCTGTCGTTTTAAAATTAGTGGACGCTTATCGTTAGATACAGCTGAAGAACGAAGCGGCTTTTTCCCGAAAAAGGACCCCGTTCCAACCAGTGCCGTCGGCCGATTCTCATGAACCTGCTAGCGTGACAATGTTAGGAGCGCTATGGCAATGCAGGGAGGGGTCGATCCCCCACCATGGAAGTAGTAGACTGTCCCCTTTCACCTGCCGCTCTATGCACTATCGCGCTAGCAGTCCCATATGAATTGGCGGATGCCATTGAGTGGAAGGGGTCCTTTACAGGGGAAGATCCACTTCGTTCTAGAGTTGTATCCGAGTATAGACAATGCGCATGCTGGGTTGCGATAGCGGAAGGAACCGTCCAGTTGTCAGAACACTTTCGGTTCGCTGAAGCCATTCATCATCGTCATCAGCCTGACTACGCCCACTGCAGGGCAAAGGCCTCTCCTATGTCTCTTCAATTAACCCTGTCCTTTGCCAGTTGCGGCCCCCGTATCCCCACAAACTTCCTAATCTCATCTGTCCACCTATCTTTCTGCACTCTCTGCCATGCTTGCCTTTTCCTGGAATCCACTCCGTCACACTCAAGGACGAGCGCTTATCTTGCCTTCGCATTACATGCCCTGCCTCTTCTTTCTCTTAGGCCGCCGCGGTGGCTCAGTGGCTATGGTGCTCGGCTGCTGGCCCGAAAGACGCGGGTTCGATCCCGGCCGCGGCGGCTGAATTTCTTTGGAGGAGAAATTCGAGGCCCGTGTACTGTGCGATGTCAGTGCACATTAAAGAACCCCAGGTGGTCGAAATTTCCGGAGCCCTCCACTACGGCGTCTCTTATAGCCTTAGTCGCTTTGGGACGTTAAACCCCATAAACCAAACCATCTTCTTTCTCTTGATTTCTTCCTCTTGATTGTGACTAGGATGTCACTGACCCGCGTTTGTTCACTCTCCTACCCTGCGCGCTTCCGGTCTCTTAAAGGGCCACGGACCACCCCAGCTCAGCAGACACTCTCTACCTCTCTTTCAGCGAGCCTCCTCTCCTTCCATTCCCTCCTCGAAATTCTTCTCTCCCGCTCCTCGTCGAGTAGGCTCGGCAAGGCAAAATCACCCCTTCCTTCTCCGACGTAAGCCGGAGGCGTGGTGTCTGTGGAGTGCGTCACGGGGCTACGTCATGGCCCCGCCTTCAAAAGAATTCTTTTCTTGGTTTTTGCATTTTCTCCGCACACTGAACGATCGAGAGGCGCGATCGGCTCGACCACCTAGACTTGTTAGCGAGCGCATCCTTTCATACATCTGTTTGTCATTCCCAGTTAACGAGCCACCTTTTCATTTTCTTTTAGGCCTCCCCACCGTTTCACGAGCGGAGGGGCGGAAGTCGGTTGTGTTCGAAACACACGGCGAAGCGCGGACCCGGCAACCGCCCGTTTGCTTTTCTCCATGCGTGTTTGTGTTCTGTGTGTTTGTGTCTTTTCTCCGCTCCAAAGCATATGTCATTCATTGGAGTCAAGGCGTACGCAAGATGCACGAAAGATAAGCGGTATGTGTGCGGAGCGGTAAAGTGGGCGAGCGAGGGAAAGGCTCTGCTGCACTACTAATTAAAACCTTGTTTTGGGGGGCTCGCATAGAAGAAAAGAAACTGAGAAGGGAGCGCGCACGCAGAGCGTCTCGTGACGGGATCACGGCGGGGGGGGGGGGGGGGGGGGAGGGGAGGGGGGGGGGGGCGAGCCAACTCCCTCAGTTTTACTGTTTTTTTACTTTTTATGGCTAGGGTTCAAGGCTGTCGCCGCACGCTCCCTCCGCAGTTTTTTTTTTTTTGTTCCTTCATGCGGGTTTGTAGGCATGAGCCAGAACAGAAGGCGCTGCGGAAAGCGTTGTGCAGACGACGCGACGCCAAGGCTACGCCCAACCTTCTCCCGTCAGTCAGAACGATGCACCAATGGAGTGCCTTTAGCGAAAGTAGCCCCCCCTTGACGTCAGCGGGGTGCAGAGTAGTGGGCCGGGCCCGTTTTTGAAGGAAGGAAAGAACGAACGGGCTTTGATTTGAATTTTCGCAGCTTTTCGGGGCGCGCATGGCTCTAGTATTTTGCAGAGGTTATCTTCGATGCCTCATCTATGCAGTGGGCTTGTTTTTCAAAAATGTCCGGACCCTGGTCAGTGGCCCTTTAAGGTTGCACTTGTAATTTTTCTTTTCATAGCTCGGTGCGTTGTGCTTAACTTAAGCTGAACCCTCTTTGTTAGCCTCCACGTTTCGGCCCCATAGGTGAGCACCGGTAGGATACAGCTGTTGTATACTTTTCTCTTGAGGGATACTGGTGGCGCCGTGTGTTGCCTGTCTTTCTGAGTACTTGTCTCTTTGCGCTACGTTTTTACTTTTCGGATATTGGTAAACTGCCATTCATTACATGAGAGAACCTGCCATATGCGCTGCACCCCATTCTTATTCTTCTAGTTACTTCACTACCGTTATTCGGATTAGTAGCCACTACCTGCCCTAAGTAGGCATACTCCATTGCCACTTCCAGCACCACAATACCAACTGTGAACTGCTGTTTCCTTGCGAGACTGTTGAACATTACTTTGCTTTTCTGCTTGCTAACTATAAGACCTACCGCTCTCCTCTGCCTGTCTATTTGATCTCCCATTGCAGCTCATCTCCTGAGTAACTTTCCAAGGCAATGTCATCGGCAAATTGCAGATTACTGAGGTATTCTCCATTAATTCTTATCACCAACTGTTCCCAATCCAGGTCACGGAACACCTCCTATAAACACACGGTGAATAGCATTGGAGAGATCGTGTCTCTCTACCTGACATCTTTCATTTCTTGATGGTCATTGCTGGCTTTAACGACTATGGTAGCAGTAAAGTCGTTGTAGATACTTTCCAGCATTCTCACACGAGACTCTTCTACACCCTTATTCCGCAATGAATGCTGAGGTTCCCACTCTGATCAGGCCGCACCTCAGGCCTGGTTAAGCAATTTCATCGACAGGCGGAGTTTTCTTTTTAAACCCGGTGTAGAATCGCGCGGCACCGGCATTCGAACACCGGTCTTCTTGCATAGGAGGCGGATGCCCTGCCTTTGCGCCATCGCTGCACCATTTCAATTTCGAAGGCGTAACTATGGGTTTAATGACATCGCTTCCGACTATCATTATGGGTTTGAATACTTCACTTCCGGTTCGATGACGTGGCTTCCGGCTTGCGCCATACCAGTTTTTATTTCATGGTGTTTCCTTGTTTGAGGGGTAACTTCCATCGGTCCCTTCCAGCTTGATGACTTCACTTCCAGTCATCACTTCCGGTTTCGGTTGTCGCTTCCACTTCTATACTGCCATTTACGACTGCATTTCTGGGCGACCGGGTCACACCCTGCGTCACTTCCGGCTTGCTGACATCCCTACTAGTCATCACTGCTGCTTTGGTCGCGTCTCTTCCAGTCATCACTTCCGGCCTGGTAACGTCCCTTCCTAGTGACGCCATTTGTATTGGACGTTGCTCTCGCTCAGTCCTGACATCACATGGTTGTCTAACTACGCAAGATGTGTCAAGCTAGCACATCTTTTCATGCAAATAGGTGTCGCTATAAACGACACGGTTTTCATACATACCAATCACCGGCAATTAGGCATGACTGCATGTCGTGATGATGATCATGACATAACCAGTGACGTTCATGCTTACGTGGCATGCGTAATCATACCCCTTATTTCGACCACATATGCCTTGATTTCTGCTACAAACACGCAACGAACCAAGAACCGATCGATTGTGACAATGACAAAACATGGGCAAAGCATCCACAGGCTCCTTAAGCTTTCGCATAATAATCACCTGACAACACCTACAGGAGGTTGTTGTCATACTTTCACAGCAGAAAGTGGACGAGAGCTGTCTCTGCTGCACCTTTGAATCACGGAAAAAAATTCATAAAAAAATAAATAAGTTAAAGACATATATATCGCCGAAATACTCGCTTGTCATGTACAGTCGTGACCAAAAGGGGTATACAACACGAAGCCGGTGGCAGAGCTCGGGAAAACTGCATCGAAACGCCATCTGGCCACAGCGACAGGGGTCGCGACAGCTCATGGGGGACACATCTTATCTGCAGGCATGCAAGTTGAATCATTTTGGTGTCTACCGCTCGGTGAAATGCCTAGTGGTGCCTTAGTAGAACGGTACCTGTCGTGCCCTATTTATTTATTTTTTTTTTCTTTTCAGCGATCAAGATACCACGGAAGGCCGGCGCTTGCTCCGGAGTGAGACTGATATCGCGCCAGAACGTTTAAGCGAGAAGGAGCGCGACGCATCAAGCCGAGCTATCGACATGCTTGTCGACAAAATGGGGCACCGCCGCGTTTGTCTCGATCCCAGATGGCTGTCGCTAGATGGCGTTACAATGCAGTTTTCTCCGCCGCCGGCTGCGTGTTGTATACCACTTTTGCTCACGACTGTACCTGCGATGGAAAATGTGCTCTCATTTTTTGTACGCCCTTCGCATTCCAGATTTTCTACCTCCGCAAACCAAGCGCCAGGACAGCGCCGTAGCCGACGACGCCAGGCTGACTTCACCTTACGTACTCAGTGAGCATGTGCAAGGTGTCACCGATTCTAGCAGGTTATCGAAAGGGGATCTCCGCGAAGCATGGTGGCCATGCTACGAGATGTTCTCCTTAAGAGTATACCACAGTGTACGTGCTGGGCCATCGACAGCAAAGAAGACGTACCGCGGTTTGGTCTGATCATCTAACCTGTTGAACGTTGCCACTCGCTAAAACTGGCCCACGTCTTAATGAGGTAGGCCGTGGGAGGTTGAGGCTTTCGGTGCTGTCGGAAGTCCAGCGACGAAGACCTCCGCCCTATGTCACGTTAGCTGCGACGGAAGTCACGAAGACAGCAAAGAGGGCTTCTGAAAGACCCTCTTTCTTTGGCTGTCTGCCGCCGCGGTGGCTCAAAGGCTATGGTGCTCGGCTGCTGGCCCGAAAGACGCGGGTTCGATCCCGGCCGCGTCGGTTGAATTTCTTTGGAGGAGAAATTCGAGGCCCGTGTACTGTGCGATGTCAGTGCACGTAAAAGAACCCCAGGTGGTCGAAATTTCCGGAGCCCTCTACTATGGCGTCTCTCATAGCCTCAGTCGCTTTGGGACGTTAAACCCCATAAACCAACCAAACCAACCATCTTTGGCTGTCTCGAGCCCAGAAAGAAGTGAATGACTCGGAAACGGCGACAGCCACAAATCAGGTCGCCGGTACTCGGAAAGAATTGAATTGAAAGAGGTTGAAACCTGCTCTCGACCGTGTTCAATTCAAAGCTGACAATGAACTTTTGAGATGATTCGCGCAATGTAGCCACAACAGTCTTGAACGATGTAGAATCGGTTCCGCCTGGCTGCGATCACTGAGGATAAATATTATTTCATCTTGCGTCACAAAGTGATAAACCCCTGTGCGGGCGGCACTGAGCGGGAACAAATAAAGATTACTAAGCTCTTGTTATGAGCATGGTCAGGCTGCTCTTTCTCAAGCTGAGTAATCGGTGCTGCAGAGAACGAACCAACTTCTTCTTCATTTGAAAAAACAGGCGGAGTAACAGAAAACTTAAACTACCCCAATTAGGATATAAAATTGATGACTTCCAGAGCTCACGCGCTCAGTTATATTACGGTGTTTACGATGCACTATCATGACATAAACAACAGAAACACAGGGTACTGAAAGGGGCGTATATGGGTATATGAGAGAACGGCAGATTAAAACTGAAAGAGGGGACTTACGGCAGAGATTCCAGGATCCAGAGTGTCCCATTTTGTAGCTCTCTTCCTGGCTTGAAGCGGTTGTAGTCAGCGATCATCCACTGTTTGCTATTGCTGCGGGCAAGAGATGTCAATATAACAAAGCTAGCCGCATTGGACATTTTCTACTTGCGTCGTTTCCTGTTAAATGGTAAATGGTGTGCTTTGCTTTTCATGCTTTACTTTTTTTCGTTCTTTGATACCTATTCTTATCTACCGTAAATAAATTTTAGCACACAATGGTAGCGAAATGAGGAGCTCTTTATGACACACAAAAGAAAGAAGCTAACAGCCACCATACCAAGGAAAGCATATATTTTATATTTGTTGTTAATCAATGTAAAATAAATCGTTCAATTATTTTATCGCTTAAAGATGATTAATTAAAAAGTAGATGAAAAAATAGGAGGACGCATAAGGTTCGCCTTAAGAGTAGACGCGATAGCGCCTTCTCCTCCTTTTTCCTCTTCTCATTCCTTTTCTT
This sequence comes from Amblyomma mixtum, assembly GCF_055824585.1. NCBI lineage: Eukaryota > Metazoa > Arthropoda > Arachnida > Ixodida > Ixodidae > Amblyomma > Amblyomma mixtum. The sequence goes on from NC_143017.1 coordinate 20,119,276, forward strand.
TCTCACTTCTCACCCAAACCCAAGTTGCAGTCGTAGTTCGTCGGCACATCGTCTTGGACGAACCCGATGCCACGAGCGCCAGCATAGCCTCCGCGCCGAACGAACGGGCAGCAAACCGCAAGCTTCGTGTTGAACGCGCCTGGATATGCGCTGTGTTGTTCGCCGCTCACCGCGTGGTTCCTGCGTCCCCGCACGGCCCCACTCAGCCCGAACGAGACGAGTGGGAGGTGCTGAGGAGGCGCGGCCGTCGCGCGCTATCTGTTGGGGCAGTCAGGGGGCAGTGGCGTACATTGCGAGGAGGAAGGAGTGGTTTCACTGGGGCGCCGCCTGATGGCGCTACGTGCGCGCCTAGCGAAGAGCAAAAGTAGGGGAACCGTGCATTGCTACTCGCTTAACTGCAACTTCTGGAATTTCTATGCTCATAATTACTAACATGCACCACAGTGCAAGTCTCTAAAGAACCCTTCTAAGACAACACCGTATTCACTAGACGCGCCTTTGTTCATTCCAAATCACCGAGCTGGCATGGCGGAGTAGTTAGCGTGTTCGTCTCGCACTCCGGAGGCTCTGGTTCGATTCCCAAAGTCGACCACTTTCCTACTCGGTTTTATTCAATAATGCTTCTGGGATTTTTCGCTCGGCCAAAGCAGCCGACGCCGTCGACGACACCGGCTTTTCTGCGGCACGGGGCCCTTAACGCTATCACGTTAAAATTACACCTGCTATAGCTTACTTAGCCAAAAGAGAAGTATGTGCGCTAGCACGTCGAATTTCATTTCGGTTCGAGACTAGACTTTCAAGCTCAAGCTTCAGGCAAAGATCGGTGAAATCGGTGAGGGGCAGCCTATCTTGGTCGTTACTTCTGGACAGTGTAGTGCCGGCGCCCACATTTCGCTGGCGGGCCTGTCTAAACCAGCGCTGCGCGCCCGCCGGCGCTCAAAGCAGGCCCAGACTCTCGGACATGTCGCGACGTGCAGCGTGACTCATCCCGCCACACCGGCGCCGACACGGACCCTTCCTCCTCCCCTCCTCTCCGTCGGTGCGGGCTCCTCCGGCGCGTCGCCGGCCGTCGCCTCTCGACCATTGGTCTAATTTGAACGGTGGCCAGTGCTGTGACCTGATTGGAGGATTTGAACTGCTGGCTGCGCAACCGACAGCGGGCGGCTATAAAAACGGAGCCGCGCTGAACCCGAGCAGCAGACGGGCAGCAGAAGAGCCATCACGCCGGAGCTACGCTCGCCGCCGGGGCCGCCCTTCTTCTTTGTGCTTGCCCGTGGTGCTCCTGGCCCTGTATTATGTAAAAGCCCTTGTACACACTGTACATAAAAGTCCTTTGACTCACCGTCGCCTCGACCGTTTCCTGGCTCGAACACCCAGTCCCAACAACAGCGACAGGCGGCGACGAAATTTCGTTCAGTGAGGCCAGTAAGGCCTTCGCCGTAAAAAATAGAGAACGAAAGCCGTGATAGCATAGTGCTATCATGCAGTGGCTAGAGAAGGTGATCAGTTAACGCCGCCGCGGGTTCCAACCACAGGCGCAGCGGAGTCGCGGCCATATTTATTATTTGGAAAGCACTGATAAAATAGTCGGTGGTGAAAAACACATGTCAACGATTATTTAATTAGGAAAGGTGATTACGGTAGCGCCCTATCGGCCCCTTGCCCTCACAATACTAGGTGGGGCCTCTATTCCGGGGCCTCATTGGCAAACAATGACGCCCGCGTCCGTTGCGCCAAGGCTTTTTGAGCCTTGAGCTCTTGAGAGCCGAGAAAAGCCTAACATCAAAATTACTCTAACATCAGTAAACATTAGTAAACATCCAAAACCCACGTTACTAAGTGATGCACACCACAACGCGTTCCCTACGTACTCTAACGCACTTGAACCAACCACCCTCCAAGGCCTTCCGGGAAGTAAACATAACATAAATTCAGTGTAATAAATACCACGTCTAAAAGAACACTTCGTGGCCTATGCGGTGCGTCCCGCCTGGCATGCAGAGGGCCTTGGTTCGAACCCCAATTGGAGCTAATTCCTACTTTTTTCAGAAACTTCAGGGCGTTTTCCTTCAACTGAATTAGGATGACAGACAAGGGCAGGTTTTAATGGAAAAAAAAACTTCTTACGCTATAGAGTATAGGATGACGTCATAATGCGGCAGTAGGACGCACACGGCAAGCCGAGTAGCGCCATTTCAGGCGATCATATACATTTCGGTCGTCTATATCTAGTTGCCACTGGCTGACCTCAATGTTACGCTTGTTTTCCCGACTAAAGTTATACGAAAATTGTGAGCAACCTTTACCGCACAGCGTTTCGGGGTGTCATACGATTCCTCGTTGAATATAGCTTATATGTTCTGGGCAAGTTGGAGGATAAGTCCCTGAATTTTTTTTTTTACACAGCTTCTAAATAGCCATACAGCCAGCTCCCTCCCACAGCATTCTGGAGCTGTTTTTTTATGTGTGGTCTGATCGTCCTGAGAGGTATACGTGGCTGCACGCAGTGGGATCCTCTCCGAGGAATTGCCCTTCTTTCTTCCCGACTCCATGGGCAAGAAGAATAGTTGTTTGGAGCAAATTGTTCCTTTTTCCCTCAAATATACAAAAACAACGCGGAGTATGTGTCCTTACGTGCCGCTCGGGTTCCGGCTGTAGATGTCGATCCACTCCTGAGCTGTACTGGCGAGCCGGTTGGCGACAGTAGCGCGCGTAAATTCGAATACGCACTGCGGTTTGATGAAGCGGTACAAGGAGGTGTTGTACACCTCGACGCCCGTAGACATCAGTGCCTGGAAGAACGAAGATTGGCTTGATATCCACACGTACTTGGGGTGAACCATGCTTATGGTTAATTCCTAACAACTGCTATATCGCCCCGCGATGGGTTTGTTTCTATGAAGGAGAAAATGTACGATACCAGAAAACGTTAACCACATGGTCTAAATAAATGCGGAACACAATCCTATGCCGTCTTTCATAGCAGATTTGAGGCTTTGTGAATCTAATACTGCACATGTAACATCAGATTATCTCACCACATCAATACTTCACTAAATCAATACCAAACTATTTCTCTGAGCATGTACAGTGTACAGAGCCGATCACACTTGTCTAGAGCGCTAGAAAGGTACCGTTCGGGGGGAATGAAGATAAATTACGAAGCAAGTATTGACTTTTATTGATAATGCTTGCGCTGGGCGCTTGATGGCAGCCGAATAGAGACGTGAACCCCATAGACACCAGCGCCTTACCGCTAGCAAAGGAGCTGCGAAATGATTTCAGTTCATTTGCTAAATCTGTTGCTTTACTTAGAAATGTCACTCCGGAACGAGGATCCCCACGTGCAGGAAAATTGTGCAGACGTTTCTACCATCAGAGAAGGCAAGCTATTAAGCAGCGCAACACTGCTGCCGTTCAGCCACTGTGACGAGTTCGCCTCCATGTGCGCAGCGATGATCCCAACACTATTTCGACCTGTCGGGAGACCCGATTCTCTGTGTACTCACGAGTCCGCTGGAAAGTAGGTAGAAATCGTCGCCAGAGAAGAGCTTTCCAGGGCTGGAAGACGAAGAGTACGTGTTGCCCGGAATCACGGTGTCTGCGAAGACAGAAGGTCAAACGTGAACAACTTAAGAGATAGTTAGTTGGCTCGCGGACCTTAAAGACCCCTCAGGGAGGCTAGCGCGTTGGAGCCTCCGGTTGCAGTAATTCGACGTTACCATCGTGTACAAGTCTGGCAACAAGCGCAGCGATGCAGACTGCCTGTATCGTGCTCCTATCCCGTGTATAGCTGCTGACATAGAAAATTATCCCTTTAACCTCCTCGTCCTCGCTCAACAACAGAGAGGTGACGCCGAGCTGCGACACCTCACAGATTACCCCGAAGGCCGCGCATCGTCGACGCCCCCTTTCTTCACGCGCGGCTGTCATCGTTCTGCTTGCGAGTTGACCTGATCTACCAGAGAAATTACTGCCCCACGGACACTCTGTTCCTGCTCGTGGTTCTAACGGTGCTTCGAGACGACGTTCTGCACGCATGCCGTGATGATCTTTCTTCCGGCCACCTCGCTTTTTCTCGTAAGCTGCCACGGGTACGTCAGAAGTTTTACTGGCCCAGGCTTGCTACAGGGGTCCACCGCTAAGTTAAGGCTTGTCGCGAGTGCCAACGTCGCAAGACTCCAGCTGTCAAGCCGGCCGGCCTACTGAAGCCCACTGATCTGCCTCGAATCCCTCTCTACCACGCCAGCATGGACTTGCTGGGCCGATTTCGGACATCCTCATTGTGCTATATGTGCATAAGAGTTGCCACCGACTACCTGGCTCATTATTTTTAAACCAAAGCCCTTCACTGCGGCACCATGTGGCTGAAATTGCTAACTTTATCTTTAACATTGCCCCCCGTCACGGAGCCCCTGCGGTTGATTTAACTTATAGAGGCATGGCATTTACATGAGACCTCACACAGGAAGTTATGCGGTTCAGTGGCACCAGTCACCGTAAAACCACTGCCAATCATCCTCAAACAAATGGACTCACTGAGCGGATCAATACGACCATTGCCGTCATGCTTCCTATGCACATCAACGCTGATCATAAGAACTAGGACCAGAGCTTGCCTTACGTCACGTTCGCCTATAACACTGCTCATCAAGAGACAACGTGCTTCACGCCGTTTCGTTTGGTGCACGGCCGCGAAGCCATGACTATGCTCGACGCATTGTTCGACGAACTTTTCGTTCGGCAAACGGAGGCCGCCCGCATTAAGTTAAACAGTGAACCCCTACCCAGAAAGAAAGCGATGCTGAACGCTACAACCTCCCTGGCGACCAAGTTTTGGTTTAGACCCCAATCCGCCTGCGGGGTCGCTCCGAGAAGCATTTACGCCGCTACTTCGGCCCCTACAAGGTACTTCGCTCACTTAGTGACAAAATGCTCCCGCAAGAGTGTTCTCAAGGCGGCAGGCGATATCTGAAATCGTACATGTCGCCAGGATGGAGCCCTACCACGCCCGCTAGGACTTCTTCGCCCAATTTCGGCGCCACTCCGTTTGCCCCCCCCCCTCCCCCCCCCCCCCCCCCCCCCGTGTGTCAGCACGTCCTTGCCTCTCCCTGCGTCATCGGTTCGATGCAGTTTCAAAGGGCAGGAGCAATGCCACACTGGATGGATGGAAAATAGTAGCGTCCCCTTTGAAACGGGGTAGTAGCAGTTGCCGCCATGCTCGTTGTCCTTTTAATGTTGGCCATTACTTGCACCGCAGTGTGGTGTGATAGCACCCGCTGTCTTCCTCGTCTTCCCCTGCTCGAGTGTGGGTGGGCTAAGTGTGCCTGCTGTGGTAGTCCTAGTGTGCCCTTCTGCCTTTTTGTGCTAGCGCTCAACCAGCTCTCCGTGACAATATTTCTTTAAATTTTGCCCTGTCCCTCACGCATCATTTCTCAGGAACCCTCGGCTTCAACATTCCTCCCACGCCTCCTCTGAACTCACCCCGAAGTTTTCTGTTTTTCCTTTATTTTTTTCATGATTTTTTTCAGTATTTCTTCCCTCCACGTAGACTAATTCCTTATCCGAGCGTTTCAGGTCGAAGCAGCCAGTCATGCCAAGCCGCCTGTCTCTGCTGGACACACAGCCTTTAAAGCCAACGCTTGCTATCTCCCCACGCTCAACACCCCATGATTCCTTTCTCCTGACCTGGCCTCTTTTCACAGTTTTTGCAAGCGAACGGGTTAATTATCTTTAGCAGCCATCACGCCCGGCCAAGATTCACCCTCCCATTCTAAGACCATTTCCACTTCACACCCTCCTCCCCCTCATTGGGCTTTCGTTCTTGGAGTGATGACCCTGTTTAAACCCCGCAAATTATGAATGCTGCCCAGACGAAGACAAGTTAACTTGTAAAACGTTGGCAAGCAACCCGACGTCTTCACCTCTCTCGATCACTTTATGATTCTACAAGGCGTGTTAGCCTTTCTACAAATTTGGTGGACGTCGCTTCCATCTCGTTCTACCATTCTTGAGGTGAGGTCAAACTAGATAGCAACTGCAGCCGCCCTTGCTCAATTCGGTTTACAGCCTCAAACAGCGCCGATCATTCTCCACAGTGAGTTTGCATGCTATTTTCGTAGCTTTGTGCTGGGCCAAGACTGGCCTCAACATCTCCAGAGGAAAGAAGAAGCAGTTAACAAAAGTAAAGCATCGAAAAAACAGGCAGTACTCCGCATTAGCATCACACAAAAGTTCTCTAACATTAGTGGCGCACGACACAGTGAAAAGACAAGAGCTAAAATTTCGAGATCGAGGACATTCCGAATGGTGTCAGCCCCAGATGCACCTATTGGTGGCTCGCGTTATGTGCGCCTAATGATGACATGCCTGATTGCCAGGAGAGTGAAATCACTGGTTCCAAACATAGCGAAATGTAGCTTGCACAGGCCTATGCAGAACTGTCTTTAGAGCTCCATGGAACAGGTTTTCCTCCACTAAAGGTGGAGTCGAAAACCCATGTTTCAAGCGTCTAACCCTAAAAACGTCAAGCACCAGGCAACTGCTAAGCTTGTACAGAGGGAAAAACGCATGTCTAGACCGGGCGAACTGCCTGTTCCGCACGTCCCAAAGCCGCTGCGACCAGGACGCAACCTGTAAGTTTAACTGCACATGCCTACATCTAGGCCATTTTTAACCAAATTTTAAGGCGGAAGCTTTTAATGCCTCATCGTTGTAAGCAGGAGCTGTCCACAGAAATGTCACGCTTTTCAATTGGTCGAAACGGTCGTGACGTCACAGTGCGCGAATTTCAAACGGGGCCAATTGTACTTTGGCTACTAACCATGCAACCAATTAAAAGGATCGTATAGTGATGCTCCAAGTAAGTTTGAGTTTAATTAGTTCCCTACTTAACCAATTAGTCAAACCTTTCTAGTCAGACCAGATAAATAAATAAAACCCAATAAGAAATAGGCCGAGCTTGGGAATCGAGCCCCGATCTCCGGAGTGCGAGTCGAGCACGCTACCACTCCGCCATGACAGCTCGATGGTTTGGAATGAACAAAGGTGCGTCTAGCGAATACGGTGTCTTCGTTCACTCCCATCTTCCTCTCTTCCCGTTACGGCGAGGTTTAGGTGTCCACCGAGATATGAGAGACAGATACATTTCCTTTCCTCAAAAACCAATTTACCGACGAGCAAGGCGTATTTGTCCGCGTTTCAGATTGACCCAAGTTGTCGTGACGTCACCGCGCGCGAAATTTGATGGGTGTCCACCGAAATATGTGAGACAGTTACTGCGCAACTTCCTTTCCTCAAATACAATTTTCGACTAGTGCCTACTGAGATATGTGAGACAGTTAATGAGTAATTTCCTTTCCTCAAATACAATTTTCATTTTGTTCATTACGGCCCTCTTTCTTCTTTCACTCACACTTCCTCCCTTCCTGTACGCTGCGGCTCAGCTGTCCACCGAGATGACAGAGAATTACAGCCCCATTTCCTTTCCTCAAAAAGCGTTGCGTTCAAAGGGCAACGCACCGCGCCGAACTGGTGGTGGCGTTCTTTGGACTCCGTGGCAGCGATACAACACGCTGTCGCGTTCCACTCCTAAAGGTGAAGCTTAAGTGTCATTAATTGGCATTTAATTATGTACCAACAAAATGTGCAGTGAACAATCGCTTAGCAGAATGCAGCACTCAGGCTTTCGCCTTTCACCAGTTTAGCCGCTAAAGCTCCTCGTAATTTTTCTAGAGATATCGCGTGTTCAACCCAAAACACTCCAAGAACGTGTTCTAGACAAGCGTTTTGCCCTCTGTACTCATTCGAAGCCAGTGGATACCTGGGGATACTGGAGATCGAACTCTGCACCGTCCGCTGCAGTTTAAGGCACCTAAAACATCTGCTTGTTCTAACAAATATCAAGAGTGCCACTCACCAGATGATGCCGTCGTATGAAGGTTGAGCGAGTACTTTTTTAGGATCTTCGTCATGCCCGCGTAACGACCGCCGCTCACGTGAGCGAGCAAGAGGTCTTTGTTTCCGGGCAGCAGTTTGACCAGCGCAGAGTCAGCGCGCAGCCCTGCCACGGCTGCGTCGGCGCGGGAGCTGAGCACTGGCTTGAATGTCGCCTCGATGTCGTCCACTTCGCCGTCCAAGTTCAGGAACCTCAGTGACGTGACGCATGCAATGAACAGACGGGAACCGATTGATCGAAAAAATCGGGAAAAAAATGATACAAGAGAGAACGTAGCGTGTGTACAGTCGGCGACAAAAGTCTCCGGACAGCGTGATATCTAAGTAAAGGTTTTAGCTCTATTATTAGCCCCGGTTGGAGACCACAACTGTGGAAGTGAAATGCAAAATCCCTTTCTCTCATTTCCACAAACGTGGATTCCAGTCGGCGACTAATAAGAGAGCTTTCTGTTTGGATGGTGGATCCCGCACTGGAGACTTTTCTCCCCGAGCATGCATCAAAATTTGCTGACTGAATAAAAACATCTTCTTGTCTAACTAGTCATCATCGTCATCATCAACCTGACTACGCGCACTGCAGGGCAAATGCCTCAACCATATCTCTCCAATTAACCCTGTCCTTTGTCAGTTGCGGCCACTGTATCCCCGCAAACTTCTTAATCTCATCCGCCCACCAAAACTTTCTTCCGCCCCCTGCTATGCTTTGCTTCCCTAGGAATCCAGCAGTCTGTTATCCTTAAGGACCACCGGTTATCTTGCCTCGCATTACATGCCCTGCCCAAGCCCATTTCTTCCTTGTGATTTCGACTAAGGTGTCTTTAATCCGCGTTTGCACCCTGACGCACTCTGCCCCCTTCCAGGTTTTAACCTCGCTGCTATCATTTTCCTTCCCATAGCTCACTACGTCGCCCTTAAGTTGAACCGTTTTCTTGTAAGTTTCTGCCTCATAGGTGAGTACCGGCAAGGTACAGCTGTTATATACTTTTCACATGGAGTAATTGATAAACTACCATTTATGACCTGAGAGGACCTGCCAAATGCCCTCAACCCCATTCATATTTCTCCACTTACTTTACTCTCGTGATCCAGATCTCCGGTCACTACCTGCGCTAAGTAGACGTATTCCCTTACGACTTCCTGAACCACGCTACCAATTGTAAACAACTATCCAGTTCCGATGCTGTTGAACATTAATTTTCTTTTCGGCATATTAATTTCAAGACCCACCATTCTGCTGTGCATGCCTAACTCATCGATCATGCTGCTGAGTTCATCTCCAGGCAATGTCATCAGCGAATCGTACATTATTAAGGTATTCCCCGTCTCAGTCTGATCCTCTAAACTCTTATCCCCAACTGTTCCCTACCCAGGTCCCTTAATACCTCCTGTAAACAGGCGTGAATACCACTGGCGACATCGTGCCTCCCTGCCTGACCCCTTACTGGAATTTTATTAGTGGCTCTATGGGTGACTATGGCAGCCGTGCTTCCTTTATATATATATATATATATATATATATATATATATATATATATATATATATAAACGTAATTCGGTTGGCACACGGTAGAAAAACAACAACTTTATTCTAACGTTTCGACCAGGGTCTGGCCTTCGTCAGAGTGATCACTCTGACGAAGGCCAGACCCTGGTCGAAACGTTAGAATAAAGTTGTTGTTTTTCTACCGTGTGTCATCCGAATTACGTTTATGTTCTACCAGATCCATCCGATCTTCACCCCCTTATTATATATATAAGTATATATTGTAACGGCATACGACCTTCGCAACGAAGAGCGCGCTGCGGTATACAAATAAAGAAGAGGCGCGGGGCGAGCGCGAGGGGAGAGCGCGCGGCGCTAGCGCGTGAGGTAGAGAACAAAGGTGAATCGCCCCGGCCGGTTATGTCTGAGTCTCCTGTGTCTGAGTCTCTGTGCCTTTCTCTGCGCGGGCCCGCCGTCCCGTAACATTTGGTGGCAGCGGTGGGATCATGCCGCTCACCCGCTCCCAGAATCAAGTCCCCGACGTGCCAGTCGACAGGACTCCGCCACCAGCCGACGGCGCCGACGACGCCGCGGCCGGCATCGCTACACCTGGGCGCTCGGAGGGGCTCGGTTCTCCGCAGCGGCTGGACGCCGGTATTGAGCGCCTCCTCGATATTTTTACTCAGCGGATGGACGCATGGGAGGCCCGTCTGACTGCCCAGGCTGGGGAGATGGAGGCGATCCGGCGCGACTTCCGTCGCCTTCTGCCAGTCGAGCCGAACACGGGTCCGGTGCCTCTGGACGTCCCCGCCACCGCTGTACCCAGCTCTGCCGTCGCTGTACCTGCGGTCGTAGCCGCCAACAGCGTGCTCGGCGCGGGCGCATCATTGGACGTCGTGGAGTTGCCCACGTTCGACGGCACCATTTCGTGGGATGCTTACCGCATCCAGCTGGACAGTATTGCGGCGGCGAGAGGCTGGGACGAGCAGATGAAGGCACGGATGCTCGTCGCCAAACTGAGAGGCCGCGCGACTGAGCTGCTGCAGAACGTGCCGCCTGACCAGCTGGGCTCTTATACTGTCCTGGCGGGCCTCCTCGCCGACCACTACAGTGCCTCAGGTCACCCACGTGTGCAGTACCACCGCCTGCGAGTCCGCCGTCAAGAGCCCGGGGAGACATACCAGGACCTCGCCGCCGCCATTGAACGCCTGGCTCTGCAGTCGTTGCCGGGGGCACCTCAGAACGCCGTGGCCCTGGTCGGCACCGAGGCATTCGTCGACGCCATCCGACTCCCTGAGGTGCAGCGCTTGGTCCGCTCTGGGCGTCCTGAGTCCGTCCGCGCCGCCATGGCGCTCGCCGTCGAGGCGGAATCGACTTTGCTGGCCACGCGGGGGTCGCCACCGTCTTCCGAGCACAGCGTCCCGGTGCAGGCTCCTCGGTTCTCAGTCCCCACAGCGGCCTCTACCCGACGCAGGCGTAATGACACCCGCACGACCTGCTTCCGCTGCGGCCTGAGGGGACACTACGCGAGGGACTGTGCTGGCCCTCCGACGTCGGAAAACGATTCGGTGGAACGGTGCCCCCGGATAAAGTCCGTCCCCGCACTCCTTAGTTCGCCGCGTCCCCTTCTTTCGTCGGCTTCGATGACAACGGAAGCTCCCTACGTGCTCCTTGACGTCGCCCTGCTTGATCGGCACGTAGCGGCCTTGGTCGACACTGGAGCGGCTGTTAATGTGCTCGACAAATCGCTTATTGTCAACGCGCCCCACCTGCTTCTTCCAGCCGCCAAAACCCGGCTCGTAGCTTTTAACGGCGCCCCGGTGGAGCAAGTCGGACGTGTTACCGTCAACGTGACAGCACTCGGAAAGACCATCTCCACCGAGTTTGTTGTCGCGGACAGCCCTATTTGGCCAGTGGTCCTCGGGTGCGGGTTGTGCCAGCAAGCCGGAGTCGTTCTCAATTTTACCACCACAGAACCACGTGCGAGCCAAACTCTGTGTGGGCCGGGTTGGCTTAACTGGATTTCCAGCGTCGGTGTCACCCTGTGGCAGTCCCTGGTGTCGGCGACCAAGCGTGCTTCAGGATCTGTGCGCTACCTCGGAACGAAGTGGCCACGTCGAGTCAAGCCAGTCGACGTCACTACCGTGACTGTGGCGACCGCCGTGACTCTGCCACCGGGTGCGGCAACTTGGGTGCATGCCAAGTCTGAGAATCCGATCACAGCGGATGTGATTTTCGAACCTACCCGGTGTTCGGCTCCGGCCCGAGAGATGACCTCCCCTCGAAGCCTTCTGTCGGTGTTCAATGGAGAGGTCCACGTGTTAATGCTTAATATCAGCCGCGCACCGCTCGTGCTGACTCCCGGCACGCAATTGGGTGCAGCGTCAGTCTTGGACTCAGCACCACCGGTTGCGTCTTTGCAGCATGAAAAACCATCTCACCACACTCCAGCGCCGGCGGTCCTATCATGGGACGCATTTAACTTTGGGCCCACCCTGACCTGCGCGGAGCTCGCCTCTCTGAAGGCCTTGCTGCTCGAGCATCGCAGTTACCTTGCTCTAAGCGCCAGTGAACTCGGGTGCACTTCCTGGGCCCAACACCGGATAAACACCGAAAACCGTGGGCCTATTCATCACCAACCTCGCCGTGTCGCGCCAGCTGAACGGAGAGTCATCCAGCAGCACGTATGCGACATGCTTGACCAGGGAATCATCGCCCCTTCTTGTAGCCCTTGGTCCTCCCCTGTCGTCCTTGTGCGCAAGAAGGATGGAACACTCAGCTTCTGCGTAGATTACCGCAAGTTGAACGCTATCACTCGTCTCGACGTGTACCCGCTGCCCCGCCTCGACGATGCACTTGACCGCCTGAAGGGGGCCCGTTATTTTTCCACCCTAGATCTGCTCTCGGGCTACTGGCAGGTGCCTGTTCACCACGATGATGTGGAAAAGACAGCATTCGTGACTCCTGACGGCCTCTACCAATTCAACCGTATGCCGTTCGGTCTCTCAAATGCTCCAGCCAGCTTTCAGCGCCTCATGGACCGCGTCTTAGGCCATATGAAGTGGACTATGGCGCTGGTCTACCTGGATGACGTCATTGTCTATGCGGCCACGTTTGATGAACACCAAAGGCGACTCAAACTCGTCCTCGAAGCCCTTACCTCTGCTGGGATTCGCTTAAAACCAAAGAAATGTTTCTTCGGTTTCGCCGAGGTCACGTACTTGGGTCACGTTGTGAGCCGGCATGGCATCCGTCCCGACCCGGAGAAGCTAAAAGCTCTTACGGCTTACGAAGCTCCCAACACTGCCAAGGAGCTCAAAAGTTTCCTCGGATTTGCTGCATACTTCCGTCGTTTTATACCCAACTTTGCCAAGCGAAGCGCTCCGTTGACCGCCCTACTGAAGAAGAATGCAGCGTGGAGTTGGACCCCGGCCCAACAGCTCGCGTTCCTTGACGTCAAGCACGCGCTCCTCGAGCCTCCTACGTTGGCCCATTACAACGAATCGGCCCCCATCGTCCTCCACACGGATGCCAGCCAAGATGGGCTCGGCGCTGTCCTTCTGCAGGAAGACGAGTCTGGTGACCATAAAGTCCTAGCTTATGCTAGCCGCCAGCTTTCCGACGTTGAGCGCCGCCGCCACTCTTCAGAACTCGAGTGCCTCGCCGTTGTCTGGGCCGTCGAGAAGTTCCGTCCCTACTTGTACGGCCGTCACTTTACCATCGTCACGGACAATAGCGCTCTGACTTGGCTGCAGTCTGCCAAACACTTAAATGCCAAGATTGCACGCTGGTCCCTGCAACTTCAAGAGTATGATTTCACCATAGTGCATCGGCGCGGCTCTGCACATCAGGATGCCGATTTCCTTTCTCGCCACCCTTGTTCCGTGACAGCTTTGACGGACCTCAGGACTGCGCAAGCGCAAGATCCCGACGTTGCTGCCATAATCCACTCCCTTGGCACCGCCGTCGGCGCAGGTCTCCGCAAACTGCGCCGGGTCTATCAAATGAAGGATAACCTCTTGTGTCATGTGAAGTGGTTCCGTGGTCGACCACCCGTGTGGTTGCCAGTTGTGCCGGCAACACTGCGGTCGCAAATCTTGCGCGGCCTACACGACGCTCCCACGGCTGGTCACCTTGGTCGCAGCAAAACCTACGCACGAGTGTCGGAGCGCTTTTGGTGGCCTAATATGTCCAGAGACGTCAAGGAACACGTGGCGTCCTGCCAGACGTGCCAGTTCAGGAAGTCATCCACACGAGTAACCAAGCCACCCCCGCAGGCGTTTTCGCCGCCGAGTTCACCTTTCGAACTGGTTGGACTGGATCATTTGGGCCCGTTCCCGAAGACACGCGCCGACAACCGGTATATTCTGGTTGCGGTCGACTACTTCTCCAAGTGGGTCGAAGCACTGCCCGTTCCCGACACGTCGTCCGCTCATGCCGCTTTGTTTGTGGAACAACATCTTGTTCTTCGGCATGGTGTGCCACAACGCCTCATCACGGACCGCGGGAGCTGCTTTATGTCCCAAGAATTTGAGCGTGCCCTCCGCTCCTTCGGCATTGCGCATTCCACTACATCCGTCAATCATCGCCAGTGCAATGGCCTCGTGGAGCGTGTCAACCGCACCCTTACGGATATACTCGCCTCCTACGTCGCTCCGTCCCACACAAACTGGGATCGTTTTGTTTCTACTGCAGCTTTTGCACTCAACACTGCGGCTCAAGAAACAACGCATGTCACGCCGTTCTCAGTCGTCTATGGCAGAACGCCCTCCATCCCTCTCGACGCGCAGTTGGGCCTTCGCCATCCTACTGCGTCACCGACTGACTGCGCCCAACGACTTCGTTCCGCCCGCCTCGACGCTCAGCGCAACCTTCTCACGGCCCATGCGCGTGCGCAAGTGGCCAATGCTGCAGCACCACCACCTCCCTCCTTTCGGTCCGGTGACTTGGTCCTCGTTCGCCGCACCATCCGCGCGACTGGCCGTGCCGCGAAGCTCTTGCCCCGATACCGCGGCCCTTACCGTGTAGTTGCACGGCTCGGCCCCGTTACGTACCGTCTAGAAGACCTCCCCGAGCTTCGCCCACGCGGTGTACACCACATTTTTCCGGAACATGTCTCCAACATGAAGAGCTATTTCTCCGGCACCCACCGTGATCCCGACTTGGCTCCCACGTCCTCCCTAGTGCCGCCCTCCCGTACCAGCACAGGCCTCCCTTCCTGAATGCCGCCCCTTAAGTGGAGCGCTGCTCCGTGAACGCAATCCCAAGTCCCGCGGTGCGAGAAGCCCTCGCAGTTTTCGTACGGCGAGGAGTCGCCTACAAGCAGCCCCGGGATCTACCGGGACCGTCTCGTGTCAGACGACACTGTCATCACAACGTGACGATGCCTCCTGCGCACCAAGCTGCGCCGGTGCGAAGAACCTCAGCCCGGGCTCATCGGGACGAGTTCGATGCCGCCTGCAAAGCGAAGCACGCGCTAGGGGACACCAGCGGTGTCTTCCTCCTCTTATCTTGGAGGCTGGAAGAGACTCTTATCTTCCACCTCTCCCCCCCCCCCCCCCCCCCCCCGGTGGAAAGATGTAACGGCATACGACCTTCGCAACGAAGAGCGCGCTGCGGTATACAAATAAAGAAGAGGCGCGGGGCGAGCGCGAGGGGAGAGCGCGCGGCGCTAGCGCGTGAGGTAGAGAACAAAGGTGAATCGCCCCGGCCGGTTATGTCTGAGTCTCCTGTGTCTGAGTCTCTGTGCCTTTCTCTGCGCGGGCCCGCCGTCCCGTAACAATATATATATATATATATATATATATATATATATATATATATATATATATATATATATCAAACAAGGGATGGAGAATGAGGGGTTATTAGTATGAGAGAAGCCAACAGAAACCAAGGGACTGAGGGGATTTTAATTTATGTATTTTGGGGTGTTGACCAATTCAGAATATTGCTGGATATGTTATCGCTTAAAGCTAATTGATTAGAAAGGCAGAAGAAAAAACAACCACATGCCGCCGGTGGGAACAGAACCCACGACCTCCGAATTACGCATTCGGTGCGCTACCCCTGAGCTACGGCGTCGGCTGTCAAATCTTCGGCTTTCGGGGGTAATTATGTTTATAAGTAACCTAACCTTGGGAGTGTTACTCAGCGCCACCCACATTCTAGGATGTGGTTGTCTTTTCTTCTGCTTTTCTAATCAGTTAGCTTTAAGCGATAACATATTCAGTAATATTCTAATTTGATAAACATCACAAAATAGATAAATTAATTAAAATCCCCTCTTTGCCTTGGTTTCGATGGCTGTTGGCTTCTCTAATATATATATATATTGTCGCGTAGCGAGCTTCGCAGGTTTCGCGCGCCAGTTTCTCTGACAGGCTGAATGTGTTCTTCTCCCCGCGTTGCAGCTGTTGCTGTCCGTGTGCTCCCTGCTGTGCGAGGAGCCATTAGAGGGGCTCACACTCCGACATTTGGCAGAGCCGTTTTCTCTGGGGCTCTTTGTAAGCAGGCATTGTGCGTCTCCTCCCCGGCCTTGTGTGAATGTTTAGTTAGAGAAAAACGCAGTAAACTGTGAGGGGACGAGGTCGCCCAAGGCCGCGTCCGGGCCACCAGAGCGGGCGCGCGGACCCCCTGTGGTTTGCAGGAGAGTCGCGCGAAGTGATAGCCTCGGGCGGCACACTGCCCGGCGGACCAGATATGCCGGAGACGAGCCGCGAGGGCTGAGGGCGCGGACGGCGGGTCGCGTGGTGCACCGACTGCGAGGTCTGCGTTCCCTGTGTTTCGGGTGTCGTTTTGTGTGTTTGTATCTGTGTACCGAGTGGAAATGCGCACGTCTTCGGGGAATTTTACGCGGTGCTCTCGAGTAAACAGCCTCGTGGGCACCGGCGTGCTATTGGCTGCTCTGTTTTAAAGAAATCCTTGTCATTGGCTCCGACAACAGCATTTCCGATTGGCTACTAAAAGTGTCCCCAGAATCCTGGGCAAACGTATTTAAGAGCGGAGTTTTGGCGCGAAGAGGGACTCGGGGGAGGAACGGCTGCCTCCCGGCTGCTGCTCGGGACCTCCGCCCCAAAGATGCTGCACGCCCCGGGGTATGACTGACTGTTTTACTATGTGACCTCTTATATTTTTGTCTCAGTTTCCAAGTTTAACCAGTGATTCGCATCTACCTTTAATAAATTAAGTTGACCAATGCATCTAATCGACGCCTGCTGGGCCCCTTCTTCGATGCGGCGGAGCCACCGTTCCGTCCCGACTTACGCTTCGTTACAATATATATATATATATATATATATATATATATATATATATATATATATATATATATATATATATATATCCGAGTACTTTTTCATAAGGCTCTTCTACACCCTGATTCCGCAATGCCTGCATGACTACTGAGGTTTAGACTGAGTCAAATTTTTTCTCTTATTCTATAAAGGATATGCATTTGAATATGGTATATTCCCCACATACGTCTAGCACCCGGTTGATAGTGAAAATATGGTGTATTGTGGAGTATCCGTTACGAAAGCTTGCGTGATCAAGTTGCAATATTTATTTACTTATTTATTGTACACTGCGACCCTGGATGGCAGGCTTTAGGCAGGCGCTTGTAGGACAGCGCAGAAGGTTATACAGTATCACAATGTACTATTGGGGACAAAAGTAGTATACTCCACGTGTCGGGAGCCGGAGCAGCGGAAAACGGCGGCATTTTGGCGAGCTAAAGCACGAAACATTGAAATAAGCCAAGCGACATGCCTGCTGATAATAAAGGTCACGCATTGAGCTGTCTTGGTCCCGGCGCCGCGGTGGCTCAGTGGCTATGGCATTCGGCTGCTGACCCGAAAGACGCGGGTTCGATCCCGGCCGCGGCGGTTGAATTTCTTTGGAGGAGAAATTCTAGAGGCCCGTGTACTGCGCGATGTCAGTGCACGTTAAAGAACCCCAGGTGGTCGAAATCTCCGGAGCCCTTCACTACGGCGTCCCTCATAGCCTTAGTCGCTTTGGGACGTTAAACCCCATAAACCAAACCAAACCTGTCTTGGTCCCAGATGGCCTGTAGATTTTGTAGCAACGCAATTTTCCGTTGCTGCGGCTCCCGCAGCGTGGAGTGTACCATTTTTGTCCCCGACAGTACATTCAGTCAAACGAAAGATGGCAGAAAAAAATATATACAACACATACAAAGCAATAACTTAAGTATAAACATTAAGTTAGGACCATGTTAAACACGGCTGCATATTACGGAACGCACTCAAAAAAGAAGACACGGTCGAACAATCAACCAAAATTGCAGGTAGGTCATTCCAAGTGCGGATTGCTGTGTGGAAAAATGATGCTGTAAATACAATTTTCCCGCATGAAAAATCACCCACTTTCTTTGCATCGAAAGAACGGGTTTGCAGCTGCGTAATTAACTGAAAATAAGCTTTTTTGTGTATTGCAAGTTGATTATGAAAAATCAAGTAGAACTGTTTCATTCTTCCGTGGTAGCGTGTTAGCAGCCGGGTTTCTAAATTTGCGTTTTGCAAAAGGGCTGATAATTATGAAACTATGTGTAATTATGTGTAATTATATAACGTTTATGCAACTATTACTATAGCTACTATATAGAAACCTGACACATTTACGATAATAATCTTTGTGCGTTACATTGAAGGAAAAAAAATGTTCCTTCGTCGCCTTGCAGTCCTACTGCAAATTTTCCGATCAGTAAACGAGGGTCTGTTCTCTCCGCCTCTAAAAACCGAAGGCAGGGCGGTTCACCGGGTTGTTCTGCTGTGAGCTCGCTCTTTGAGCGCCTATTGTTCTCTTGCCGACGGTTAAACCCGAGAGAGGGGTCGATTCTTTTGTGTGAACTTGTTGATGTGGTCCCCGTCGCCTTCAGGACTATATTCTGCCATGGAATGACACCTGCGTTTCGGTACCCAAGCCTCCGAGCCACAAGCGTCCATCTCTCATTTCCTGCGTACCCTGACGCTCACCACGCGTGGCTTTCACAGCGCAAGCAGGTTCTCTCCGGGTTGCTTCCGCACTTTCTTCGCATATCATTCATGCTGGCCTCAAGGTGCATCCTCCTAATGTCGATCCAGATGCTTAGCACAGAGCAAGGCCGGGTGAGCCCCAAAGTAAAAGGCGGCAACAACAGCTTGAGTTGACAGACCCTGCAGTCATAGCGAAGGGACCAGTGGAAGCGGTACAGAATCAACCGCATCAACGGTATAAGCGTGCCCGGAAGTAATTTGATTGTTGTTTTTTTGTTTAATGGCAAATAAGCAGTTTAGGCTATCATACCCCAAGATCAAGGTAGAGGAAAAAAGTTTTCTGCAGGTGTTTACATATATGTGAAACAATATGGTCGTGTAGATATCTTGAAAATCATTTCCTTCTACATAGTATTGAGAGAAGAGAAAAGATTTATAATTGGCTAACATATAAAAAGCTTTAAAGGAGGTCGGGTAACCTTAGCAGTCGTCCATGGCTGGGCACGGATCTAGCGGCTCCCAACCAATCAAATAAAAATCTCAGCCTTTTTCTCACAAATGAGAGCTTCACGGAGGTGCATCAAGCGAAGCACTGGGTCATGATTTAAATTTTTCGAAGAAAACCTGCTTCTGTTATAAATGTAAAAACTCAAGACATGTCAATTGCATTATCACCTAAGAGCAGCGCTGGGTGAAAAGCAATGCATTGATTATAAAAAAGGGAAAATCACTTTTTCCTTAGCTTTTCGAGCTTCGAGCATGAAAATAAAATGTGATTAAGTTTAAGTTCATCTCGGCATGTACAATAAGGTTTGTCTTGTTTTGTCAGCACAAACTTGTGTGTAAGGTGTTTGTGGCCTGTACGGAGGCAGCAGATAATGATTTCCTGGTAACGTTTCTGGGGCACACATGACTAAAGCCGGTTTTACCAAAAGAAGTTTGTTATTAATTTTCTTGTTTCAAGCGGGCTGTCATTTTTTCCTTGCTTTACAATGTACTAACTTCATGCAATCTTTATACAGTATATTTACATTTTTATTTTGGTTCCCACAACCTTAAGCAGCGCGCAGATCTGCTCTTTCGTTGCCTTTTATGCCGACATGACTTGGTACCCAGCATAGCCTTATGTTTTGTCCTTGAGGTATGGCGGTTATTATGCTGTGTACGATGACACCAAGCAGAGGAGTGATTGCATTTCTAGATTTAAAGGCTGGAAGCACAGTTAGCGAGTGTGTAAATAATACTGTTCGCGAGGTTCTTGTTTAATACATTTTCTAAGGCTACACGATGGCATAAATTTCTGAACTGAAGACTAATCCACACTTTGAAAGTATTAACATTTTATTCCAATTCTCTTGCACCACTGCGCTTCCAACCTAAACATCAGTTTTTGGACCATCTGTATAAAAAGCTCTCTAAGTAGTTTATTCTTCCTCGAGTGTAAGAAATTCTTGTATTATAGCTTGTTGCGGAATTTGTATTTTGCGGAACTTTGTAAGAGTGAAATCACATATTATTTATCTATTATTTATTTCAAAATACTGCAGGCCAGTATTTTGGCCCTAGTAGGGAAATTGCAAGGTGAGTGTACCATGGCGGCAGTGGATCTCTTCTAGCAATGCTTGGCAATACCTCTTGTTCGCCGAAATTTTGGCACATCTCTTCAAATCACAAGAGCAGTGGTCGGGTAGCTTGCGGTTTGTTATTAAGAGTGTCCTAGATGGAAACTTTGTGGCGACTTAGCAACAAATATGCTTCTGCAGCGAACAGATTTTTAGAATTAACGTGCATGTGAGCATGACTCTACTGTCTGTAAGTGATGGTTCGTTGGTTTCTGCATAGAGACTGTTTTTGGATGACATCCTCCATGCACCAGTGGAAAGACGCAAACCTAAATTATGTACTGAATCGAGTCGCTTAATGTACAATAGTTTCGCTGACCTATAAACTATACATCCAAAATATAAGGTAGAGCGCACTACAGAGCGATAAATTTGCGAGACATGTTCTATCGGAGCCGTGTGTTTTCATGAGAGTAATTTTAGTATATTGAGAGATTGAGAAGCTTTCTTTTTGAAGTTGTTTATCTGTGGCAGGATTGTGAGTCTTTTATCAAAAGTTATTCCTGCAAATTCGTGCTCATCTTGTAGTGGTAGTGTTGCTTATTCAGATGATGGCTTCAATCAGTGTGCAGTCCTTTTCTAAGCGAAAAGAGAACAGCTTCTGACTTTTGCGTGAAAAACCTGAAACTATTTTTGTCGACTTATGTCGTTAGTTTCTTTACCGTCAGTTCTGTTTGCCTCTCGCATGTTGCTATGTTTGAAGATATGCAGGCTATTTGAAGATCATCAGCGCAGACTGAATACAGTACCGACTTCGGGATTATTTTACTTAACGAAATCACTTTTATAATAAATAAGGCCGTGCTCAATATACACCCTTCAGGTACTCCATTATCCTGAATGACGTTCTTTGAGATGCTTGAACCTAGGCGTCCTTGTAAATAACAGTTGGAAAGAAAGTCTTTCAGGCAGTCCGACATCCTACCGCGGATACCTAGGTCCCCTATATAGCGGAGGATCAGAAACCTTCAGGTTCTATCATGTGCTTTCTCCATATCTAAGAAGACAGCAAGATAGTGCTGTTTGTGTATAAAAGCTTCTCTGATTTTGTCTGCGAAATGAACTGGATGATCAGCTGTTGAGCATGTCTTTATAAAATCGCATTGATCTATGTCAACAAGTTCGCAAGATTGAAGGCCAAATGTTAGTCGTATTTGAGGACACTTTCAAAAGATTTGGCGAGACAGCGTGCAAGTGCTATTGGACTAAAGCTACTAGGGGAAGTTGGTGGTTTTCCAGGTTTCAGGAATGACACTATGACAACTCTTTTCCATTCGTGGGGTACTTTTAATTCTATGAATAATTTGCTAAAAAATTCCACAGTGCCTCTACGGCAGGCTGGGAAAGCTGGGAAAGCATTTCATAGCGTATCTGGTCGGATCCTGGAGCAGTTTTTTTTTTTGCTGGCAGACAGTACTATATCGATTTCATTAAGTGTACTTAAATTGTTGTATTCTTGGCTTCCACCTCCATTTTTTGGAAGTCTTTGTTTGCCGGCTACATTTTTTTATTTTAGGAATGACTGCCTTAATGAGACGAACTGGACACTGCAGCGAAGTGTTCCCCGAAAATGTCTGCCTGTTTCTTTATGGTTGTTCGTGCGCAAGGTGTTGTCAAACGAGGAATTGTGAACGCTTACAAGTTGTCATTTAATTCTGGAACCTGATCCCACATTTTTTTGTTATTTGACTGTTTGTAGGTGAAACATAACACTACCATGAGGCTTTCTCGGCACTGCGGCGAACGTACTGAGCTTTCGCTCTTGCCTTCTTAAAATGTACGAAGTTCTAATTCGTGAAGTAACTGCGAAATTTACCCCAAGGCTTGTACCAATTTACCCCAAGCTTTATTTTGTTGGACGGATGGACAGACGGACGGACGGACGAATTACAGTTCCCCCCAAGCTATGCGGCGCGTTGAAGTCTCCGACAGCTACCCTTGCAAACGCATGCCTCTCGTTGCGGGAAACATGCTCCCGAAGAGAACGTGGTATCGTCGCTTGTGTTTCGCGCATTGAATATATTTTTCGCCGGACTCATAAACTAGGCTAACGAAAAGAATTCACCTTAAAGGAGTATAGACACTGTATTTTGGTGGCATTTTTCTTCTCTACAATGACGCAGAAGATACTATTATGCATGAATTGCCATGTAGTATTCGCCTGCCACCACTAAATAATTTATAATCGAATTTTTATATACTGCTGTTTCGGTTTCAAAAGAGGCTGTCAAGAAGAGGCTATAGGTCACGTAAGGCATGGAAAAACTGCGATAAAATTTCGGCTTCATTTTAATTCACTGCATTGCTGAAGCTAGCCTTCCTCAACAGGCGGAATAACAACGAACGTAGAAGTGCCAATTATATTGCAGTTTTTCATGCCTCACGTGATCTATAAGCTCTCTTTGACGTCAAAGTCATCGCTCGGCGGTTGAAACCGAAACAGCACCAGAAAAAATTCGATTACAAACTATTTAGCAGTCGTAGGAGAATACAGCGTGTATTATAATGCCTCACGCCGCAATACAAAGACGAAGACATGCCCCTAAGTTTAGGCGTCTATACTCCTTTATGCTGAGAACAATGCAGCGAGCTATGCAATAGAAAATCAAATCAAATCAGCTTATTTAAACAAATCAAATCAGTTTATTTAAACATCCTACGATGCTTAGGGGCACGGACAAAAAGCCCTAAATGGGCTTGGCGAGGTCCATGCCCCCTACAAGGCATACAGTGGAACGAATCTGATACATCAATAACAGAAATACACCAGCAGAAACGCAGCTGCTCATGAACAGAAAACTATATAAAATGACAAAAGCGTGATGCGAATAACAATGACAAACTTTAGGTTATGAAACATGACAGATATGATGAACGAAAAATGTAAAGCAGTGGGAAACACAGCTGAATGAGTACATATAACATAGACAAAGAAACTAACAATATTGCTGTATGTAGTTGTGCAAAAATATATTACGCAAATCCCTGAGAGATTTGTCACTGACGTCTGTGCCTTCTTTTCCGGAAAATTTGTTAAGGAGAGATGGCAAGCAAAACTTCAGCATTTGTTTTCCGTAATTGGTGCGGCAAACGTCAACTTTCCATCTCTCCGGTTTTCGCGTACAATACACAGGATCATTCACTGGGGGCCTGGCTAGTTCAGCTAATGAATTATTGTGATTGATATTCTCTGATCTGTAATAGCGGATCAGTCTATAAGGGTATAGACACTGTATGCGGATGATGTTAAACGGATTGAACAGATCGGCTGTGTGTGAGTAAGGAGGCACTTTTCCAATAATGCGGATTGCACTTTTCTGTATATGTGAAAGTTTATTAATATTTCCGAGTGTAGTAGTTGCCCAGACAAGCGCGCCATAATTCGTGACTAATTCATGACATAATTCATGATAGTCATAACGTTAACAGTCTGGAAGCGGGAAGGATGTGTGAGGGAACAAAGGCGGGTTAGTGACATCCTATCCGAAGTCAAGACGAAGAAACGGGCTTTGGACAAGGCATGGAATGCGAAGGTAAGATAACCGCTAGTCCTTAAAGGTAACGGAGTGGATTCCAAGAGAAGGCCGGCGTGGCAGGGGGCAGAGAAAGCTAGGTGGGCGGATGAGATTAAAAAAGTTTGTCGGGGTAGGATGCCCCAGCTGTCACAGCACACGGTTAATTGGAGAGACATGGTAGAGGCCTTTGCCCTGCTGTGGGGGTAGTATAAGGCTGGTGGTGATGATGATGAGTGCGTATACTCTCAGCTCGTTTGACGCTCATTGTTCTGGTAGTCGTGATCGGCTTACTGCTGCTAAAATGCCCTCAAACCCGCAGGAAACGTTGTTGTCAATTTCTGTGCGTGCGTCATTCTAGCCATGCGACGCAAAGCATATTGGCAAAGCCTGAATACATAGATGCGTTGCTTCGCAGTAACATGAAGGGAATGGCTCATGGTTGTCCTGGTCGAAGCCTGTCTCCGTATTCGCAATGTTCGTACAAAGGGTGAGGTGTTCATGCGAAGAAAAAAAATGGGGTGGCTCACAAGACCATGCTGGCATCAGTTTTGTTGATGTCTCTCGGTGAAAACAAGGGCTGCTTGCCCCGTGCCCTAATGCCGGCGCTGATGGCGTACAGCTGCGTGAGGACCATGTCGACCTGCAAGCGAAACAAGTGATCAGTCGGTGACGAAAAGAAATATCCATAACAAACGACTACTCCCAGCTTTCGAGCTTCATTACACACTGGTTTCGGCACTGCTTGCAGCAAGACATGACCAGCGTGACCGTCTGTGCCCTGAGGGCTCGAAAACTGAACGCTGAACAGTGACAAATGTTCTTCAAGCTTTTAGAGGACGCACATTCATTCGAGTAAATGGGCCGATTGAACTGAATTCAATTTTTATTCACCAGACATTTTTGGATCGCTCCTTTGTGTCTGTGTTCTGTCCCGGTCCTTTCTTAGTCGTTTTGCGCTAAAAGCTTTTTACTCTACCATTTCTGGATGGTTTCTTGAATAAAAGCCGCTGACGCTTTTAGGCGGAGCAACTACCGGCAGGCCACTGCAGGCTAATCATTCTTCAGCATACCGACCGCCAGCCTGCAGCGGGGAGTGCCCAGTTATAATTTAAGGCCAACTCACGCGACGGACCGTTCGCCCGCGGGCCAGGCGTAACGTGATGTTTCACTCCAGTTCCGTGAAGCTGGCACCTGCCCACATAGGGGGACATGCGGCGCTCATGCCTAATACGCTTGTCGCAGCTCCTCCGTCTTCATCTTTGTGCGTGGCCTTAAGCGGGTTAGTCATGTCCACGGCCATTGGCCATGCTAGTTGGCCCATATGTAATATTGCTGGCCAGGCTTGAACCAGACGTCTTGAACCAGCTTGAACCAGAAGTGACGTCTGGCCCGTGGGCCATAGGTCCGTCATGTGAATCTATCCTTAGTTGTCCTTCAGCTCTCTACTTATGTCAGCGCAAAAAAAAAGGATGAGCAATTTCAAGGCACATAAGATGAGGTCCCTTTTTTTTGTACTGTTTTTCCATCAAAATGAAGCATTACCAACGAGCCCAACTTTTCGCTCGGCTTACGTTAACGCTTTGCGTAAGTTGGCGCCTTTACTGCTCAGTTGGCTGCCGACCGGGGTAATTGCTCCGTTACATCTCAAACTACAGATATTATCGATCGCGGATCTCCAAATGAGGAGACTGCATGTGAGTCACCGAGACAGCATGACGAAACCTGGACAGAAAAATCCTTCAGCGACATATGCAAGAGGCCAGGCCAGTGACCATGTTCGTAACTGATGACTTCAGGGAAGGCGGTATTGGCTAAGCCAGCAAAGACGGTCGGCAGGTTGCTACACTGAGGTAAAGAGATATTGGAGCGGAGCAGTTTGGCGTATTTTTTGTGACATATATGAAAGAACTAGCATACTAAGGCTGAGGCAGCGAGCGCCTAGCGTGCTTCAGAAACTGTCCTGCAGAGTTCTTCACTCTTCCAACACCAGCGAACTCTCCAGACGCGGGGGGGAGGGGGGGTCGATTTAAGAGGCCGCCATCCTTTTAGCTTTCCACTGCATGTGCGACATATCATACCTTGACACTCATTTCATCAAGACCGCAGAACAGCACAAACCAAGGAAAGTGCGACTATCGACAGCCTTCAGAACTAAGACAAACGACTCATACGACAATAAGAATATGGAGCAGCGGCGCTGTCTTCCAATCGGTAGACTTGCTTCTTGCTGTGGATAATCCTAGGTAACCTGCCTTGCGTACTCGAGGTTGTCCACATGAACCGACCGCGATTGATTAACACTTGCTTCCAAACCTTTGCGGTGGCCGCATGCGGTGCACATGGCCGGGGCTAGGTATAATCGAAATTTCATGACTGTCGCAACCACAGCCAGGTAATTCGGTTAGATTATGGAATAATTGACCTCATATCATGATGGTATGCCACCTGCATAAGCAACCACCTGCTCTGCGGCACACTGGCACAGCAGAGCTGGCAACAGTTGCATCTGTGTGTAAGATCGACAGAAAATTAATTAGGTTGGCGGATTGCATTAAAACGGTAAGGTGGTCGCCGCTGCCACAGGATGTGGCTAATTCGACAGATACAAGAGAGGCCTTTGTACTGCAGTAGCCGTAGTCAGGCTGACGGCGACGACTATAAAAATTCTGTAGCTTCACGTGCAGCTTTTGCCGACGTCTCCTAGAATAGGCACACTTGACGACAAATGATGAGATCTGCGCAGGTTGTTTATCTCTTCTGGGCGTGGAAGATGGCTTGTCACCTCTTTGTGCCAATTGTGCGGAGAAAAGGCGAAGAAGCAACACACAGAACACTTTAAAAAAATCTCTGCCTCTCCCGTAACCGAGAGTAGAGCAAGCATGAAATGTTTACGGACATAACACATTGGTTGTAGATGGTACTAGTCAAAATGTTGAAATGGGTCTAGTGTTCAACACACCACACCACAGACACGACGAGACGCAGGCCTGACAAGAATGTATATGCAGCGCGTTCGAAACTGTCTGAAGTGCATAGAAGCGAAAGCGTTTTCCGCACCACTGTGCATATTGATTGATTGTTTTATTGATAACAACTTTTATTTCCACCGATGTAAGAGGCCCCCTACTGCCCGTCCCTGGCACGCAGGCCTAGGGGACGGGGGACGGGACCACCGCGACTAAAGACTGGCGAAGATACATTGTCTCTTCGCGGCTTCTGCCGCCAGGCGGACAGCTCGTTTCTGGTCGGCGGGGACCTCTCTTAGCAGAAGGGCCTCACAGGCTGCTCTACTCTTAATATTGTCCTCAGCACCCGGGAATCCAGGGCACTGCCAAATTATATGACCGAGGGTCCCCCTCGCACCGCAGGTCTTACATTTGTCATCTTCTTTATCGTCTAACGTGATTTGAAATAACCAGATGGGGTTAACGAAATTTCCGGCCTGTAATCGTCGCCAGGCGATGGCCTCTGGATTGGTTAAGTTTGGATCTGGTGGTGGCCTTACACGCCTGCCTAACCTGTAGTGCACGGCGATTTCAGCGTACGTTTGCAAACGTTCGTCCATCCCCTGGGGGTCGGGTGGCTCTATAGTTACCCGGAAGTAGAGATCTCGGGCTAACATGCGGGCCGCCTCGTTACCGGGGACGGATGTGTGTGCTGGGACCCAAATTAAGGTGATCTTGCGATCAATTTTGGCTGCGGACAGAATTCGAGCCGTTTCTGGCGAGACCCTGCCCCTTCCGATGTTGCAGATTGCTGTTTTGCTGTCACTAAGAATCAAACTAGTCTTGGTTCCGGCGCAAGCAAGCGCTATTGCGACCTCCTCGGCCGTATCTATGTTTCTACTCCTAATGGAGGCGGCGGCGACTGGTGCACCTCAGCCGTCGACTACTGAGGCGACCGCCGCCCCCGACCTGCCACTCGCTG
Organism: Amblyomma mixtum; assembly: GCF_055824585.1. Classification (NCBI taxonomy): domain Eukaryota; kingdom Metazoa; phylum Arthropoda; class Arachnida; order Ixodida; family Ixodidae; genus Amblyomma; species Amblyomma mixtum. Next base: position 20,146,775 of record NC_143017.1, read on the forward strand.
CGTCCACGTAGGCAACCTCATTTGCCCTGAAATTTCCGGCCCTTTTAACCAGCGCCTCCGCCCTTTTCTCCCGTCTTTCCCTGTGATGTTTTGAGTGCATGTTGCGGGGGAGAGGGGGAGCGATGATATTCTCGCGACATTGTGGCGGTAGGGCGACCTTGTCGTATATGCCCCTATCTACTTTTCGGCCGACCCACTCTAAGATGGTCCGGCCCGTATTCGTTGTACTCAGCCTTTCGAGCTGGGCGATTCGCACCACCTCGGCGAGTTCAATCCAAGTATTATGCACCCCCATTTCCAACAGGCGGTCTGTAGAGGGGGAGATAGGTACGCCCAGCACCCGCTTGACGCAACGCCGAATAATTGCGTCGATCTTCTCTCTCTCGTTTACCCTAATATCGAGGAATGGCGTGGCATAGCATACTCGGCTAATAATATACGCCTGCGTCACCATCAATAGGCTACTTTCTTTGAGGCCCCTGCCCTTAAGCGCGACCCTCCTGAAGATCCCTGTTACTTGCGCAGCGTAGTTACTGAGCTTTTTGATACTTCCTTCATTATAACCGTCCTCTTGGATAATAAGTCCGAGGATCCTGATGTGATTAACTTTCGGTAAAGCTTTGCCCTCTACCTTAATTTCAAAATTCTAGTCGCGCTTGCACCGGAGCGATTGTAAACAAAAAGTTCCGATTTCTGCGCCGAACACACAAGGCCCCTTTCGGCCGCGTAGGACACTACAGTGTCTGCCGCTGCCTGCAGCCGCTCTTCTATGCTACCGTCACTACCACTGTTCAACCATATGTTGATGTCATCTGCGTACAAGCTAAATTTTATGCCGTCTATATTCCTGAGTGCGGCGGGAAGGCCCCTCATTGCCACGTTAAATAAGAAGGGGGAGAGCACCGATCCCTGCGCCGTTCCCTTACTTCCCAGGTAAACCGTAGGGAATTCTAAGTCCTGAAATTTTTTGTTTTATCGTCCTGTGTGACAGGAAATCCTTAATGTAATTATACGTCCTTTCGCCGAAACCTATGTCCTGAAGCCCCGCAAGGACGGCCGCATGCTTAACATTGTCGAAGGCTTTGGTGAGATCTAAACCTAAAATCACCTTCGCGTCTTTGGATCTCGAATTTATGATGTCATGTTGCAAGCGAAGCATCACGTCGTGAGTACACAAGCCCGGCCGGAACCCGACCATCTCGTGCGGCCACAGGTCGTTCTGCTCCATGAACCGTGTCAGCCTAGCCTGGATGACGCGTTCCATAAGCTTTCCTACGCACGAGGTTAGGGAAATTGGTCTGAGATTTTCTAATGCGGGCGGTTTACCCGGCTTAGGGATTAGCACCACGTTTTCAGTTTTCCATTGCTGAGGGAGACGGCCGCCACTCCATACCTCCTGCATGTATTTCGTGATCGCCGTTATGGACATGTCGTCCAGATTCCTTAATAATTTGTTCGTAACCCCGTCTGGGCCGGGGGCTGATCGCGTCTTTAAAGTCAAAATTTCGGCCCTAACCTCCGCCTCTGTTATGGGCGCATCGAGAGTCTCGTTAGGAGGGCCCTTGTACTGTGGGAGGGGAGGGATTCTGTGTCGCCGATGTAGGTGTTCACTAATTTTGCCACGAGCTCCGCTTCCGTCCCCTCGAACGCCTGCCTGGCCTTCGCCAATCTAGTGCCCGATTGTGTTTTTGAGCTATCAGGGTCCAGGAGATATCGCAGCAGGCCCCACGTCTTGGAAAGGCTCATATTGCCTTCCATTTCATCGCATCCACTACACCAGTTTTGCTCAGAAAGTTTAATTGCGTACTCGTCAATTTCCTTATTATGTCTGGCTATTCTTCGCCTCAAATTTCTGTTCCATCTCTGTGTGCGGAGACACTTTTCCATGCCTCGTTTAGCTTCCCACATGTGCAAGAGTTTGCTGTCGGCGGTCGCCGGTGCGTCTTCTCCCTGCAGCGGCGACCCTAGTCGACGACTACGCGGCCTACTGCGGACTCCAGTGCGCCCCATCTAAATTAGAATTTGTGCACATACGTCCCTCCCCTCGGGACACAACTCCGCTTTGCATCAGTCTCCCCTCGGGACCGATCCGGGAGTCCAAGGAGATCCGCGTCCTTGGTCTCTTCATACACCATCAACGCAGGGTCGACACTACCCTAGCCAAACTTCGCACTTTGGGAGACCAGGTGGGCCGCATGGTCCACCGGGTCTCCAACAAGCGGGGCGGATTACGAAGCAAGGATGCACTGCGGCTTGTCCATGCTTTCGTAACGAGTAGAATCCTCTACTTAACCCCCTACTTGCACCTGCGCAAACATGATGATGACCAACTGGAGGTCATCCACCGGATAGTCATCAAGCGGGCTCTCGACCTCCCGGTCACCACGTCCAACCAGCGACTTCTGGCCTTGGGCGTGGTAAACACATTCCGGGAGCTTCGAGAAGCCCACTTAGTCCACCAATACACGCGTCTTGCACAGACCACGTCCGGTCGCCGCCTCTTGGACCGGCTACGCATCAAACATAACTACCATATAGAGGAAAGGGAGAGAGTGCCAGAACCCTGGAGACGCGCCCTCCGAGTCCGACCCCTTCCCCGCAATATGCCCAGAGAAGACCATAGCGGTCGTCACCAGGCGCGCGCGGAAGCGTTGGCGCGATATACGGTAACCAACAGCATGTGTATTACGTGGACGTTGCCGGCCCACACCACGGGGTGTGGTACACGGCCGCAGTCGTACACAACACAAACACAGTTAACGGGCTCACTTTCAAAGCCTACAGCGCAACACACGCGGAGGAGACTGTCATTGCTCTGGCTCTCACTACTCCCAAATCGAAACACATCATCATCATTCTCACCTGGTGTATTGCAACCTAGTGTGGGGTACATGCAACAAAACTGATTCATACAAATTGCTTTCTCTCCAGAAAAGAGCTCTACGTTTATTAAGTTCAAGTTCATCTGTTGAAACAAATCTTTTCGAAACATTTCATGTTCGCAATTTCTTTCATTCATACAATTTTAGTTTGGCTCTTCATATTTTTTATAAAGTCAAGCATGACTTTAGCTCTTTTTCTAACACTTATAATTCAAGAAACGTTGCGTATGGTCTACGTTCCGTTGCCCTATCTACTGCAAGACCCAGAACAAATTATGGTAAACAAACAACCGATTATCAAATTATAACATTGTGTAATACCTACCAGTCTCTTATTCAGATTGCTTTAGAAAGTTATAGTGTGTCTGTATTCAAGAAAAAACTGACGATTCTTTTCTCGCCCGGTTAAATTTCAGCTAATTCTGTATACTTAGTTGTTTTTTTTTTAGTGTGTGTTTGTGTTCTGCTTTTTTTTTAATGTGCATATTATGAAATGTTTTGTTTATTGTTAATTGATATTTATTATTGTCTATCATTAACTATTTCTATTGTGATCATGTTTGCTCATTGTTTTTTTATCTCATGCCCATTCGGCCCCCGTTTCCATGATGTGTGATCGGGGTGTAGGCCTTGTCAGGAGGCATGCTTGGTCTACCTCCTTTAGCCTCACCTCGAGGGCATATTGTATATAATATGGCCAAATAAACCTACTACCTACTACCTACCGACTTGCGAGGGACCTGTCGGAACTATGAGTTGGGCTGGGCTCCCCCGCTTGCCTGGCGCATATTGGAATATATAGCTGCCGATGCGAAGATCCAACTCCACGCAACCTTATTTTGGCCCCCGGTCACCAGGGCCTCCAGGGAAACGAACAGGCCGATCAGGCCGCCCGCGCACTCTCTCCCCGGGCTATCTCCCTGTCCTTGGACGCCTACTCCCAATCAGACAATCTGGCCCTTACATTCAAACACATCACCGATTACTACAAGGAGGAGCACCGACGCTACCATGCCCCTTGTAAGGGACTGTATCGCGCTGACGAGCGCCTCCTCATCAAAATTCTTACTAACACTGTACTGTGCCCGGCGGTACTTAAACATTTCAACGCATCCTTTGATGGCGCGTGCCAGTTCTGTGGGGAGGTGGCTGACACCTTCCACATGGTTTGGGCGTGTCAATCAAACCCATCTATCCCCCCCAACCCCAACCCCACCAGAGAGGACTGGGAGGCGGCCCTGCTCGGCTGTCAGGACCTAAAGACCCAAAAGGCCTTGGTTCACCGGACGCGGGCGGCGTTGCTTGCCAATGGGGCCCCGGAATAGGGACTCCACCTAGTATTGTTAGGGGAAAGGGCCAATAGGGCCAACCCCAATCACCTCTCTGTAAATATTTATTGCACTATAAATGTTTTTCACCACCACCACCTCCTGTAGGGTCGTGGTAGCGTCCTTAACTTAGCGCATGAGGGCTTCCACCCATTCGTCGATATCCTGGATGTTCTGCTCTACGTCGGAGCTTTCTCTGAGTTGTCTGAATTTATCCCATTGAGTTACACTGGGTTTTCTGCTGCTTCTTACTTTGGCTCCCCGTTTAAGGGTTACTGCGAGGACGTAGTGATCGCTCCCAAAGTTGATATCGGTGTTTCTCCAGCTAATCTCTGCAACGTTTCTGGTGAAGGTTAGATCTGGGGTAGTGTCGACGCTTACGCTGTTTCCCACCCTGGTCGGACAGCCCGGGTCCGTTTGCAGTGTGAGGCCCAATTCGTGAAAGTCTTCCCACAGCTGGCTTCCCTTCGGGTCGTGCACTTTGCATATGTGACACTGGTGACGTCACCACTGAATTACTTCACACATAACTGATGACGAAGTAATGATAAATTACAAATTATTGAATAGTCACTGATTAATGACTAAATGCTAATTAACTGCTAATTAATGACGCTTAAGCTTCGCTTTTAGGAGTGTAACGCGACAGCTTGTTGTAGCGCTGTCAGGCAGTCCACGGAACGCCACCATCCGCTCGGCGCGATGCTTTGCCCTTTGAACGCGACGCTTTTTGAGGAAAGGAAATTACACAGTAATTCTCTGTCATCTCGGTGGACACCCGAACCGCACCGTACGGGAAGGGAGGAATGCAACCACCCGTTCGGCGCGAAGCTACCGGCGCTTGTACGCCGGGCTTGTAGGAGGGCTTAGAGAGTCTCGTTAAATCTCGAACGGTGCCCGGATGTTCTCGTTTCAGTGCCCGGATGTTGGCTCTCGATCTCGGCGTGACGTCACCACACTGCCGACAACGGGAGCTAAAAGCATTTCATGCTTAAAACGCGTGCATATTAGGCGCACAACCCAAGCAGTCGCCGTAAGCCTTTTTTCAGTCGGTGTCGTGAACGCGGCTACTGGGCTATCCTTCCGAGGTTGGGAATAGTAGCTTGAATGGTACCGACGAGCCCCATTTTCCAAGAAGCTCTTAGCACCCCTCATCGGCGCGCCGAGGGTGACCTTGGCGTCAGAACGGGGGAGTACATGAAGGCAAACCTAAGCGAACTTTGGCGAAGATTTCAGTCCGCCTGCTGCTACTTGTTGGGCGGCCGCTGGAGCAGCGCATGTGTCAACCACAGCGTCTTCGTGGTCCCGTTGTGGCGAAGCTATCGCATGGAGCGAAGGAGCCTAAGTATTGCCCTGCAGCCTGAAAGACGCTAGCGTAGTCCTGGTGGCTATTGATAAGCTAGACGACAAGGCCTCGTGAGTTGTCGTCATTACGTACAGCACGCCAACCCAAGACGACGATGATGATGTCGCCATACCTTTTTTTACAGGTAAGCAGTATACATGTGCTCAAGCCCTGCAGAAAAGAAAAAAGGACAAAAGAAGAAGAAAAAATTTGCCGACGATTACTTTACTTCCTAATGCGAAATTTGAGCTCAGTTCATCAGTTGGCCGCCGCGGTGGCTCAGTGGATATGGTGCTCGGCTGCTGACCCGAAAGACGCGGGTTCGATCCCGGCCACGGCGGTTGAATTTCTTTGGAGGAGAAATTCTAGAGGCCCGCGTACTGTGCGATGTCAGTGCACGTAAAAGAGCCCCAGGTGGTCGAAATTTCCGGAGCCCTCCACTACGGCGTCTCTCATAGCCTGAGTCGCTTTGGGACGTTAAAACCCCATAAACCATAAACCAAACCAGGCCATCAGCTGTTTCAGCTTTTCGATAGATTGAGGCAAGGAATTCGAGCAATACATGTGTGTACAATTACAGACAACTTGTTAATTTTCACACATATTCCTTCTTCAAGAAACACTCCACTAAAGGCCCATCTCCATGGGCGCATCCGAGGCGCACGAGCGCAGCGCCTACGCGCACCAGCGTACGCCGGAGCCGGTCTGCGCATGCGCGACGCGCAGACGCGAGCTGGCGCTGGCGCTTGGCAAATATCTATGACAGATATTCGCGCCTCGCTCGCGCCTCGCTGGCGCCGGCGCCGGAAGTGGCCGCTGGTTTGCGGTCGGTGTAACCAATCAGAGAACGCAGTTCTCTCGGCATCTGGTACAGCCCTTCACGCCGTTTGCTTCGCCGAGCCACGCCGAACCGAGCTGAACGCGGTAGCAGCGACAGGCCATCGAGTTGTATATGTTTTCCGACATCTTGTCGCGGTGCGGCGCCGGGCGCGTAAGCGCTGCGCTGGTGCGCCTCGGATGTGTCCATGGAGATGGGCCTTAACAGTTCTTGATTGTCGTGAAGGAAGCTTTGTGGACGGATAAATAGATGGATATTTGCTCCAGTTGCTGCACCAATGCCTGGTTCTCAGAAACGAGGTCTGCGCAAGTATTTCGCGAGGTTGTCACAGCTGTGGGAGGAGGAGGAGCAACAAAACATTTATTTCTATTTACAGGAAAAGGTCGATGGGGCGAGCCGGAAGGGCCCGCCCCTTATAAACACTAGGAGGGATCCCTAGTCCGGGATCCCTGTAGCTTCCGCAGCGGCCCGGGCTCTAGCTACCAATGCCTGTTGGGCATGAAGTTCGGAGCAGCCGCGCAGGGCAACTTCCCAGTCTTCTCGAGTGGGGTGGAGGTTGGGTGGGTAGGCAGGATTGGAAGGAACAGGATGTTATCCCGAATAAGTGGTAACAAATTCCCGCTTGTCTTTATATCTACACTAAAGTCCCCACCCACACTGGCAGGTGGCAGCATTTCTGGCACAACGTTGTCAATGCCAAAGCATGCAGCGCACATCTGTCACTACCGCCCTTGTAAAGGCCTCAAGAAGGCGGATGAGCGGCTCCTTCTCCGCCTTCTCACCAATACATTTCTGTGCCCGGCAGCACTAACACATTTTCACCCCTTCTTTAATGACAAGTGCCCGCACAGTAGTGCGGTGTCTTCTGACACCTATCACATGGTGTGGGCCTGCCCCTCCAACCCGGCTATTCCCCCCATCCCCAACTCAACCCGGGAGGGCTGGGAGGTGGCCCTGCTCGGCTGCCACGACTTACAGGCCCAACAAGCTTTAGTCGGGCGCGCCCGGGCGGCGGCCACCGCCACTGGGGTCCCATACTAGGGACCTCCACCTAGTGTTTATAATGATCAGACCCTTAAGGGCTGATCCAAACATCCTCCTGTCCCTTTTAATAAATGTTTTCACCACCACCCACTACCGCCATATAGCTTAAAGCACGATTGAGGTGTCCACTGTTACAAGAGGGTAGTTATGCGCGTTGCCTCTGGTTCAGGTGTCCACCGAGGTGTGAGATATTGCGCATTTCCTTTCCTCAAAAACCAATTTACAAATTTTAGAGCGCAGCTCTTTGGCGTCCGTTCCTGGGTTTCGCGTCGTCGTCGGCGTCGGCCTCGTAACCAGCTCCGCCCCCAATGTCACGCTTTTCAATTGGTCGAAATGCTCGTGACGTCACAGTGCGCGAATTTCAAATGGGGCCAATTGTACTTTGGCTAGTAACCATGCAACCAATCAAAGGGATCGTATAGTGATGCTGCAACTAAGTTGGACTGAGTTTAGTTAATTGCTTAATTAATCAATTAGCCTAATTAATATAGAGGAGAATGAAGAGGTCAGAAGAAAAGAGAAGAAAGACGCGCGCCGCAGCGGCAACAGCGTCCGCGGAAGGAGACGCTGCTGAAAAAAACAGATAAGTACGAAGCCGCGTTCCCTCCACCACCACGCACTTCCCCACTCAGTAAGACGTTGCTCGTTTCATATACGTTGTGTCGAACATCCTAGACAGTTCCAACAATTGACAGGTTAATGACAGAACACGATGGATAGAAATAAATAATATAAATATGAAATAGCCTAATTAACCTTTCTAGTTAGACCGCATAAATCAATAAAACCGAGAACGAAATTGGTCGAGTTGGGGAATCGAACCAGGGTCTCCGGAGTGCGATACGAGCACGCTAGCCACTCCGTGATGCCAGCTGAATGGTTTGGAATGAACAAAGGCGCGTCTAGCTAATACGGCGTCTTCGTTCACTCCCATCTTCCCCCTTTCCCTTACGGCGAGGTGCTGGTGTCCACCCAGATATGCGAGAGAGATACATTTCCTTTCCTCAAAAAATAAATTTACCGTCCAGCAAGGCGTACCGCCGAATTGGCGATGGCGTTCTGTGGACTCCCTGGCAGCGTTGCAAGACGCTGTCGCGTTCCACTCTTACAGGCGAAGCTTAACATGTTAACCACACATCAGTAACACACGCAGACAGCCAATGGACGCGTCATTCGCTGGCAGCACTTGATTCATCATTCACAACCACATTCGTGACAGAATGCTGTACTAAGGCTTTCGCCTTGCACCACTTTAGTCGCCAAAGTGACTCCTAATTTTAGAGCGCAGCTCTTTGGCGTCCGTTCCTGGGTTTCGCGTCGTCGTCGTCGTCGGCCTCGTAACCAGCTCCGCCCCCCTTTCATCCCCCCAGCGCTAGCAGCGACCGACTGATGCCGCTGACGCCGCTAGAGAGTCAAGATAACGTGACTGCATAGAACACCGTCGCCGCCATGCAGAAAGAGGAGGAAAGGGTCCCCCCCCCCCTGTTCTTGTGTGGCGGATAGGGTGCTCTTCAGTTGCCGACGCGCCGGTTATTTCACGTAGGCCCCGGCACGTCGACGAATACGTGGCCACCTTCCCACGGCTAGACCTGGTTCTTAGCGCTGCGGAAGCGAGGGTATCATATTGGTTGTGTCGGCATCGGCGGCGTTGTCCCTGAAACCAACTCCGCAGCTGGGGTTGACTCACTATCGAAAAGGTGAAACAGCTTATTTGCTGCGCTCAAATTTCGCATTAGGAAGTAACGTAATCGTCGGTAATTTTTTCCCTCTGCTTTCCAAGCCCCTGCTCTATCGCTTTCGCAGCACTGGGAGACAGATACTGCGCATTTCATTTCCTAATAATTACTAAAGACACTGAAAATTTTACCGCAGACGCGCGCGCGTGCTCGTTCTACCGCTACTCTGTGATGTCACGGTTGCTATGCACAGCTGCGCCCCCCACTAGCGGGCCGGTTGCTAAGGAGGCGAAGAGGTTGCGCTTTTACTTTCTCCTTTCAAGGTCCCGCTTCATTCCTTTCTCAGCTTAATGGGTGTCCACTGCTGGTTACAAGGGACAACGGCGACGGCGACGCCGCGAAACGCTGAAACGGGCGCCTGAGACCTGCGCTCTAAAAGCTAGAAAAAAAGGGGGGGAGCTGTTAACGTACAACACAGAGAACATATATAAAGGGGGGGGGGGGGGGGGGGTAACTCGTTACACTCCCACTATTCACTGTTGTCGGTGTATCGTCGTCCACCACAAGGAGAGTCGTCGCTTCGTTGTCACCTCGGTGTTTGCTTCGTCCGCGAAGCAGAGCACCTGTGGCTGAGTGGCGCCCTCTCTTGGCTGCGCCGAGAGGCCAGCTATGTTGCGCTATGCAGTTTCCTCCTCATCACCACACACCCGGCACACTGTGCTAAGGAGGCTTGCATCGAAGCGCTGGCGGTGAACAAGGGTATTGCAGAGGAGGATGATATTACAGGAGATACACTAGGATCTCCTGTTTGGTGCTCCTGTGCACCTCACGCGCAGACTTCGCCTCCATTCACAGCGTCCACATGTCGCTCTCTATGTCGCGCGTTTGGATATCGACGGCTTGAGCCCACTTGCGCTGGCTAGTTTCGCTCACATTGTGGGCGAAAAAGCCGTATCGCTTGCCCCTATGCTGCAGTCGCTTGGGCCACCCGGTGCGCACACGGCCGAGGTGCACATAGTCATAGGCTTTCCTGACCCGACGGTGTGGCTGCATCAGGCGGAGTCTGCCGTCCTATGCCACCTTGCTACGCGCTTCGCCTGTCTCCAAGGTCGACCACACGAGGTTCCCCTCGACCTCTTCACTGACAACGTTGCCGTGACATCTGGGCAACGCCCTGCCCACTACTAGTTGAGTACGTTCGAACTATTCACGAGTCGGTGCGGTCAAGCATATGGCAGCACTTGCGAAAGTTAACGCGTGTACTTGCACCATCTTCCACAACTCCCGTATTTTGAGGAACCGGGAGCGCCCCCAGAGGCATCGTCTGCGAAGTATATTCCGGCCCGTGCTGAGGCCTGTCGCAGGTGGACTCCGAGCGAAGCTATGCAGTCCGGTCCTCCCCAAACTATACACCCAGGCATCCGCAGCTGGAAGTCACTGACCGCAACTCACTGCCTGGCAGCTTCGTTGGGTCCTCGTTGCTGCCAGAGCCCGCGAAGCATATCCCGGCCGGCTTCTTGGCATTAAATTTGAGCTAGAGCTCCGTAATGCCACCTGCACAAAATGTGAAGAGTGCCTGCAGCTCTGGCGCTGTGTATGCCGTGAGTACGATGTCGTCTGCAAATGGCAGAGCAGGCAGACTTGTCGTCTCCCTGAACTCTTAATTGATGAAGTCCAGGGTGAAGCCTAGCTTTTGCTGTAGCAGCTTACGCTCCACAGGGGCTTCAATAACATGTAGAGCAGGAGAGACATTGAACAGCTTTGTTTCAGCCTCTTCTGCACTGGCGCCTCCTGCGACACGGCCCCGCAGATGTAGGTCTTGGCTTTGTTATTGACGCAGAGGCTACGGATGGTGCTCAGCGACATTTCTGGCATCTCAAGTGCCTTCAGATATCTCAAGGGCTTGTCATGCTGTAGGCTATCGTAAGACTTCGAGACATCCAAGAACGAGCAAAAAAGGCCGCGTTCTTTCTTCTCAATGCACTGGGTGAGCACGAGGAGATTACATTCACGCCGTCGATCTCTCCGAAAGCCATTCTGGAGATCAGTTAGATGGTCGTTATTTTCAATACAAGCGCACACTGATACCTTGATCGCTTGAGCTAGGGCTTTGGAGATGACGCTAGTAACCGTCACAGGGGACCGTCAAGGAATAGGTCTCTGTCTGCTCCCCATTTTGGCACAAGGTCCGTCAAGAGGCATCGCTGGTTCTCCGATTTCGGTTCAGTCGCTTCGTCGCGGATTTTCCCAATCAAGGACAAAACGTATGCCCTGAATTTCGCCCTTGCCCCTCTTCCTGCCGCCTGAGTGCCCCGCAGCCTTCGGCGATCAGTCTCCGCTATCTTCCGCTGAGTCAGCACGTGCATTTCGTGTTTTCGCCGAAGATATTCTAACCAATAATGGTGGGCATCCGCACTTCTGAGCAACTTCACAGAGTAGCCGTGCTGTCGATTCGCCAACATTAGAGCGTGTAGGGCGTCCCATCAAATTTTTCTTCGGATGCTCCCCCCTTGAGCTGACACACCTTTCATGTTTGCACATAATACGCCGGAGTTTGAGATGAACGCTTCATAGGTCTCCGATGCCTCACGTCTGGTGCTGCTTTCAACAACCTCCGAGACGCGTTCGTACGCTGGAGCGGGAACAACCTGGGAGCCTGCTGCTGTTCCCTTCTTGGCCGGCGCCATGGCGACGGGAGGAATTCCAGTTTGATCCTGTTATGGTAACTGCCTAAGCTGTAGTGACCCCCTCTGTCTAGTTACATTGTGCTCAGAGCAGTGCGTAGTCAATGAATTCGCGGCTCCCACGGGCGCACTTGGTGAAACAAGCTTACTAGCGCTTCAGCCAGTGAATTAAAAGCGCTAAGTAGCCCGTCGTTCTTCTCTAATTATGCACCAGGTGAAAGCACCATAGCAGTCTTCTCTCAAGCTAGCAACTTCAAAGAATTAGTCTTATGCCAACCCTTTTACTACAGTTCCACTGTGGTCTTCATACTCGTCTAGCTCCTGGATATGGCCGGTAAAATGTAGACCCAAGCGTTGATCGTCCTGTTCGGTGCAGTGGATTAGGCCGAGTTATCAGGGAGTATACCTGGCGATACCCATAGGTACACCATTCCCACAATCACCTCATTGTCATGTATGCGTCCCGCAACCCACGTTTGGTACGTGCATGTGCCTGGTAGAGGCGTCTATGTACTGTCGCCGTGCCAAAGAAGCCCTCGCCACCACCTTTTCGGGACGCAATGGGCCTCTTCGATTATCCGCCTCTGGCTGCCCTCGGGCTGCCTGCGGGCTACCAGAGCGTCTAGCCAGGCACTAGATTTTCTCGGGCTACTCCGCGCACTTCCTAGGCGCCACCGCCCAGGCGGCGATGGCGCGGGTCCGCGCCGCTCCCTGGCGTGCCGCGGCTATTCTGCAACTGCCCTTCTCTGAAAACGTCGGTGCTATAGTAGCTATAGTAGCGCCACCCGCCGCGGTGGCTCAGTGGTAAGGCGCTCGTCTACCGAGCCGGAGTACCCGGGTTCGAACCCGACCGCGGCGGCCGCGTTTCGATGGAGGCGAAACGCAAGAGGCGCCCGTGTGCTGTGCGATGTCAGTGCACGTTAAAGATCCCCAGGTTGTCGAAATTATTCCGGAGACCTCCACTACGGCACCTCTTTCTCTCTTTCTTCTTTCACTCCCACCTTCTTATATGTGAGACAGATACTGCGCCATTTCCTTTCCTCAAAAAAATAATTTACTAATTTAATTTAATTTATAGTAGCGAGACGCGCGCGCGGCCATTTGTACAGGGTGTTACAGAGAACAGACCTTTGGGCTAGTTGGTGCATAGCAGACACGTACAAGCTCAAAAAAACACGCACAGAGAAATACTTGGACAACTTAACTTTATGTCTAAAGATTTTAAGTATTTCAAAAAATGGGATTTCAGATATAAAATTCTTTCTCTTGAGCGAAGTAATTCTGGGCCGCAGTGCGTGCTATGAAATAGATTCCAAGTGCTATTTAAGGGAATAATTAACTCAAATTTGTTAATTAACTTTTTAGTTACTGCTGCTATTTGTCTGTTTGTAATTAGGAAATTCTAGAGGATCATAAGTCAACCCGATACCCGTCGTTAGATTTACGAAAATATAACTGCGCGCAGAACTGCAGCGCTCAAAATATCCGCTCTTCGGACGTGCGCAACGGACTCATGCGGCAGCTGAGCGCCGCAAAGTAAACCCCCTGTTGACGTCCCTCAAATGTGAACACGCCACACGCACGCCGCGCTTTATATTCGGCCCGAACAGCAGCTAGCGGCGTCGTGTTCATCATCCGCTGGAGCCTCCTCGCCCGTCCAAACGTGGCATGTCATCACGAGTGCCGAGTGCGGCCGCGACCTATGATCCCGCGAATGCATTGCCCGTTGCGAAATAGTCTTGGTTTTAGAGCGCAGCTCTTTGGCGTCCGTTCCTGGGTTTCGCGTCGTCGTCGGCGTCGGCGTCGGCCTCGTAACCAGCTCCGCCCCCAATGTCACGCTTTTCAATTGGTCGAAATGCTCGTGACGTCACAGTGCGCGTATAGTGATGCTGCAACTAAGTTGGACTGATTTTTGTTAATTGCTTAATTAATCAATTAGCCTAATTAATATAGACGAGAATGAAGAGGTCAGAAGAAAAGAAAAGAAAAGAAAGACGCGCGCCGCAGCGACAACAGCGTCCGCGGAAGGAGACGCTGCTGAAAAAAAAACAGATAAGTACGAAGCCGCATTCCCTCCACCACGACGCACTTCCCCACTCAGTAAGACGTTGCTCGTTTCATATACGTTGTGTCGAACATCCTAGACAGTTCCAACAATTGACAGGTTAATGACAGAACACGATGGATAGAAATACAATAATATAAATATGAAATAGCCTAATTAACCTTTCTAGTTAGACCGCATAAATCAATAAAACCGAGAACGAAATTGGTCGAGTTGGGGAATCGAACCAGGGTCTCCGGAGTGCGATACGAGCACGCTAGCCACTCCGTGATGCCAGCTGAATGGTTTGGAATGAACAAAGGCGCGTCTAGCTAATACGGCGTCTTCGTTCACTCCCATCTTCCCCCTTTCCCTTACGGCGAGGTGCAGGTGTCCACCCAGATATGCGAGAGAGATACATTTCCTTTCCTCAAAAAATAAATTTACCGTCCAGCAAGGCGTACAGCCGAATTGGCGATGGCGTTCTGTGGACTCCCTGGCAGCGTTGCAAGACGCTGTCGCGTTCCACTCTTACAGGCGAAGCTTAACATGTTAACCACACATCAGTAACACACGCAGACAGCCAATGGACGCGTCATTCGCTGGCAGCACTTGATTCATCATTCACAACCACATTCTTAACGTACGCTCCCTTGCCGCACATGCCAAGGACGTACACCACGATCACATTCTGCGCCATTCCTCTGTACTTTGTTTTGCTGAAACCTGGATGGATCCCGAAGAGCCTCTCGAAATCATAGATTTCCTATAGTGCTGTGGTGCTCGCAGAGACCACAAGAGAGCGGCTAGAGTCGCTATCTACTTGCGCACAGGTCTCTGCAATACCAGTCGAAATGTTTGGCACGTCACATGAAGTTGGCGAACTGTGCGCCGCAAAGTTGCCCAACGGCTTGCTGGTAGTAGCTGCCTACTTCGCCCCTACCGCACTCACGAAAGACGTCGTGCACTTCCTGCAACTCGCATTAACCGTCCATTGATCCACACCGATGTTAGTAGTGGGGGACTTTAATGTTGACATAAAGACAAACAGCAATTAGATTTCCTATACTGCTGTGGTGCTCGCAGAGACCACAACAGAGCGGCGGGAGTCGCTATCTACTTGCGCACAGGTCTCTCTGCAATACCAGTCGAAATGTTTGGCACGTCACATGAAGTTGGCGAACTGTGCGCCGCAAAGTTGCCCAACGGCTTGCTGGTAGTAGCTGCCTACTTCGCCCCTACCGCACTCACGAAAGACGTCGTGCACTTCCTGCAACTCGCATTAACCGTCCATCGATCCACACCGATGTTAGTAGTGGGGGACTTTAATGTTGACATAAAGACAAACAGCAATTTCCTAACACTTATGCGGGAGAACATCCCATTCCTCTCGCTCGTAACGCGTCCCACGGCTGTGACAACCTCGCGAGGCACTTGTATAGATCTCGTCTTTGAGAATCAAGCATTGGGGTACCAAGTCGAACATATATCAGTCTATTTCTCCGACCACAAAGCTTCCTTCATGACTGTCAAGAACTGTTAGTGGAGTCTTTGTTAAAGGAATACGTGTGAAAAATAAAAAAAAAATTCTGTGATAGCGCATACATGTGTTGCTCGATTTCTTTGCCTCAATCTATCGAAAAGGTGAAACAGCTTATTTGCTGCGCTCAAATTTCGCATTAGGAAGTAACGTAATCGTCGGTAATTTTTGATACCACGGAGTTCGCTTTTGAAAACCTTTTGAAAACCTGCGCTCCATAATTAAGGTATCGATTTCGCAAAACACAGCCAAGCATGCATTGTGGTCGCTGTCATGAAACATTTATTTGTACAGGAACGCTGAGGGGCTCAGAAGAAATGATAAAAGTGGTAGCCTTGTATGCCAATACATAACTGCGCGCGACCTTTCACTGAACGCACAGTCGTTTTCTGTAGGACGTTGGCCAGTACTGAGATGATTCTGTCCTTGAGATCCTGGAGGCTTGTTGGAGCTGTTTGATGCAATCCAGTGGGGTCAAATCTTGCGACCTCGGTGGCCATGGAAGGGGGCCCGAAGCGCCCAATCCATTGCGAAGGAAAGTTTTTGTCACTAAAACGCACAGCTCAATAAGGCGAATGTGGTGACGCTCCATCGTGTTGGTACCATATCGAACGCAAAACGCTGAGTCGAACATCCGATACGAAGTCCGCAACCACATCCTTTAGAATGCAGTCTGGGTAACGCTTGGCTGTCACGTTTCCTTCAACAAAGTACGGCCCAAAGATGCGGCCGCGAAAAATTCCACACCACACATTTACAGAAAATTGCCCCTGGTTCCTGTGTTCTTGCAGCCCGTGTGGGTTTCCTATTGAGCAGTAGTGTGCATTGTGTAAATAACTATCGAATCTCTATAAAAGTGCGCATTGTCGCTCCAAAGTGCATTATTTAGAAAGTTTTCATCTTTTTCAACACTGGATGAGGCCCCAGTTGCAGCAGTGAGGCCTTCGCTGGAAGTAGCTGTCCGTGAGTCCCTAATGTAGAGATAGGTGATATGGGTATAACTGATGTTTAGACAACACTCTCCAAACTGAAGCGACATTGATTTGACATGCATCAGCGAATTGTCTCACCCTCGCCTGTGGCTTCCAGCACACGTACGCCAAGACGTCGGTCTCAAATCCTTAGCTCAGGACAAGATTCCGTCTAGTTCTTTGAGGATGCACCGCTTCGGAGCTGCGAAAACGGTTGAACGCCGTTTTGAACGAAGGAAGTGACGGTACGGGACGTCCGGTTTGTTTGTCGTGCAGTACATACACGTGCGGCAGTGTGGTTTCCAACCGCGTTCACGTATGCAATAACCATGTCGATTCTTTCAGCCGTCATAAAATGTCCACTCGCAGCTGCAGCCATGTTGAGTGGCGGAAAGGATAAAACAGCCGATACTAATGCCCTCCAAATGGAACTGATATCGCGGGTTTCACCACACGTTTCAGACTTTTACTTTTTTCGGAACTCATGGCCTCGCGCGCTGGGCTTGAGTAATGACAAGTCACATTAGGCGGCCGAGAAGGCTGCACGCAGATGGCGGCCACGACGAGCCACATTCCGTTCGAGCCGCAGGTAAAGCGCGGCGTGCGTGTGACGCATCCTGCTGTGAGTGACGTCATTACCGGGGTGTGACTTTGAAGAGAGAGAGTGAGTATTAATTTTATTGAGTGTCCGGCAGGGTTCAGCGTGGCCGGGCCTAGGCCTCCCGCGTGGGGACATCGAGATCTTGTCTGCGCGCAATTACATTTTCGCAAGTCTAACGACGAATATCGGGCTGGCTGCTCATCCTTTACAATTTCCTAATTAAAAATAGACTCCTAACTGTAATACCTAAAAATTTAATGAACAAATTTCAGTTAATTATCACCTAAATAGCACTTAGAACCCGTTTTATAGCGCCCGCTACTGCCCCTGATCACTTTGCACAAGAAAAACAATTACCTCCGAAAGCCTATCTTTTTTTAATTCTCTGTAACACCCTGTATATGGACTGGAATGACCGTGGTTCTTCATGCGATGTTTTGTTCAATGCCTAGCACGATGCAGGCGCTAGTCTCGACTATACCACGGTACATTTCGTCTGTGTCGCCTGCAATGGCGCCTTTAGCGGTAGTTCTCTCTGTTTATTTGTTTTTCGTACGTTTGTGTGTGATCGCAGTTCGACCATCTCACCACTTCGCAAGCGCAAATGCTCGCTTCATATTACGATCTCATACTTCTGATTCACAAAAATATTTCGGCTGTTCATTTCGTTTGCCCGTATGATACTGCAATGGTGTTCCAGGCCTTTCACGAGATCGGCCGCAGATTCAAGCTCCGAGTATGCGCTCAGACCCGCGCATACATAGATGTGGAGAACGTTTTTGGCGAGGTGTTGGTTGAGCGCAATACGAGAGCTTGGTCTTCGTAGCGTTCTGCGCAATGGAAAGGCGGATATGCTTTAAGATATGCTTGGCTGATTGAAGAATGTCCTTTAATAAAAGCCCTCACGAGCACATTGCTAGAAGCATCTGTGCTGGTATATATATGTGGCCACACAGTTGTCACCTATGGCAGCCGAAGCAAGTGCTGATTTTGTCTTCGCTGACTGTCGTACAGCTTGATGACCGGGCCTTCTGCACAAATGCTTAAGAGATAAAGAGAAGATTTCCCAGCGCTGATAAACATTCAAGCACACTGGGTAGGTGAGGCGCCGACACGCAAGGCCCGATTGCGGCGCCTTTCATTCGAGTGCCAGCCCTCTATGGTAAAGCTGCAGCATTACAGATACAATATGCCGCTAAATTTCTACAGTACACCCGCTTGTTCTAGGTTAACGTTCAACAAGCTGATATGCGCTTTTGTCGAGATCATGCGTGCATTCCTTGCCAGCAACAAAAGCCGGCGGCCGATAGGCTACGGTTTAACGAAGCGTATCCTGATTCTTTTCTGATTACAGCTTACAGGAAGCAGTCCACGAGCGTAGAAATCGCAGCGACCACAGCGGAGTCAATCACCATGCAGGGTCGATCGTCGGCGGTCATACCAGTCATACTTTCTGCGTAGTAAACAAACACGCCATAATGCGAGAGTACGGCTTGTCGTTTGATAAACAACTCACGGGCAGCTTTTCCGTCCTATGTGGTGTCGAGTGAAACACTTTAGATTGCGATTGCTCATCGCATGCTTTTGAGGATTTCTCGAAGCTTGTACAGCACACTATGCACCGAAAGCACACGCTCGAGCTGTCGTCGCCGATGTATGCGGGTGCGACACGATCAGCTGTTCGTTCTGGAGTGTGCGGCAGCCCTCAATAACTTCAGGTCGTCGTTTCCGATATTAAGGCGGAAGCCTTTAATGCCTCATCGTTGTAAGCAGGGGTTGTCAACAGAAATGTCATGCTTTTCAATTGGTCGAAATGGTAGTGACGTCACAATGCGCGAATTTCAAACGGGGCCAATTGTACTTTGGCTACTAACCATGCAACCAATTAAACAAGTAAGTTTGACTGAGTTTACTTAATTGCTTACTTGACCAATTAGTCTAATTAACATTTATAATCAGACCAGATAAATAAATAAAACCGAGTACGAAATTGGCCGAGCTTAGGAATCGAACCCCGGTGTCCGGAGTGCGAGTCGAGCACGCTACCACTTCGCCATGCAAGCTCGATGGTTTGGAATGAACAAAGGTGCGTCTAGTGAATACGGTGTCTTCGTTCACTCCCATCTTCCTCCCTTCCCGTTACGGGAAGAGACAGATACATTTCCTTTCCTCAAAAACCAGTTTACCGACGAGCAAGGCGTATTTGTCCGCGTTTCAGATTGGTCCAAATTGTCGTGACGTCACCGCGCGAATTTTGACGGGTGTCCACCGAAATATGTGAGGAGGTTACTGCGCAACTTCCTTTCCTCAAATAGAATTTTCGACTAGTGTCTACTGAAATATGTGAGACAGTTACTGCGTAATTTTCTTTCCTCAAATACAATTTTCATTTTCTTCATTACGGCCCCTCTTTCTTCTTTCACTCACACTTCCTCCCTTCCTGTACGGTGGAGCTCAGGTGTCCACCGAGATGACAGAGAATTACAGCCCTATTACCTTTCCTCAAAAAGCGTTGCGTTTAAAGGGCAACGCATCGTGCTTCAGTACACTACCAGCTTCGGGCTGTCCAGGAGGCCCGCGAGGCGGCGTAGAGCTTCGGGCTCTCTGTGCCGACGTGGGAGCTGCCCTCTACACCTGGCACCTAGCCGAGTGTCCTTCAGGACCTCTACTGTGGGAAATAAAGTTTTACCACCAACACCATCGCGCCGAACGGGTGGTGGCGTTCCTTGGACTCCGTGGCAGCGCTACAACACGCTGTCGCGTTCCACTCCTAAAGGCGAAGCTTAAGCGTCATTAATTGGCAGTTAATTAATGCACAACCAAAATGTGCAGTGAACAATCGCGTAGCAGAATGCAGCACTCAGGCTTTCGCCTTTCACCAGTTTAGCCGCTAAAGTTCCTCGTAATTTTTCTGCCGCACGCGCGCGTAGCAACCAGAGGCAGCAGAACATGAAGCTAAGGAGAGCATCTGCCCTCAATATCCGCGGAGGGTTGGTTCCGGTGGCCGCTAGCCCATGTGACCATGATGTGAAAGGAGCGCACTGTTAAGGCTCTCCTTTACTCAGCCGGAGTACCCAGTTTCGAACCCGACCGCGGCGGCCGCGTTTTCATGAACGCGAAACGCAAGAGGCGCCCGTGTGCTGTGCATATCACTGCACGCTAAAAATCCCCATGTGTTCGAAATTATTCCAAAGCCCCGATGAGCGGCCCCAAAGAGTGCGCTCTATGTCGTCACGACGCTGCCGCTCTCCGCGCTCGCATTGGCTGCCGCTTCCCGTCATTGACATATAGGAGTCTGGACCCAGGCGAAAAGCTCCGATCGGACGTTGCGACACCGTTCGCAACGGCGTGCCGCAGTCAGTTGCACTCGCTTTTCGCACATGCATCACCGCTTTTAGACTACTCCCTCTTCGGCTGCGTATCTCGACGCGCGCCGACGTTCAGGCGCGGCACTCCACTCTCCGCCCTCGGAGCGAGGCCGTGGGGGAGAAAATTCTCCCCCATCTCGTCCTGCCTGGCCGTGGAGTATCCCCCCTGCCCTAGCGAGGGCGAAAATTTGCTTGTGTCCCTGCTGGTGAGTCGGACAACCTCGATTCCTAAGCGTATTTTGTTGCTAGCTGGCGTTATTGTTGTTGTAGCAATAAATGTCTGCTTGTGTCAGCCAGAATGTCGTTGCTTTGTTCCCTCAGAGCAAGGCCCGCCGTGGTCGGCGTGCACTCGGTGGCGTAGGCGGTCACGGGTTGTGGTCCAGCGGTTTTGAACGGTGTAAGCCGTGGTTACGCAGGGATAACGTATTGCCTCTTCTATTAAAACCCCACACGTGTGAATGTTCATATATGCAGAGCTCGTTATTCTTAAATTAACATTCATAGATCCCTGAGAGTCGTCATACCATTCTTGGTGCAGTGGTGCCGCAGTTATGCGATGCGGGACGATTGCCTTGTTGTGCCAATCACTGCCACCAGTGGGGCTTGTGCAACCCAGGTTGCT
Organism: Amblyomma mixtum; assembly: GCF_055824585.1. NCBI lineage: Eukaryota > Metazoa > Arthropoda > Arachnida > Ixodida > Ixodidae > Amblyomma > Amblyomma mixtum. The sequence continues at coordinate 20,167,718 of NC_143017.1, forward strand.
CATGTCGAGCAACTTCTAGCGACTAGCCATTAATATAACTGCCAGCCGCCACGGTGCGCAGTTTGCCACAATTCGGTGGGAACGTTATCATGACGTCACAAGTTTAAGTGACCTATGCTGTCCACCTGCCTCCTAGGTTGCTTCTTTGGGGATTTTTCGCCAATGGTCACGAACGCCGACGCTGGATTTTCGGCCACGCAAGCTCCTTAAACCTTTCGCGTTAAATCGTACGCAAACATGTGAAAGCGAAGACTCATAATCTCGTGCTGTCACATCCATCTAGCGTGCAATGCTTTAGAAATACCGAAAGCACATTTCGCCGGCGCCAATTAACTTTCTGCCTAAACACCAGGCTTCGTTCAGTTTTGTGGTCACATATTCTGAGTGCCGTTTTCGTACAGTGTAGCACAGACAGCTTTCGTTGGGCAAATTTAAGAGCTGGCGCATTTCGTTTTGCCTGAAGAAAAAAAGAAAAGTATGTCGGGGTGCAATAAAGTGGGGCCGAACCGAGTCAGGAACCAGTTCGGAAGATTTCTTTGAATCGTTCCGGTTCGGATTAATTTCCAACATGACGAAAAGACGTTTCGATTCTTTCCTGTTCGACCCCCTGCATGGTCCCCGTTTAATTTGATTTCATTCCGTCTGGGCAGGTAAGCTTCGACGGTGGAAAACGAGCGACGCAGAGGGGCCACCTTGCAGAAATTTAGCCTCTCCGCCTCTCCACACTGTCCGTGTCCCAGCATTCCAGCTGGTCTACACAAAGCGAAATATATTGCGCTACAAATGAAAGTATGCTTGCTATTTCATTCGGACAGCGCCGTAAGTGTACAGCCGAACTTTATACTTGATTTCATTGCAGGCTGCACATGTGCTTGCTTTTTCCTGCTGTCCACATAATGACTTTCTCAAGCAAACAGGCCATTGATGAACCCAAGGAAACCGGCCATATGTTAATAACTTTCTCTCACTTTGCGTGACCCCCGTCTCCGCTTTAGTTATAATGATAATAATCATGTTTATTCAGTATAATCTCAACATACAGAAAACGGAAGCGCCAAAGGCACAAGTGGGCTTGTGCGGCGACAACCGGCCGCCGCGGCAATCTTCGCGCTACGTCAAAGCTCCATCAGAGGCAAAACAAAATTAAAAGACTTAAATATAAAGAACATAAAAATTTTTGCACAAAACAAAATGAAAAAGCACTGATAAGATTTTAGTACATGTTAAAGGTTCCCTAACGCTTGAACAGCAACACGTAGTTTTTTGCGGGTTTAAAGAAAATAAATCGTCCGCTAATTCGTTAAAGATAGCTGGCACGTAATATTGTCCAGTTGCTTCGCCGTAGTGAGTGAGCACTCTCGTTTTAGGATAACGAGGAACATGTCTCAACGGTACCGGTTTCGTATTTATGTGCCTGTATGCGCTGCTCCAAAAATATTTCAGTTACATGGTGTAAACGCTGCTGCCATGACGGTAGCTGCGGAATATTTCATCGTTTCCTTGTGGCAGTTCTACTGACAACAACGGAGCAGGAATACGAGGCGCGGTTGGCAAAGCGCGCTCTGCTGCACGGACTCTCCTCTGTGGACAGGGACGGTCAGCTGTTCTCTCACCTGGTGCCAGTAGGGGTCTTTGTCCGCCAACTGCGCCGCCTGCTCCTGCATGAAGCGTAGTGTGGTGCCGATGAACTGGAACAGCTTGACACAGCCGTCAGGCTGGTGAGCGCAGTACTGGCTCCATAAGTTGTCATAATGCATGCGGGCCCTGTCGGCGGTAGCGTAGCCTTCGAAGATACCCGCGCTGAAAGCCTGGTCGCGGTCTGAGAAGCTGCCGTTGGTGTACAGCTCCAGGAAACCGTAGCTGGGAAGAGGGGGGAACGCTCATTGCACCACTCGCGCACTAACGGAGAGGACAGTAAAATTACACTGCCGAGTTCATATCAATACCGCAGGAAGCAGTACTTTCAGTCATGACAGAAGGAAACATATGGTTTCAGACATGGCAGATGAACGAAACACACGCACACAAGACAGGGTACGGGACGAGCGCAAACTTACAACTGATTTTATTCAAAGGATACAGCACATATTTGAAGGAAAGAAGAATGCACAAAAAAATGCATTCTTCTTTCTTGCAAATATGTGCTGTGCCCTTTGAATAAAATCAGTGGTAAGTTTGCGCTCGTCCCGTACCCTGTCTTGTGTGCGTGTGTTTCGCGCAACTGCCATGTATGGAGTATTGAGCCAACAACCCCGACAACACGTTCTACTTAGAAACATATGGCCATGCTGTAATTTCGAGCCGCCCCCCTGTCGCAGCCACCGAAAATAGGCGAAGTACGAAAGCAACTGCCTAAGTTGTGCGCCGATTGAGAATTCAAGCCCATGACCAAGGCAAGTCTCTTACGAACGACATTGTGAAAATTGCCTTGATTTCACTTTTGCCTGTGAGTTAGAGGGCTATCGGAGCATCCAGGAAGGTTCGTTTAGGAGAGAGTGTGATATATCTAGAATAATACAAAGCTCTTGTCTCACGGCTTGGTAAAGGTCTTCGTGAATCTATATCAAATACAAAATTTGCTCTAGTGCCCCCCTGATTTCTTCAACAACATTTTTGATTCCATACTCTCATCTCAACAGAGTTACCATATTATTTTTTCGAAAATATTTTCAGTATATCTGACGGCTTGTTGAATTTCATTGCCGAGTGCAAAGCTGTGTTTCAATAAGACTATAAATTTCGTTAACCGCGCCACATATTTCCCCGAGAATGTTTCGGCATTTTCTATCCCATAGGGCAGTAAGCAACCGCCGCGGTATCTTAGTACGTATGGTGCTCAGTGTCACAAAATTCACCGCATTTTTGAAAGAAACTAGAACAGTGCCATGCGGATGCTTCTCGCCGGTGCGCGTCGTAAAACAGGGGAGAAAGAAATCCTGGAGAGCGACTAGCCTTGTGCGTGTGGTCGCCCCTCCACCACCGCTCTCCGGCGTGACGCGCGGGGTGATTGAGTCAATCATGACTCAATTTTCGAATGTCGGAGACGTTTCTACTCCCCCTCCCCTTTCACTCGCTCGTCGGCGGCGGCTCCAGACCCGAAAAATCTGGAAGCAAGTCGAAACCACTCCCGGCTTTTGACCAATGGGGTTGCGCGCCCAGCGCGTGAAGGAGGAGACTGCACAGCCGATAATGTGTGTAAGTGCACGCCTGCCCTGGCGCGAAGAACAGACAGATGTGGAGCAAGCCTATATAAGAAGGGCGTTGACCGCTGTAAAGAAACGACATCTGGTTCCTCCTCCTACTGCTACCACGATAAGGGGGGGAAATCTGACTGTGCAGCCTGCTCGTGGCCCCCCCCGCCACCGAATACGGGCCGGTGTAGTTTCGGCTACTAGGCTTTGTTTCGGTGCAATGCCAGCAGTGGGGATGGGATGGCCGGGACCCATCCTCTGGGGATGCAAACCCCCAATGGGAGTGGCAGCGACTCCCAGACGACTGTGAGGGCCAGTCGTGCACGTGAGGTCCGATGCCTGAGCGGAGGCAGGCCTGGGTTTATACTCAGGTTGGACCCACGAAATCCGGCCCGGAAGGCATGTCAAAACGCCGAAAGGTTTTCGAATACATGCTACCTTCCTTCCTCTGCGCGCGGGGGCGTGCAAGTCTGGCTACCGGCGCGTCGGTTTCTGGTTACGGAGAAACCAGGTCCGCGCGGGGGTTCATAGTGGCCAGGCTCTGAGGACCGCCGCCCCGGGGAAGCGGCCTTACGGCCGGCCGCAGGCTTAACCGCCTGCGGGATGCCGGGGGATGAGGGCTTAGTACTGCCTCGTAAGAGTCTGGCGAAAACCGAAGATGTGTGGAGTACCGGTGGAGTAGGCCCGGGTCATCTCATCCTAAGCCACGTTCTTGGTTAGTGGCCCGGTCGCCCAGCCTTGAACACTCTCTCCTCAGTAGGAGAAGAGTAAGCTAGGAGAGGAAATAAGTGCATGGATGGTTGGAGGAAGCACAGATGGACCCCCCGGAGCGACCAGTTCTGAGGCCGCGAGGCCGTTGACGTTCTGGACCTCCACTGGCTCGGGACTATCACACATACTTCCGGTGTCCGAAAAACTGCGAAAAACCTTCGACGGCTAGTAGCCGGCAGGTGGGAAAGGCCTTCTAGTGTGCGATGAGGAGCCCCAGGTAGCTACTGACCCCGTGTTAGGTTTTCCTGTCTCCGACGGTCGGAGCCCGTTGCGTATGGTGGGTGGTCGGGCATCCCGTGAGTGGGGCCGCACCATTGGGCAATCTCGATGCTCTCCCTGCCCTGGCCAGGCGGGCCAGTAATGGAGTCGAGATAATTGAAGGATCAGAGCAAAAATCTCGCTGTCCCCATTCCCTTCCCACGTCCCATTTCCCTTTCCGCTACTTCCCAGGGGAGGTCAGGGGAGCCTCCCCGGGCCCGCTCTCTCGGCTGTGGGTCGCTAATGTAGCATTATCCCTAATATTTTATTTTTCCACCCACGGGTGGTCAAATTACAACTTGCCTACGGGCATCCTCTTTTATTTTCCAATTGGGTTAAGCCTGTTGTGTGTAAACGGTGCAGGCAGGGGCCTATTATTTTTATTTCCTTTTCCGTTGCCCCAACCTATTCAATGTCCCTATCTATTCAATGCTACCACGATAGTAAACTTTTTTGCGTCTATCTATTTTTGTACCCTTTCTGTGCTTAACAAACCGGTAGAAAATATTTTAGGTTCCTTAAGCACCATTAACAGGTTGTAAACAAATGCACACGATGTTCATGCGAGCGGTTTAAAGCGGTGTCTGCATGCATGTACTATCGCGCTCAATATGAGTTGCAACGCGCGGTCATCGACCGGGGCTCGTTCCGTGGTGTGCTTCCTCCAAACAGTCGCTCGGAATTCTGGGAGAAACTTCTTCCTGAGCGGGGGTGCTGTTCTTTCCTGGAACAGCAGTTTCTCCCAGAATTCCGAGCGTCTGTTTGGAGGAGGCACGCCACGGAACGAGCCCCGGTCGATGACCGCGCGTTGCAACTCATATTGAGCGCGATAGTACACTCGCCGTAAAAAGCAAATGGAAGGCGACTCTGTCGAAAAATTTTAATTTCTCTAAATCTAAAGCATAACTAGCCATGTTTATTGGTGCACAGTGCAATTCGCAAAATCACAATTAGGCTGCACATATCTATTCGAGGAAGCAAAAATTGGGGGGAGAGGGGGTTGCAACGAATAAAATATTTCGTTAATATTACCTCCCATTTGCTTCTGGCGGCACCTGTTCACAGTACGACAATTACTTGCGCAGCCGCAGGAGCATTAAGCCTCGCCATTTTAGATAATAACAATAAAAAACATTAAGCAAAGCTTTCAGAGGATGCAATGATAACCATTCAGATGATCCATCCGTTGGCTCGAAGAGGTGGATCTCCGCGACATGAAGCCCGATCACGTTTAACACGCCTCAAGGGATCAAATTAGGATTCTCACATGCCTTTCGAGGCTTCGGCCAAACCATAGTGTCGTCTTCCCACTCCTTTAGAACCGTATCAGCCGAAACACTGCCTGTCGGAACCGAACCATCAGACGCAGCAGCCGTCCTGGCGAGGCGTGCGCCGAGCAGTCAGGAGGCGTGTAATGGCGGCGTGATCACGTGATGGAGGATGGCAGCCGCCATGATACGGCGCTGTAAAGCGTCTAGAAAGTGGCCCAGCAATGACGGGCATCTGTAACACTGCGCTTGCGCGACGCGCGCAGCGTGGCCGCGGAGTTGGCAGCGGCGGCGCACCTGTTACGCGGCGCATGCGCAGTAGTAGCTTTGGCTCGGCCCGATGACCTTGCCTGCACGTAGCGTAGAAAAGCCGTGCAGAGCGAGCTTGGAGCTCGAGTGTACTTTTGTGTCAGCTTTGGTAGCTGAGGGGTTCTTTGTCAAGCTTAGCGCAGCCATGATGGTAGGCCCCGGCATTCGACAAGCCGTGTAGAGCGGACACAGGGAGAAAGGGATGAGGGCATGAAAAAATGAAAGAGAAAAGAGAGAAGCAGAAAATTGAAGCCACTATGAAAAATCAGCCTTCGTTAAAGTCACAGCCTATCATGCAGGCCAATAGTTCTCAGGAAGCGGAGTAGTGCCTTGGAGGCCTTCACCGCCGACGATCGCCGCGGCCAGTGGACTAGAATCTTCATTTCCGTCAGTGTGCGTAGATCTAGACGCTCCAGCGCACGGCTCAGAGACTGCGCTTTACGCATGGCAGTCACAAAGAATGTGGAATATAGTCTCGTCATACTCGCAGATGCCACATGCAGGGCTATCAGCCATACCGATTAAGAAAGAGTAATGGTTGGTGAAAAATACACCAAACCATAGCGACACAGCAAAGTTTCTTCACGTCGTGTATAGGCCGGATGGAAGCCGGAGATTCAGATCTGGGTCCAAGGATTTTAAACGGGAATTGGAAAATTGGCCGGAATCCCCCGCGGCAAGCGCGAAGCCATCACTGCCTTACTCCGCACGCACATCAAAATTCCGGAAGGCGCTCACGTCAAGAAAGAACTAGTCTGGAGGTTTAGCTCGAGCACCGCATACCCTGCACTAAAATTCACGGCTCTCTGAACAGTGACCTCGTTCAACGCTGCGGTTGTGCGTGTTTATCCATCATGCATTTTTCCCAGCTGCTAAACAGTCCTATTAACATGAAACATTCACACGGAATTTCGGAGTCTTTCATTACAAGCAAGGTCCCTATAGCGCAAGGCGTGACATCCATATTCTTTTTTAAGAGTATGATGAAGTGTGGCCCAAGCGAACATAGCATCATAACACACCACAAATAATTTCATTTTTCAATAGTTTCTCGTTGCTCCCAAAGGCAGCAATTCACTGACCATGGCACAAACGTTACCTTGGCGCGAATGCACATCTTAACGCGTAGGACCCACATTTGACGTTTAAAAAAGGTTCCTGTGGCCTATTACCGGTGTGAAAAAAGGCTAGGTAGGGCTGCATGTATATGGGTACAGGAAGTAATGACTGATCACAACCTTTTTCATCTGACTTCTGAACAGGCCGTACACGTGTTCTAAAGGAAAGCAAACAGTCATGAATCCGAATATATGAGAACAAAATGTTCTTACGACCGTGTTCAGAAAACACAGATGAGGACCTAGCCACGGAATAATCAAAGCTGCCAGGAAGGAATGGTTTGTGGTTTGAAAAAAACGTTAGAGATCACTGCGGCTGCCCGCTATGGGGGAATGCGAAAGTAAAAAACTTGAAGCATGTTCGACGAGAAGTGCGCAACCTCTTCACCAGACTCTATCAATGAAGAGAACAATTATGCCGACGCATAGGTTCCCTTCCATAGCACCCCAGAAAAGCAAAAAAAAATTATTTGTAGACCATTTGCAGTCAGAAAGCGACGTAAGTGTGTTGTGCGAAAGTTTCACAGCGTAACGTCTAAACGAAAATGTTGCGAATTTGTGTCCGCGTCAGCAGGAAGTGCTCCCTACCTCTCCAAGAATGATTTTTTTATTATACTCATTTCTATAAGAAAACAAAATGGCTGAGGCTTAACTTGGTTAAGCCTGGAGAATGCCAAGCATCATCGTGTCGCGTAATTTGGAGGCGCACAACCACAGCGACGGCGCGAGGTGGGCCCCTGTTTCTCCACTGCCGTGACGTCATCGTGTCACGTGGCGTGGCATCATCGTGTCACGTGATTTGGAGGCGCACAACAACAGCGACGGCGCGAGGTGGGCCCCCGTTTCTCCACTGTCGTGACGTCATCGTGTCACGTGGTGTGACGTCATGTATCACGTGATTTGGAGGCGCACAACCACAGCGACGGCGCGAGGTGGGCCCCCGTTTCTCCACTGTCGTGACGTCATCGTGTCACGTGGTGTGACGTCATGTAGCTAAAGTAGTATGCTTCGCATAAAAAATGGTGACGACATCAGCATAGGGCAAAGTTTCTATTTTACGCGGTACGACCAAGAAGCCATGATTAGCTGCGTTTTTGAGGATACTGAGCTGTAGGCGGGTCGAGATATACAACGTGAGTTAGGAGAATGGTATCGAACAACTGGACATATGATTACGATAGTCTATAATCCGAAATTTTGGCGGAGCTCTTCACACGCTACCCGCCACCGCTGGCAGGTGCCATGTTGCGCTGCTAGCCACCCTCCGTGATCTTCCCGTGGCAACCTTCTTCCAGGTGGCGTTTCGCTCGTCTACTTCGACAACTAGTTACGCCGACCAAGGCGAAGACAACGATGCGGGACGCAGGAATGGGCGCCTGAGCTCGTAAAAAGCGCACCCTGGCACCGACAAGAGGGCCTCACCCAGCTTTTAGCTTCCTTACACACCCCGTGTGTTGAGTTCTAATTTTAGCGCGAATTTATGAAATTGGGATGCTATTTATCTATCCCAGCCATTTGCACTAGACTTTTTACCGTTTTTTAATGTTCGATATTTTACGATATTGCTACGGACGCTGGGAGGACGACGAAGTGGTTTTGTTAAGAAGACGACGCTGAGGTGCGAGCTTGTGTGCTGTGAGACTACTCCAAGCCGTCGGTCCCTTGCGTAGCAGATTACCTCTGCTGTTTCTATTGCTGCTTCTAGCCGCCACGTATCATTTGGTGGAGGTGCGGAGGTGGTGGAGGAGTTTTAACGCCTGCCGCCATGTCCACGGTTCGCGTCGCCGAAGGCAGCCCCGCTGCCGTGATTGGAATGTGCACTGCGAGAGTCAGCATTGCCGGACGTCATATACCCGTTCTGTTCACCGTCCTGACCAGGTGCCCTCAGGACATAATCCTTGGCCTTGACTTTTTAACCGCCCATTCAGCTCTTATTGACTGTTCCTCAGGCCTTCTCCGATTGGATCTGCCCCTGTGCAATGACGACTCCACCAGCTCACCTCGCCTTCAGTCCACCGAGTTTGCTCGTCTCCCGCCACAAGCTGCTGTCTACATCCCTATGTCGCCTTCTCCTCCCGTCCCTGATGGAGACTACGTCGCCTGCCCTATCACCGCTGTGATTCTGAATCGTAACGTCCTCTTTCCCCACACCATTGTCCACATCACCAACAACTGCACCTGCCTCCCTGTCCTCAACTTCAGCCTGTCCCCTCAGGTACTTCCGACCGGCATTTCACTTGCTGATCTGTCCCCATTGACCGATTGCACAGTCTCTGTCCTGGCTCCTGACCCAACGACTGCCGTATCCAATGTCCCTACATCGCAGCCCTCCAGTGAGGATTCTATTTCCCGGATGATAGCGGCCGATCTACCCTCTGCTGATTCTACAGCTCTTCACAGCCTCTTGTCCTCCTACAGTGATATTTTTGATTTTGGGGACCGTCCCTTGGGTCAAACCTCTGTTGTCGCCCACCACATTGACACCGGCGAGGCCCGCCCTATTCACAGACGGCCCTATAGGGTCTCCCTCGCAGAGCGCCGTGTTATTCAGGCAGAAGTGGACAAGATGCTGGCCCGCAACATCATCGAGCCTTCGACTAGTCCTTGGGCGTCCCCTGTCGTGCTTGTTAAAAAGAAAGATCAAACTTGGCGATTCTGCGTCGATTACCGCCATCTGAATGCCGTCACAAAGAAAGACGTCTACCCTTTGCCCCGAATTGACGACGCTCTCGACTGCTTGCACGGCGCCAGTTACTTTTCCTCCATCGATCTTCGCTCAGGTTACTGGCAGATCGCTGTCGATGAACGGGATCGGGAGAAAACCGCCTTTGTCACCCCGGACGGCCTGTACCAGTTTAAAGTCATGCCTTTTGGCCTGTGCAATGCCCCTGCCACCTTCGAGCGCATGATGGACTCCCTCCTGCGCGGTTTTAAGTGGACGACATGCCTCTGCTACTTAGATGACGTGATTGTTTTTTCGTCCACATTCCAAAGCCATCTTCATCGCCTTTCAGCCATACTTGCCGTCTTCCGCCGCGCTGGTCTTCAGCTGAACTCGAAGAAATGTACCTTCGGCCGCCGACAGCTCAAGGTCCTTGGCCACTTGGTCGATTCTGCTGGGATCCAACCCGACCCCGACAAGGTCCGCGCCGTGCGTTCATTTCCCACTCCGCGCTCCTCCGGTGATGTGCGCAGCTTTCTCGGCCTATGTTCCTATTTCCGCCGGTTCATCCAGAACTTTGCGGAAATAGCCCGACCTCTTACCACGCTCCTCAAGAAGGACATCCCGTTCTCTTGGGGACCCCCCCAAGCTGACGCCTTCAGAGCCCTTATCAATGCCCTCACTGCTCCGCCTTTGTTGGCTCACTTTGATCCTTCAGCCCCTACGTAACTTCGGACCGATGCGAGCGGCCATGGCATTGGTGCCCTACTTGCTCAGCGGCAACGCAACAAGCTTCGCGTTATTGCGTACGCCAGCCGTCTCCTTTCTGTGTCAGAGCGCAACTATTCTATCACCGAGCGGGAATGCCTCGCCCTGGTTTGGGCTATTGCCAAATTCCGCCCTTACTTGTTTGGGCACCCCTTCTCTGTTATCACGGATCACCACGCCTTATGCTGGCTTTCTTCGCTCAAAGACCCTACAGGCCGGCTGGGGCGCTGGGCTCTTCGCCTTCAAGAGTACACATTTTGTGTCGTCCACAAGTCCGGCCGCTTGCACCAGGACGCGGATTGCTTGTCCCGTTACCCTGTCGATGCGCCTTCCTCCAACGAATGCGAGGCTGACGCCTGCGTCTTATCCATCTCGGCCTTCCGCAACATTGCGCAAGAACAGCGCTTGGATTCTTCGCTACGTTCCCTCATCGACCGCCTCACTGCCTACCGCTGTGATGCGTCCCTTGCCCCGTTTGTGCTCCATGAGAACGTCCTCTACCGGCGCAATATGCGGCCTGACGGCGCTGACCTCTTGCTCGTGGTCCCGCAACACCTGCGCCGCAGCGTCCTTGAGCAGCTTCATGACGTTCCCACGGCCGGTCATCTTGGAGTCTCCCGCACCTACGACAGCGTGCGCCGCCGCTTCTTTTGGCCCGGTCTATACCGTTCTGTCCGCCGTTATGTGGCCGCTTGCGAGCTGTGCCAACGACGGAAGACGCCCTCGGTTCTCCCTCCCGGACACCTTCAGCCGATTCCCATCCCCGAAGACCCGTTTTCCCGTGTCGGCCTCGACCTGCTCGGCCCTTTTCCGGTGTCTGCTATGGGAAACAAATGGATCGCGGTCGCGACGGACTACTCCACGCGCTACGCTATTACGCGAGCGATCCCAACCAGCTGCGCAACTGATGTCGCTGACTTTCTCCTGCACGACGTCATACTCCACCACGGTGCTCCCCGTCACCTGCTCACCGATCGCGGCCGCTGCTTTCTTTCCAAAGTGGTCGCCGAACTGCTCCGCTTCTGCTCCGTCCGTCATCAATTCTCCACGGCCTACCATCCGCAGACGAACGGGCTCACTGAACGTCTGAACCGTACCCTCACCAACATGATTTCCATGTACGTCTCCGACCATCACCGCGACTGGGATATTAGCCTCCCATTTGTTACATTCGCCTACAATTCTACGCGTCACGATACAGCCGGTTTCTCCCCTTTTTATCTTCTCTTTGGCCGCGATCCTTTGCTGCCCTTCGACAGTGTGCTGCCCGCCACCGCCTCCACGAGTCCTTACGCTCGGGACGCCATCGCTCGCGCCGACGCTGCCCGTCTTGTCGCCCGCCAGCGGCTGTCAGCCTCCCAAGTCAATCAGAAACGACGTCATGACTGTCGCCGCCGTGACGTCACCTACTCTCCTGGCTCTCTTGTTTTACTCTGGGTCCCTTCCCGCCGTGTGGGCCTTTGTGAAAAACTGCTTCCCCGATATACAGGCCCTTATCGGGTCGTACGTCCGGTGACCGCGGTGACGTACGAGATCACCCCGCTACATCCGCCATCCCCGGCCGCTGCTCCCCGCACCGACATCGTCCATGTGTCCCGCCTCAAACCTTACAACTCGCCGTCTAGCTGGACTGTGTAGTGCGCACCGGGACGGTGCTTTTGCCGCGAGGGGGGTCATGCTACGGACGCTGGGAGGACGACGAAGTGGTTTTGTTAAGAAGACGACGCTGAGGTGCGAGCTTGTGTGCTGTGAGACTACTCCAAGCCGTCGGTCCCTTGCGTAGCAGATTACCTCTGCTGTTTCTATTGCTGCTTCTAGCCGCCACGTATCAATATGTTCCGTTTCATTAAATGTCACAGTGGCTTTAGCTGCCCTTGCCTGATTAAACTCCTAATTCACTAACTAACTATATGTTACGCTCGGAGTAATACAGGATGTACTACGTCCTCCACTGCGGACGAGGGTTTCGCTGGTGAACACACTCAAGGTTAGGTGGCACTACACATATATACGCCCGAAAGCAGATGGTCGGACAGCTGTCGCCATAGCTCAGTTTGTAGGGCACTGGACGAGAAATTCGTACGTCGTGGGTTTGGACCCTACCGGTGGCATGTGCTTGTTTTCTTCTACTTTCTAATGAATTATCTCTAATATAATTACCCTATTAAACTACCATTGATGGAGAGCACAAATTCAAAAAAAATCAACCTTGCTCCTCGGTTTCGGTGACTGTTGGCTTCCGTCATCTACGCTGGGGCATTCAATCTCTTGCCATTTTATTCTGTTACTAGGCTTTAGGCTATCAAAAGGGGGCTCTAAAATGAGGAAACGAGCCAAAACGTACAGAAGTATTGTGCAATCTCTGCATGCATCGTGTCTAGTGCTGCATATTGTGAACCATGCTAGCCCGCATACCTGTGATTGTACATTAAGAAAAAGAACGGCAGTATAGAAGTGCTTACCCATGGCTCGAGTATTTGGCACGAAAGGACCCCCATACAGGGCTACTGCCCTGTGGCTCCCCTTCCACGATTTCAAAAACGGGCGGCTCCTTGCTGACTTGTCTCACCCAGCCGCCAAATTCCGCGCAGCAGGAGGAAACCAGCAACAGCAGCGGCAGCCGGTTCATTGCCTGCAATTAAAAATAATGAATGGCGCGCAGGTCTTTGTTGCATCCACTCATTGTGATTAGCGCACGGATTCAGCACAACGCTAGTTAGCGTGAACTTTCGCCCGTAAGCTTTCGTTGGAATTCTCGCGTTTCGAGCCGCGTTATTGCTGACGATCGGTGATAAGTTTCTATTCCTCCTTCAGCGCCAATGTAAAGGCCGTGCAAATCGCATTTTAGGTTATGATAGGGGGGTCATTGGGGTATCTGTTACAGCCGGCGTCGTCGATTCGGTGGACGCAGTTATTGCGACACGCGTCTCTTCTTTCAATCTTTCAACTCACTTCTTCAACCTACCCTCTGTCTGCACGTGGTAGCGACTGGAACTCGACTCAGCTCGGCCGATGGGCATGCCCGTGCACTTTCCTTTTCATCCTCCCGTCAGTCTCAACAATAGTCGGGGTTGTTCTGTGCACGTTCTAAAAAGCATCATTATGTTTGTGTGCCTGCTGCCGCTTTCCGCCCGAATGCCCACACAACATAACACTAGCGACGAGCATACTGGTCCCGAACGCAGTCTACTAAAAAGCGCAAAGGACGTTCAAGACAGCGCCAAGACTTCTGCGGAGCTATAACACAATTTAACATGTGAATAAGCTCACGGGCGAATAACGGATTCAAGGCAGCCACTTGGAACGAAATCTAGTAAGCAAGGCCTACGATCGAGTGCCGCGAACTTTTCGGGCACCTCCCGCAATTTTCTCTGGGGAACGTCAACTTCAAGGCCTGCGAACAGCGTTTCAAAGCTTTCGTCATGGGAAGAAAGGTTAAGAAGACTGCCAAGAAGGAGATATTTCTAACGGTTTTCGGAAAGGCCATGTTTATAACAATTCAAAACATTTTCTTTCCAAACAAGCCAAAGGAAGCAGCCTAGGAAGACATCATTAAAACCCTCCGATGGCACTACGATTCCAAACGTGCCACGTTCATCTTACTGTCCTGTGATGCGGTTCGCAGAGGCGCACGCTTTCCTTCCTGTCCACTTCTCTTCCCACGCCCTGTTCCTGTCGCCGTCCTTTGTTAGCCTTTAGCATGCCGGACCCAATGGCCCCGCCGCTCTGGACATGTATATAATTTCATTAAAGGGGGGTGCACGACTTGCTGCGTGCGTCATACGGCCCCTTGATGACGTCGCCCGATTCTTCTCGCCGTCGCTGGAGATTTTCTGTACCTTCTGCGAGTTCAAACACGCATGCACACATGCCGCCGGCTTTGCTCGTAACGGGACTATTAATACTGTCGCATTGCAACTGTACAGTCGGAGAGAAAAGTCTCCAGACCACGTGTTCCTCTAACGAAGCCTATAGCTCTGCTATTGGTCGGCAGCTGGAGACCACACTTGCGGAGGAAAAAGTTAACTTTTTGTTCTTTCATCTCCAAAAGTGCGGTCTCCAGCCGCTGTCTGATAGTGGAGCTATAACCTTCGTTTGAGGAACACGTGGTCCGGAGACTTTTTCCCCGACTATACCTTGTTGGCGTCCGTCCGTTTCGATCAGAACGCATACTATTGAGCTTCATGAGTCATGTCCAAAAGCAAGTTCTACAAATTATGAGGTTGTATATGCTGTTTTCTATATACACAGCGTCCGAGAAACTTTTGTGATGTGCTTGCCATTCGTAAACAACTTAAGATCATTCGTAATCACAACACGAGATGCCAGAGCCGTAGGTCAGGCGCGAATTCCGTACACTATTTGCGGAATATTCAAAAATATTTCGTTCTGCTAGAAAGCCAAACGTTAATAAATTTCGCCACTGCTTGCAGTGCTTCTAACGTGGTATATCCTTTCTTCTTGTTACTTGGTATCATGGTCAATTTGACCCAGTAGAGCATTCTTGCAGGCTAGTTGGTTCATTTCAGCAAACGCTAGGACTGTGCGCATTACACAGGACAGGAGACATAGAAAGTGCGACCGTGGATTTTGTTCCTATGTCTCCTGTCCTCTTATTCACGCACTTCTACCTCTTATTAAATTTCACATCTTATTGAGGTATTGCTGACTCCGCTCCTGCAGTGTGCATATCAATTACTAGATAATGACGCGCACTTTCTTCCATTTTTATATGGATTGATTTGGCCTATACGTATGAATTGGTGGCAAAATTTAATACAGCTATTTCGAGTCGTTATAGCAACGGCAAAATTTTATCGTGGCTGGTCACCCTGAGCCCGCCTTTAAGGGCTATTTGGCTCTTGTCGAGAAAAAATTGGCTGGAGTTCCAGCCGGCTGTACCTAGTTTAGAGAGGGGAAGCTGTCGACGTTCTTGATAATAAGAATCATCAGATTCAGTCTACGTCTACGATACACAGCCGAAGCACTGGTTTCAGCGCGCGACCTCTCCATGGCTGTCTGTTAACATGCAAGCAACTTTTTCTCCTTTCTTCTTTCTTATCAAATGAAAGACGAGTCCCGTAGTTCAGTGAAATTACGAAGGCGAGCGAACGCCTCTGGCTCCGCGCGCCGCAGCTGCGCCGAGGTGCGGCGAGTCATATCCTACGACGTCACAGCCACACCCCTGCTTCGCCACTTGAAGGTCATTCTTCGGATCGACATGACCTTGAGATTTTGCATGGGAGCAGTAGAGCCGCTCTAAAAATGCCTGCTTATCGTTACGTAATTCACTGAGCTTGAGCATTATCTTCGTGAGACGCAGTAGACTTCTCTAATTCTCCGAGAGGCAGAATCTTGGGATGTGCTTCCTTATCTACATAAGAACCATTCGCATCACGCGTTTAAAAAAATAAAAACATTCTACAAGCACACTCCCAATAAGACACGGTCGATCCTCCGACGATATTTGGCCATTTATGTCGACATAGCTCTACACGAGAAAGCGATGAAACAGTCTTGGCTGGCCATATCAACAGGTGCAGTAGCAGGAATCCGCAAGTGGTATCGCCCCGTTTACATCACTTTTACAGTTTTCTGGCTCATCACTCCTCTTAGTAAAACACGTTGCGGGGCTTCTTGGTGATGGATTTTCTTTTCTTGAAATTTAAACAGCGCTACATTTTTGGGCGAATACACAGATAGCCATGACAGGAAGGGCTCCCGTCCTGTCATGTCTATCTGTGTATTCGTCTAAAAATGTATCGCTGTTTAAGTTTCAAGAAAATAAAATATTACTCCCCTGTTATCGCTAACGGCATATTTGTCATCACATGTCTGTAATGCTTCAATGGGACTTGACTTATTAATGCGTAAGCACTACTTGCCTCACGTGTGGCGCTGGTGTAGTCTTGTGAGGACTCGCCGCGTTTATGAATGGTAAGTGGAGAAGGAACAATTCTGCACATATCCGCATTGACCCGCTGAGCTCCGAATGATGTGCGGTTTGATGGCCAGCGTGAAATAAGTTACAGAAACGCACAGAATACTGCAGACATAATAAACCACAAAAGCACCAACGGAAACAGCAGTAGTGCACAACGCTTTAGCATTCATAGCATGCAAGGAGATTTAATTGCCCCCGGTTGTTCTTATTCCAATGTACTGTACCTTTAGTATACCCAGATGCATTGCACACGATTTTTGCTCGTTCCTTGACCTATGCATTGCTTCCGAGCCTATGGACCACCTTTGCTTGTCCTAACGGGTAACTGAGGGATGGAGTGTAGTGTGGCATTCAATCGGTCAATGAGCCGCGGGAAACTAAAAAGGTAAGTAGATTAACATTCCAATCAGGCAAGCGATGCATATTTCGTCATCATCCGTAGCCTCTCTGCGCCCACTGCAGAACTAAGGCGTCTCCCACATCTCTCCAACTAACCCTGTCCTCGGAAAGTTGAGGCTACTTTAGACTTGCAAATTTGGAAATGTCATCGAGCCACCTTACTTACTGCTGCCCCTTGCTGCCCTTGCCTTGTCTTGGTATCCAGTCCGTTACCATTAACGGCTGTCATTTATCGGGCTTTCGCCTTGCTTGCTGTGGCCATCCGCATTTCTTCTTCCTGATTTCGAATAGCATGTCACTATAAATCTCCTTTGATCCCTGACCCAGTCTGTTCTCTTCCTGTCGTTTACCGTTAGACCTATCATTTTCATTTCCATACCTTGTTGAGTTCTCCTCCATTTTAGTTGAGCCCTTTTCCTTAGTCTCGACGCTTCTGCCCCATAGGTGGGTGCCATAAAGTAAAGTAAAATAGAGCTTTGTCTCGATAGATACTGGTGAACGGCCATCATGATCTCAGAGTATGTGCCAAATTCGCTCCATCCCGGCCTTATTCTTCTAGTTACTTCACAGTCGTGGCCCAGATCTGCGGTCGCTACCGTCCCTAACAAATTCCTTCACCTCTTGCAGCGCCTCACTATATATCGTAAACCGATGTTCCCTTCGGAAACAGTTGAACATTTTCTCCATTATCATTTTTGAGCCCTCCGCTCTGCTTTGCCTCTCTAGGTCATTGATTATGCTTTCCAGTTTATTCCCTGAGTGACCAGGCAAGGCAATGCCATCAGCGAATCGCAGATTACTAAAGCATTCTCCATTAACGTTTATCCTCAACTGCTCCCACTCCAGGTCTCGGAATATCTGCTCTAAACAGGCAATGAATGGCATTGGAGAAATCGTGTCTCCCTACCTGATATCTTTCCTTGATGGAATTTCATTGCTGTCTTAAGGAAGGAGCATAGTGACTGCGCAGCCGCTATGAAAATTTTCGTGTTTTTACATATGGCTGTTCTACACCTTGGCTCCGCAGGGTCTGCATTACTGCTGAGGTTTCGGCTGTGAAAAACATTTTGTCGTAATCTATGAAGGCTATATAGGGGTTCGTTACAGCTGGCGCATTTCCATATCCCATGACTGATGTCGTTTTTAAACGTCTTTATTTGCTCAAAAAGAAAGAAAAGAAACAGTGGTTCTTCCTTGTTCCGTCAGGCTGACCTTGGGAACGAAGAAATACGCGCCGCGGTTTGCATGACTTACCCTGGAAGAAGTAAGTATCCTTCCTGGGCCGCCATCTGCTGTGCAGAATAGTATGAATGTGGTCTATTTTCGAGTACTCTTTACGAAAGCTTCGCTGCTCCTTTGGTTTATTGAACCCGAAGGTTGTTCTAATTATATCAGCCATCATCTTTGTTAATACACTGTAGCAAATGAAGAGTAAGGTGATCTGTCGGTAATTTTTCGATTCCTTGACGTCCCCATTCTTCAGCTTTAAGATAATGCTAGCACTCTTCGAAGACTCTATTGTTACGTGACGGCAAGCGATGAAGAAAGGACTGCATGACCGATGGCGATGATATGATTTAATGGCTGCGGGCCTAGCACGAGCGCTCCTACCCGCGCCACTGCCCGCTTCGTCGTCTTCTAGTCCGTCACATGACTCGGGGCCACGAAGCGATCGTCCCGATCGCGCGAACTAGAAGAATGCCACAGACCATGACCAGCAGGACGTGATGATGGGCGTGGCAGAACATATGAACAGAGAAGAGAAGATGAAGGGCTTGCCGTCACGATGAAAGAGATGATGAGCGGGTGAAGCCAGGTCCACGAAGACTGAGGAGCCACCGGTTTCTGGAAGTCAACGCCGAGGCCCGTGGACACGCCCAAGGGCAGGGGCTGGGGTACTTGTTTCTCGTGTGAGTGTCAGTGGTCAATGGGTACTCTGGTCAGTGGCGGCGGTCTCGGTTCAGTGGGGTAGTAGGTCGTTGGGTTTCATGTGGGTTCTCATGTGGGCGGTGAGTGGGGTCACAGGGCAGTTGCGGCGGTCGTTGTGTCGTCGTGTCTTCTTGTCGGGGCTTGGGGCGGGGCGGTGAAGAGCGGCGGCGTCGGGGCATACCTGGCAGGCTGAGGAAGCGCCGGGAGCTGCGAGGCCGTGACCTCTCCACAGAAGACCTCGGTGTACAGCAGGCTCCTAAGCTCCGGGACCGGGATGAAGAAGGGACCCAGCACCTTACACCAAATGTTACGTGACGGCAAGCGATGAAGAAAAGGACTGCATGACCGATGGCGATGATATGATTTAATGGCTGCGGGCCTAGCACGAGCGCTCCTACCCGCGCCACTGCCCGCTTCGTCGTCTTCTAGTCCGTCACACTATTACGATCCAGGCCATTTAGAACACTCTACTAACGGTTTCCGCTACAAGAGAGGGTAAAGAGAAAAAGGGTCGTCCAGCACACCAATAATGATGATACAGTACGATCCACAAGTCCTGGGGTAGAAATATCAATTAATTAAAATGCGGAATTCTCATGGCTGGGAACAGGAACAGATTTCCTTCTTAGAAAATGCGACATACTTGATGTTACCAAGATTTTATCCGAGATTCCAATCGCCTCTAATTTCTAACCTCATCGACTCCGGTTCCGCGTATATTTAGTCACGGAAATCTAACACAGGATTTCCGCAGCATAACCTGCCACTGTAAAGGAGGGCGCTAGAGGACTTTTTACTCTCTTTTTACTCATACAATGGATGTATTTCTTCTTTAGGGTGAAATGTAAGTACGCGAATTTTCCCAGTTCCGAAAGACGCATTGTGGTGTGATAACCTGTGATTGCCTGTCTTCAAAGAAACAGTCCATATACAGAGAAAAGAAAATACAGTGCAATACCTGGGCAACGAGCAAGAACTTCCCTTTATGAGCAATTTAAATAGATGAAGACAAACAAAGAGTAAGAACAAGCTCGTGCCTGCACGCCACGCACCCTGACGGAATGAGTTAGATTTCATTTTCCTTGTGTGTGCAAGAATGGCCGCTGTCCTGAAAGACAAGTTCTCGATAGTTCAAAGCGCATAAATTAAATAAAAACGGTCCACTGTCAGGCACACGGACGGCACAGCTGACGACAGCAAGGAATTAGCGAACGTATGCATTCTTCCGACAACCCCGGTTGCCGCGGCCGCGACGTCTCTGCTTCAGCTGTCGGCTACCAATTCTTCTGGGCCTGGCGATATAACCAACAGTTTCCTCCGGAAACCTGCAAGTGGTGCTCGGAGTTTCTGTACATCACTTCCGTTTCCAGCGTTTCCAACGGCGCTTTGCCGAGAGAGTGGGAGGTCACCAGACTTATGTCGATTCAATGAGTGGCAGTTCACAGGGGGCTCGCAATTGCACACCACCGTAATTATTCTGCTTCAGTATAAAGGTTGCTGAGCACTAATTCTTTCGCGAAGAGCAGCTATGCCTTCGGGCAGGTTTTTCTACGGTTCACGTGATAGCCAAAATTATAAGCGAATACGGGTAAGCCAACTTTTTTCATTGTAAGGTTCAGCGTTTCGAAGTCATACACAGACAGTAAGGGACGCCGCAGTGGAAGGCTCGGAATTAATTTAGGCCACCTTGGATTCTTTAACATCGCACTGCATACAAGTTTTGTTCTGTGTTTAGTTTACATCGAAATAGGGCAGCCGCATCCGGGAGCGCACCCGCGACCTTGGGGTCCGCAGCCGAACGCAAAGCCACTGAGCCACCACGGCGGGTTAAAGCCGATTTCATAATTTCAGACTTTCCGAAAGCTTTTCATTTGGCTCTCATTCAAAACTAATACGCAAGCTATAGCATGGGGTCTCAACAACGCTATAACATCGCAATGTTTCGACTTCTACCTAAAACGTGGTACCCGATAGAAAGACGGATGTCGCAAAATGCACCTGTTCTCTCAGGAGTTCCATTGGTCTCCGTTGTCAGACCTCTCCGTTTTTCGAGTTTTATTAACGATCACTAAGTATAATGACATTTCTTTCCAGAAGAATTCTTGCTGTTCACCAACGTCGCTTGTCCCGCTCATCAAAACAACCTCAGCGGCTGCCTCTCTGCAATATATCTGTGCTATGCGAAATGGAGAATGATTCTGTGCTCCTCAAATTGTGATGAGATGCCTGTGGCAAGAAGGAAACAACCACTTAACTTTTTTTATTGGACTGATGGTAGAATCTCAAAAACTGTCCATGGTTACAATACCTCAGCGCATATATTACTTTGAGCCTGACCTGGAATACCTAGATAATAAACGCAATCGCAAAAGCCTAGAAAAAGCTGGGCTTCCTGGGAAGTAATTTCTGCCACGGCATGCCAGACGCCAAGCTGTCAGTATGGGGCCGATGGTGACAGTTCAGCACAGACGCTCTAGAAGGTGTTCAGATATCACGCTACGCTTCATTGGTAGCCTCAGCACGATGTCTTTCTGAATAGCCGACCTGTACTTAATGACCGGCAAACCACGGTTATGCTAAATGAACGAAGCCTCATCGCTCAACATGCTTTATAAGCTAGCCCAAGGTACACCCGACTTGAATCTTGGTGAGTACTAAACAGCCAACATTGACCACCTTTCACGCAAACGTCCATACAATATGTTTCGTGAGGGATTATGTCATAAATATGTATTCCAGCGCAGTTACGTACGCGCAGCTGTCGTGGCTGGAACTAAATTTCTTTTTAAGCGCTTGTCCAACGCGTATCGCAGTTTCCTGAGCAGCTCTCACGTCGTAGGCATGTTCGAACGTGAGCATATAGTGCGAAGATCTCCTTTGCCTTGGTGGACAAGTTGTGTTTTTATCTCTATTTGTTATTATTTGATTGCTATCGCGTATTCTTCGATGGCTCAGTTTCGAGCGTGCTGTGTTGTTTTTTTCTGATTTCCGATTAGCCAACCCCGTATTTTTTGTGCTGCAAAGTTGTGAACGATTTTGTTGCCCCAGTTCTGCTGCCCATGATGAAACTTCCCACTGTTCAGTATCATTGGCTTACATCAGTTATGCTGGCAGGCAATAAATGTCCTAAACGAATAAATACTGCATGACTCCCATAACACATTGCGCTTCAGTTATAACATCAACTAACACATAGGCATCCACATCCTGCAGCATATTTTGTAAAGTCCTACATCCGGCCCTTTAAGGCATTAATAACTAAACATATCCGCCTTTGTCCTCCTTCACTTAAAAAATAAGTAGATAAGTTGCTCTTCGTGCATTCTATAGGATATGCGCCTCCAGTAGCTCCATTGGTGTATACAGAATACAAAGGAGGACAAAAGGCTGAAATAAAGAAAGGCATGCATACCTTTCGGAGACGCAAGTGCGAATACTGCAGCGGAAACGAATGGTGGCTACTGAGCCGCTCAGTGCGGTGTGCGAAAGTGCCACTACGGACACAATGGCACGCATGCTGTTCTTTGGTATCCACATTCATGATAACGCACAGGAGATAAAAAGGCACCGGTGCTCTCCAGGCGCAATCTTCTCTTGAAAAGGAAGAGCTAAAATCGCCGCACAAGAATGGAACTATCACAATGCCTCCCTCACAATGATAAATCGCTCAGGTGATACGGCCATAGGAAGCACTGGAACTCAAAAGCGCTATTGCCAGTTGCCGGCCGCGTACGTTGATGTGGAGAATTATTCACGAAGGAACTTGTAGAAAAGGGAGACTAAAACCAAGGTAGGGAGGTCAACCACGCAGAGCGTGGATTTGCTACCGAGCACGGTTGCAGGGGCTTAAAATGCAAGTTAAAGATGAGAGAGAGAGAGAAGGAGAGAGAGAGAAAGCGTTCGGTCCATACTGTTCGTGCGACGTAACCATAAATATTGGTCCCGAATGGTGATTAAAAAAATTCCCTGGACCATTACTATACTTGCTACCGGGAATCCTCAGCGAAGGTATTTGCATATTGCAATATATAGAGAAGAAAATAATTTGGGAGGTAGCCATATGTGCAGTTATAGACCACTGTTTTTATTTCCCACACACGCTCGTTCTTCGACTAACACTCTCTTCCGGACCCCCTCTGAGTATGCGTCCCCGGCGGATGCTGCGATACGCACCGCCCGAGCACAGAGTGCTGCATTCCTTCGCCAGAGCAAATCACCAACAGAGCCCCACCTTCTCTGTGACCGCTGCAACCGCACGCATCGGTAACTGCCGTAACCACCGTCCAGCGTCCAGTTTTACCTACCAAACCGTCGCTCAACCCACGCAAAAAGCGCTTAACAGTGCTCATTTGAAAGAAACAACAGAGAACGAATTAAAGCAGCCCGCAGTTTGTATTTGATAAAGGCTGTCGCCGCTCAACAGAGAGGCAGGCGGTACACGCCAGTAAAGAGGTACTCTTTTCAGCGACCTTTCGGGCGGACGTGCTTTGTTCTTGAGTGGCCTTCGCAAGCGATGTCGCATGGGCGTGCTGGGGCCAGGCATTTGTACTCTCAGCAGAGCAAGGTCTCATTGGGGCGATTTGGGCCTCTTAAAGGTCTTGATTAGCATTGGGCGCAAAAATTCTTAAGACGAGCATAATGCTTATGTAAAAGACGTGTTCAAATTTTTTGCAGCTGTAACTTACCTGCACTTTACAGCGACTTCTTTTAGCGCCACGAGACGGAACACAACGGAGGAAGAGGGCGGGGAGCACAAGGAACGTGGGTCGTGCGGAGAGCAGCGCGAAAAAATGGCCAGTGACGGATGGGTTTTTGTGTCTGCTGGCGCCCCGCAGTTCCAGACCCAGACCAGGGCCTAGCACTGAGCTATCAGACCTGGATCAGCCGCCATCGCCAGCCTCTGCTGCTTTTGCTGTCAGCGGAGACTCCAAGCATTCGTCACTTCGCGCGTTACCTGCCTCCGCTTCTCAGGGCTTCCTGACGCTGACGCAGTGGCTGGGATGGCCCTGACCGTGCCCGCCCTGGACGCCGTCGGCCTTCCTCGAGCGCTTGCGGGCACCGCACCACACGGCGCCGACCCCTCGCAGTGCCACCTCGTCCGCTGCGCCACGACCTCAAGCAGCCCTAAGCCTGACACTTGAGTGGACTTTTGACGTGATGGCTTTAAAGGCCGCGTGCCCCTGAAAGTCCAGTGGCGGCGTTGTCAGCGCCGTCGTCAGGAGCGAAAAATCACGGCCATGTCTCTGGCAGGCGGTGCCCAGAGAGCAACCCAGGAGGCAGGTGGCCACCTAGGTCGCGTGACCTTTCGGCGTCATCACAACATGCCCTCCGGATAGTGAGTAAACTGCATGACATGGCAGGTGGCAGTTAAATTAATGATTGGTCGCTCGGGAAGAGCAACCTGGAGCGCACAACGCCCACCGTTGGGAGTACCCTCCATTGCAGAGCAATGGCGCATCGCTGAACCGCGGCACCACTGGGCCAGGAGGGGTTTGAGGACCTCCAGGTATCTATGAATGTAAAGAATGACCTTCTGCATACTTGTATATGGGACTTTGCTCATTACACTTACGCATCATACCCTTGAAGCACAGCTGTAGTGTCCCCTGCAATATTTTTTTTTTCTCAGACGCTTTTTTCCCTCTGCTTTTCATGTTGTTTTCCGTTTTTTTTTCTATTTTGGTGTATCCCGGTGGCTTTGATCCGGAAACCCTGCATTATTTATTCGTTTACATGCGGCCTCGTCTTCTGCCGTCCCATCGAGGGTAGCATACGGTGGGGTAGGAGCCCGTATCCTGCAGTTTTTCAGTACAGCAGCCATTCCTTGCAGTGATGTGTTTGATAGAAACAATGTGCAACTTTATAAGTCTACTACCGTGGATTTGACTAATAGCTGGGCCTACTGCCACCTTTCATTAATCGGGTAGAAAGGCAATGCCTAAAGGTTTTTTTAAAATAGTGTCACGAAGAAGCTGGAAGTAGCGCTGGGTTGGCGACTATTAAAATCAGCTCATTGCGATCGCCCATGTCTGATTCTTAGGCTGGCTGCCACCCGCTATTCGGTGGAGCTGCGGAGTAATATCGCCATTCTAGTCCTAGAGCATGGGCCCGCGTTTTCCTGCTCCGCGCCGCCCGTCTTGCCCCAGCATGCCAGACGCGAGCCGACCTCGTCGTTGCAGCCCCGCCTTGACGATCTGACACGGCAAACTGCAGCCGGCGAAACAACCCGACCTTCTGACCCCACCGACCCATGACACTGCCCTTACATGAGGAGAATGCGCCCTGCTCATGCCGCTCGGTGCGTCTAAGGGCCTCGGGCATCGGCTCCAGGTGATCTGTGGCCAGGAAGCTTTGTGGACCAGGAGTAACTCGCCCGTCTCATTCATCGTGGCGGCCAGCACTTCACCACTTTGTCAACTCTGTTCGAATGTTCTTCCGAACCCGCCACGATTTCACCATTTCGCGTGTGTCTTCAGCCAGTGTCTTCTCTTCGCGATCCGGACGATCGCTGCGTGGCCCCAGGTAGTGTCACGAAGAAGGAGGTGGCAGTGGTGTGTGATATGGCGCTCGCCCTTGGCCAGGTGACTACTAAAATCGATTCGTTGAATTCGGCCTTCACGTCTCAATCTTAGGCGGGATGCCACGAAAAAATGTAAACAGGCGCAGCAGGGTTTGTACATAATTTAAAAAAAAACGGTAAAATTATCAGAACATTCACCTTTCCAGGCGTTCAAACGCTGAAGCTGAGTTGAATTGCCTCGTTCATCAATTTCAATGTCACCCATATTTTTGATGACAAAAACTAAACAAGGGAGGGGGCGAGGGACGCTCAGAGTGCTTAGGGAGCGTTTCGACAAGAGGACTTGTATTGTCATCCTGGCTCGTCTGGTGTGTTTTGTAGCGCCTTATTTCTTGAAGTGTAGCATGAATACCCAACTAGCCCAGCAACAAACGTTACAGAACTTGTTACTCTGCGCCGTGCACCATCTTCCATTCCTTTTTATGCTGTTTGTCTTGGATCGCGCTGTGTATTTCACTCACTATGTTTCCGAACGAACTATCCCACCTTAAGGCTGTGTAAGATAACGTCGATGTCGCCGCCTACCTTCAAGGCGCAGAAGCCCGAAGACTTGCCCGATTGAGGATCAAAGACCAGCAGCGGACCGACTCCAAACGCTACAACCTACGAAGACACAACGCGGAATACAAGCCAGGAGACCGAATCTGGGTTTGGATGCCCATTTGCCGCCACGGAGTGAGTGAAAAGATTTTGCTCCGCTATTACGCCCGCACAAGGTTATTCGTAGGCTATATAGGTGAACTGGACTAATATGCAGTCATCCGCTGCCGAAATTACTCCATCCAAGCGACGCCGCGCACGACCAGAAGTTGTCCGTGTCGTCCGTCTAAAGCCGTATTATGCGCGGTAACGGACGGTGTGTTTCTACACTTCGCATTTATTTTTGCGCATTCCGTTTTATTTTTTTTGTAGCCGCCTTATGTTTTAAAGCACCAAGTCAATGCTTTTTTGAGAGGGGGGCAATGCCGCGGATCTTTGTAGTGTTTGACTGATCGTTCTTCAAAACTGCCGGCACGCCATTTTATCACTTTGCTTTTGACGCAAGACGCGACCAGATGTATCTAGAGTGAAAGCATGAAGGATGAGCCGATTCTACGTTGTTGCAAAACGTTCAAATAACTTTAGAGAAGCGGGCATTCTATTCGACGACCGCCAAGCACGCCTGTTGCTACGCTATCGCCGATTCATTCAGTTCTTTGCGGGAGCAAGTCAGCCCAAATAAAATTGGAAGCCATTCTCCCTGTTTTCCTGCTTGCCGGACTGCAGTCACCACTACGCGACAATTTATCACGGTCCCTTCGGTGTCAACGTGCCGCATAAAGTCAGACTGTTCAAAGAACAGAAATCAACCCGCCGAAAGGCCCAGACACACCACATTGTAATCTGTTAAGAACGGCCGCAGGGCCCTCTCTGCATTCAATTCACTTTTTGTTTCTCTCTTCAACAACCACAATGTCTAGCCGACTGCCGAAAAGCAATCGGCGCAACTGTACCTGTTTCTGCGTTGGGTCGGAGAACACAGATGTTGAATGTTGCGGCGACCAAGTGCAGGAGGTTTGCCATGGTGACCAACTAGCAGTTAAGATGGACGGACGGACGGACGGACGGACGGACGGACGGACGGACGGACGGACGGATGGACGGATGGACGGATGGACGGATGGACGGATGGATGGATGGATGGATGGATGGATGGATGGATGGATGGATGGATGGATGGATGGATGGATGGATGGATGGATGGATGGATGGACGGACGGACGGACGGACGGACGGACGGACGGACGGACGGACGGACGGACGGACGGACGGACGGATGGATGGATGGATGGATGGATGGATGGATGGATGGATGGATGGATGGATGGATGGATGGATGGATGGATGGATGGATGGATGGACGGACGGATGGACGGATGGACGGATGGACGGATGGACGGATGGACGGATGGATGGATGGATGGATGGATGGATGGATGGATGGATGGATGGATGGATGGATGGATGGATGGATGGATGGAGGAAATCATAATAAAATCTTTAGAAGCAAAGGAGCTAATTATTGGTATTTTTGTAGACTTCTCGAAAGCATTTGACTCTTTGAATCACGAAAACACTTTTAGCGAAACTAGAACATTATGGTTTTCGGGGAGTATCAATAAATCTCCTGAAATCTTATCTAACAAACAGGCAACAATCCGCCGTAATAAATGAAAACTTTTCTACTCCGGAATTCCTGAAAGCCGGTGTTCCACAAGGTAGTGTCTTAGGACCTTTGTTATTCAATTTATATATAAATGATATTGTAAACATCACAGACCATGCTTCCTTCATTACCTATGCAGACGACACGAGCGTATTTATAAGGTCTGACTGCCTTGACGATCTTCATGATGCAGCCAATACCACCCTTGAGACGTTACACCATTGCAGCCAAGCAAACTCGCTGTATATTAATACTAAAAAGACTAAGGCAATCCTTTTTACTGTGGCCCAAAAACACAATTTGCAGATTTGACCTCTATACCGGGTAAGACAAGATTGCACTTGTACCAGAGACTAAGGTGTTTGGTGTCATATTTAATGAACATTTGGTATGGAACTCGCATATAAACTATGTCCTTGCTAATTTGGCGAAAGTAGTTGGAGTCCTGTTTACCTGCCGTCATGTCTTACCTGCAAGGCTTAAACTTCAGCTATATAATTGCCTTTTTTCATCCC
This sequence comes from Amblyomma mixtum, assembly GCF_055824585.1. NCBI lineage: Eukaryota > Metazoa > Arthropoda > Arachnida > Ixodida > Ixodidae > Amblyomma > Amblyomma mixtum. Next base: position 20,195,636 of record NC_143017.1, read on the forward strand.
AAATAGACTACTGCTCTTTAGTTTGGACTACAACATCAAAGGTAAATATTAATAGAATCCACATATTACAGAAAAAGCCCTCCGGCAAGTTGCGGGACTTTCTTGGGACACACCATCAATGCCTCTTTTTCAAGTGCACAACGTTTAACCGTTCACTAACTTGTACAGCTACCGACTGATAACGCGATATAAGACATGCCTGAAATTCAATAATAAGGCATATCTATCACTGTTTAATATGAAACGCCCTCCTGACGTGCAATATTCTCTTCGGAACCAGGAATCATGGTTGGTTCCGTTTTCTAGGACGAGTCAGGGGTGGAACAGCATTGAAAATCGTATAAGCAGGCTTCTAAATGAGTTAATTTCAAAAGATGTAAATGTATACAGCATGAAACCGGCCGAACTTAAGACGTATCTGTTAAATTTTTAATAAATGTGTCTGCAACCGATCACTCCTCAAGGTCAAAACAACTAAATCTTTGTAGCAGTTCTTTTGTGTACCTAATTTCGTTTTGATTGTGGTAATTATGTGATGTTATTTCAGTCCTTAGTGATGCTTTTTGTTGCACTGTACGCCAGCAATTTGTATAGGCGCAGGGGCCCTGTCAAGCTGTCTTCTGACAAGCTTTTTTTGTCCCTCTGCCCTGCATTTCTCTGTATGGAGTGCGAAATAAACCGTTGATTTGATTTGATTTGATTTGATTTGATTTGATTTGATTTGATTTGATTTTGATTTGAAAGCATACTGATATGTGAAGGCAACGTCGAGTCATAGACGGCACAGTAATGTTGCTTCACGACGCGCTACATCACACGGAAGACGGAGGCGCAGTCCAGGGTCCGATGCCCTGAGGCGACGGTTGCAGAACTTTCCTGTGTTCCACGCTGAAAGTGTGAGCTCTAGGCTCAAGAAACGAAGCCCACACGCTGTGTCAGCTATCGTTGCAGGGATAGTGGCCGGCGTGTTTGTGCGTGTTTGTGCATTAGTAAAAAGTGTGTAAATTGTGACCTAGTACCAAGATTTTGTTTTGTCACTTCTGACTACGAAACGGTTTGCTTAAATTTTGCCAGTACTATTATTGTGGTTTGTTATCGGCCTCCTGATGGCCGCACTGCAGAATTCTTTTTTTTTCGTTGGCGTATTTTTGAATTTTGCGAACTCTAACAACTTCAGTGTCATTCTAGGCGGCGATTTTAATGTAAACCTGCTTTCCGATAGCAGCACAGCAAAAGATTTTATTTTGCTGCTCTCGGCAAACGGCTGCATTAACACAATTGGTACGCCTACTAGAGTTACTATGCATACAGAATCACTCATTGACCTCTTTATTACTACTTTGGATGAAAAGAGCATTGTGTCCGCTGTCTTTCATTACGACTTTAGTGACCATTTTCCAATAGTGTTGGGTGTGAAACCAGGTACGAAGAAAAAACCAGCACGCGCTTGCTTTCATCAAGCGATAACTCAGAAAAAACTTGCTTCTTTCAGACAGGCTGTTTCAGATGTAGCTTGGTCTGACGTGCTCTCTATGACAGACGTGGAAGCCACTTATGATAGCTTTCTTGATAAATTTAAAGCACTTTACACCGAACATTTTCCGTACAAGGCGCACGTAAGACCTCGGAAAGGACGCAAGGAGTCGATGACGTCACAGTTGCTCAAGCAGATACAAATAAAGAAAAATGTACCATCATTCAGAATACACGCGATTCGAAACTATTAGCAAGAAACAAAGTCCTCAGAAATAAGCTAAACAAAAAGTTAAGGCGTGCTAGGGAATCGTCTTACTACGGCAAATTCGAATCATACTGCGGTGGTTCTCGATACTTATGGATCCAGATTAACAACGTTGTTTTACGCACACCCCAGACTAGCTCTCCTCAAGAAGTACTTCTTTAAGGACGAAGTGTAAATGGGCAGGAGCTAGCAGAGGCGTTTAACCAATATTTCGTCACCCGAGAATACCAAAGTTCGTCAAACATGTCATATGATGCCCGCATAAGTCAAAGTAGCGATTCTATATATCTAAGTCCAACTACATCTTCCGAAGTATTCACTGCATTCATGAACATGAACAGCAGATGCCACGATGCGGATGATTTGCAGATACGGCCTGTGAAGTATGTGTTCAATATTCTAGCCCCAATTTTAGCACATATATTTAATTTAAGTTAGGAATACGGAGTGTTCCCACGGCGCATTCAAATTGCTAAGGTGACAGCTTTGTATAAGAAAGGTGATAAGCTTTGCGTTTCAAATTATAGGCGTTTCCGTGCTGCCAATCTTTTATAAAGGACTGGAAAAAATTATCCACACACGAATATCATGCTTTTATGACAAACACCAAATAATAACAGATTTGCAGTTTGGTTTTATCAAACATAAATCTACCGAGACGGCATTACTAAGCAAGAAAGAGTACCTCTTACAGTGTTAAATTTCGTGGAAAACAAACTTGCCCTTGGAGTTTTTATAGATTTTTGGCAGGCTTTCGACTACATCAATCACAATATACTTTTGACTAAACCGTTCGACTACGGCTACAGGGGTCGTGTTCACACGCTTCTTGCGTCACATCTTGCACATCGCTTTCAGTTTGTTGGTATTGTCACGTTGCAGTGACGGCAGTCCAGCGGTCACGAAGACACCAACAAGACTTGGAAACGAAGCTCTTTATTTGGGCTGACTTGCGCCCGCAAAAGAACTGAATCACTCGGCGACGGCGTAAGCAACAAACGTGCTCGTCAGTCGTCGAACTACGAATGCCCGCCGCTCGTGGCATCGTTCAATTTAAAGCCGGCGAGGAAACTTCGAGATAACAGGTCAAGATCATCTACAGTAATCTGGAAAAACGTAGATGCCTGTGATGCCTTCTTGCCTGTGATGAATCGAGGTTAGTCCAGTCGCTTCTCGCGTAACAAACAAAAATGATAACACCCCTTTCCTGCGGCCTTGAGCGCGAACGAACGGCCACTATAATGATACCTGGCGTTACCCCCCCCCCCCCCCTCAAAGAAGCGTCTCCTCGATGCTTAAAAAATGAAAATAAATACGTAGAATCTAAACATCGAGTCCATCAGCGTTCATAGTAAGGCTTAAGCCGTACGACATGTACGACTTCCAGGCGTGTGCGTCGTCGTTGAGATGCTGTAGTGCCGTCGGGGATGACTTCATAGTCGAGGTCACCGATGCGACGGAGAACCCTGTACGGGCCAAAGTAGCGTCGAAGCAACTTTTCACTCAATCCACAGCGGCGAATTGGCGTCCATATCCAAACACGATCACCAGGCTTGTAATGCGTGTCTCGTCGGCGCAGATTGTAGCGTAGGGAGTCGGCGTGCTGCTGGTCTTTAATGCGAAGACGCGCAAGTCTTCGGGCTTCCTCGGCGCGATCAAGGTAGGCGGCGACGTCGTGGTTGTCTTCGTCTGAAACGTGCGGGAGCATTGCGTCGAGTGTTGTCGTGGGCGTCCTGCCGTATACAAGCTGGAATGGGGTAAACCTGGTAGTCTCCTGGACGGCAGTGTTATAGGCAAAGATCACGTAGGGCAGAATGGTGTCCCACGTCTTGTGTTCGGCGTCGATGTACATGGAGAGCATGTCTGCGATAGTGTTGTTCACACGCTCTGTGCGTCCTTTGGTTTGCTGATGATAGGCAGTTGTCCTCCGATGGCTTGTCTGACTGTAGTTGAGAATGACTTGCGTAAGCTCGGCTGTAAACGCCGTTCGTCTGTCTGTAATGGTCATTTCCAGGAGCGCCATGTCGCAGGAGAATTTCTTCGACAAAAAATTTTGCGACTTCTGTTGCGGTACCATTAGCCAACGCTTTTGCTTCGGCGTATCGGGTCATGTTGTCGGTGGCCACGATGTTCCACTTGTTACCTGGCGATGAAGGCGGAAAGGGGCCGAGGAGGTCCATTCCTATTTGCTGAAAGGGCTTAGTTGGAGGTGGTGTGGGGTTCAGGAGTCCGGCTGGTCTAATCAGAGGCGTTTTGCGTCTCTGACACTCACGGCACGTTTTCACATAATGGGAAACGTCGGCAGCGAGCCGCGGCCAATAGTACTTCTCCTGGATGCGATGCAACGTGCGAGCAATCCCGAGATGCCCCGCAGTCGGCTCATCATGAAATGCCTGCATAATTTCATGCCTAAGATTCTTGGGCACGACAAGAAGATGTACTGTCCTGTTGCATGCGAAGTTCTTCTTCAGGAGGACATTATTGTGAATGACGAAGGATGACAGTTGGCGCTTGAACCCTCGGGGAGGCGATGCGGTCTTGCCTTTTAAGTAATCAATTAGGCTTTGCAACTCAGTACCCGAACGCTGCGGCTGCGCGAAACTGCTGGCGCTTACCTGTCCTAAGAAAGCTTTGTCGTCTTCTTCATCGCTTGCTGCGTCAACGGGGGCTCGCGACAAGCAGTCTGCGTCGGAATGCTTGCGGCCAGATTTGCAGACTACAATTATGTCGAATTCTTGAAGACGCAGGCTCGAACGAGCAAGGCGGCCGGAGGGATCTTTCAAGTTGGCAAGCCAGCATAGAGCATGGTGATCGCTCACAACCTTGAATGGTCGTCCGTACAGGTAGGGGCGAAATTTCAACGTGGCCCAAATAATGGCGACACATTCTTTCTCGGTCGTCGAATAGTTGGTTTCGGCCTTCGACAGTGAATGGCTAGAGTACGCGCTAACTTTTTCCTCTCCACCATTTTTCTGAACGAACACCGCTCTTAAGCGCACACTGCTTGCATCGGTATGAATTGCGGTTTCGGCATTTTCATCAAAGTGCCCTGAGCACAGGAGGGGACTGTAAGCGGCGCTTCAGCTCTTTGAAAGCTTCCACTTGCGGCGTTTCCCATTTAAAAGGCACGTCAGCCTTCGTTAGTTGGGTCAAAGGCTCAGTGATGCGCGAAAAGTTCTTGACGAATCGCCAGTAATAAGCGCACAATCCAAGAAATCTGCGTATAACTTACTTGTCATTAGGCTGTGGAAACTATGCGATCGCAGCCGTCTTCTGAGGGCATGGGCGAATTTCATCCTTGCTTACGACGTGACCAAGGAACAGCAGCTCCCCGTAGGCGAAGTGGCACTTCTCTGGTTTCAGTGTTGGGCCTGAAGACTTGATTGTTTCCAGGACTATCCGAAGCCTTCTGAGGTGGCCTTCAAAGCTTGTGGAGAAGACAACAACGTCATCTAAGTATACTAGATAAATATGCCACTTCAAGCCTGTGAGCACCGTATCCATTACTCGCTGGAACGTCGCTGGGGCAGAGCAGAGGCCGAATGGGATCACCTTGAACTCGAAGAGTCCGTCTGGAGTGATGAACGCAGTCTTCTCGCGATCTCTTTCGTCGTCTTCAATTTGCCAGTAGCCGCTCTTCAGGTGCATCGATGAGAAGTACTTAGCTTTGCACAACCGGTCCAATGTATCGTCGATGCGGGGGAGAAGGTAGACATTCTTCTTCGTAATGCTGTTCAGGCGGCAGTAATCGAAGCAGAAACGAAGGGTGCCGTCTTTCTTTTTCACTAGGATGACTGGTGCTGCCCAGGGGCTTCTCGATGGCTGGATGACGTCGTCACGAAGCATTTCCTCAACTTGCTTTCGAATAGCTTGGCGTTCTAGGGACGATACGCGGTAGGGGCTCTGTCGCAGTGGTCGGGCGTGTTCGTCTGTGACCATGCGGTGCCTGACAAGCCGGGTTCGTCGCACATTCGATGCTGATGAGAAGCAGTCGCTGTACTTTTGAAGAAGACTGCGTATTTGGTCTTGTCTGCTCTGTGGTAATGCTGGGTTGAGAAGCGTTGCTTGATGGCCTTGGTCAGATGGTTCTACAGGTTGGTCGGGTAGGGCCAATATGTCTCTTATGTCTGCCAGCTCGTCGAGGAAAGCGATCGTCGTACCTTTGTTTAGATGCCGGTATTCTTCGGTGAAGTTGGTTAGCAGCACCTGGGCTTGGCCATTTCGGATTTGGGCGACTCCCCTTGCGACGCCCAGTCCTCGATCCAGGAGTAGCTGGGCATTCCCCTCGATGACGCCTTCGGCAGTTTCGATGTCTCCAGTACCTATGCAGGCGAGGACACTCGATCGGGGCGGCACGGTCAATGCTTCGTCGAGGACGTTTAAGGCAACGTGATGAGTTGCGCTCGTCGCAGCAGGTATGGCTTTGTCCGTGGCAAGCTTGATCGACTTAGATCGAAGGTCAATGATCGCCCGATGTTCATTCAAGAAGTCCATTCCCAAAGCACGTCTCGTAAGCATTGCTGTCGGACCAGGAAGGTTGTAGCATAGGTTTTCCCATTTACAGTAACTCTCGCAGTGCAGCGTCCTGACGGCGTAATCAGGTTACCACCTTCGGTGGTAACCTGATTACGGTGGTAACCTTCTGTCCCATCTGAATTACTGCCATTTAGTGTGGGGAAACACCACAATGTCTAACATCACAAAGCTTTATCTTTTGCAGAAGAAAGCAGTGCGCGCTATCGCTAATTCCTCATATGACGCTCATACGCAGCCTCTTTTCAGTGCCCTTAACTTACAGCCGGTCACCTCCATATATCGTAGTATTTTACTCAAGCGTTTCACTACTGCGAAAAAACAGAACACCAAATTCTTCGAGCATTTATCTCTATTGACAATGAGTTCTAACATTTACAACACACGTCACAGAGAAACATGGTACGTTCCTAAAACGCGCACTAACTACGGTCAACAAATGTTACGCCACACACTGCCATCTTTGTTAAACTCATTAGAAACTCAATAACAACGTAGCTCTCCTTTTATGGGCTCATTGTGGATTCGTTTTTTTGTTTTCTTTGCTTTGCTGTAGTATACACTGACGCCATGAATGTCTAACCAATTTTCTTTGCTTGTTAGTAACTTATTATTTATGTTTGTGAATTTCAAAGCTATTTTATTTGTATAATTTTATGCTTTCTGCTTTTTAAATCCTTTCAGCATTCTATCATTGATTTTTTTTTTGGCCGTATGTATTTCTGTTATAGCATAGAATGTTATAGAATGTTCACTAATACTTTTTTTTCGTTTATCCATTATTGTATATTTGCGTTCTCTTTATTGTGCATAGTGAAATTTCTGTAGGGGGTACAGACCCCGTCAAGCCAAATCCATTTGGCTTTTTGTCTGCACTCCCGTCATCTGTACATGTATAGATGCAAATAAACTTGAATTGAATTGAATTGAATTGAATTGGTGCGGACCAGCGGGCCATCCCAAGTTGTTGTTACCTTCCTGAGTCGGACAGCGAGTGGGCCGCTCATGACAGAGTAGTCAGCTCCCGTGTCGACCAAGGCAGTAACTGCGTGACCGTCCTCCGTAACTTCAAGGTCAATTGTTCGCGTTTTCGTATTGTACGTTGTCTTCGGTGTCCGACGTCGGCTTCGTCGAGTAGTGAGGCTGCGGTGGGCGTACTTCGACGTTACTTCACTGGGCAGCGGTAAAAGTTTCAAGTCTGGCCGCGTCCTCGTCGTCGTCGTCGTCGTCGTCGTCGTCGGTGTTGTCGTCGTAGTTGTGGCATGGTCTGGTGTTTTCGTCGGTGGAGGATATTTGTTATTGCGCTTAGAAGCAACCTCACCTCCAGAGGCTGCTTTATTCACTTTAACCTTCGGGGGCTAGGGGAGAGTCCACGCACGGCGTAACCTCGGCTAGTAGACACAAAGCGTGGGGAAGATGGCGACGGGGAACGTGATAGGCGGCTCGGCGATGAGCATCCTTCCGGACGCAAAAACTCCTCGATTTCGGATGGTCGCTGGCCGGGTCGGGGTCGTGGAGCGTCGTAAGCGAACCCTCAAATTCCAAGTCGTCTGTATGGGCAGTGCCGGAGAATGTCACCGGCTTCGCCGCAGTGGAAGCGTAGTGGGCGGCGCTTGTCGGGTGTTCTCCACTCGTCGCATTTCCTCGGCCGTGTGCGACTCTCGTAGGACGGGCGGGTTGGGGCTAGAGGGCGGTGGTGGTGCAACACTTTAATATTCAAAGAGAGTTTAAGGGTCAAAAAACCCTGCTGCATGGTCGGTATCCTTAGTCCGGGACACCGCACGACGAGGCCCAGTCTCGCGCCCGCTTTACTAGAGCCCTTTGAGACTCCAGTGTGGAGCAGTTGAGGAGGGCAGTCTCCCATGCCTCTCGGGTGGGGGTGGGGGAAGGGGAAAGGTGAGGATTCTGAGTACATGCCCACACCATGTCAAAGATATCGCAGATCTCTCCACAGTGCGCGCAGCGCCCATCTGTGTTCGCGATCCAGCGCAGCTGGCTGAAGGCGATAGGGGCTTGGGTCCCGTCGTCGAGGTGAAGGACGGCGCACTGCTGCGGCGTAAGTCATGGCTGGAGGCTCCGGAAGCTGCGTGGTGGTCGGTGTCACACCCAAGGCCTGTTCCACCTCGTCCCGGATGACGTCGGTCAGCGAAGTGAGCTGCGGCTGCGTTCCTGTTGGCAGCAATCGTCGGAGCTCTTCACGCACAATTTCACCTATAACCTCCCGCAGGTTATCGTTGTTAGCGGTGTCCATGCAGCTTGTTAACGAAAAGCGCGGCTGGCGGTCATACTGGCGTGCTCTGGCATCAAGAGTTTTTTCCATGGTGGATGCCTCTTCGACTAATTCCGCGACGGTTTTCGGTGGGTTCCGTACGAGGCCTCCAAAGAGCTGCTCTTTTACAGCTCCCATAAGCAGCTTGACCTTTTCATCTTTCTTCATGCTCGAGTGCGCACGCCGGAAGAGACGCTTCATCTCCTCAGTGTACATTGCAACGGTCTCAGTTGGATGTTGTATGCGAGACTGTAGCAGCTGCTGGGCATCTCCTTTCGCACGACGTTCGTGAACATCTTCAGAAGCTGCTCCTTGAAGGTTTTGCAGTTCGTGAGGCTAGCTTCCTCATTCTCAAACTAGACTTTTGCTGGTCCCTCCAAGGCGAAGAAGACGTATTTAAGTTTCGTAGCATCATCCATTCTTTGGGGTCGGCGCCAGGCGAAGCGTCGAAGGTTGGTGGCACCCGGGGCTGGTGAAGAATGATTGGAGTCGTCGTCTGGGGCAAGCTCATGGCGGAGTTTCTACTGGTGTTCGCTTCCGGGTAGGGACCGGCAGAATCCCGAACTCAGGTGCATCTCCTAGCAGACGTCGGCTTGCGCGGTGGACTGGACCCAAGTCCTGCGGTAAATGACTCAGAGGGCTGGCGTCACGACTTGTAGGGGGTGTCCGGAACATGAGAGGCTACCCAGCACCTCCACCAGATATCAGGTTGTAGTGACGGCAGTCCAGCGGTCACAAGACACCAACAAAACTTGGATACGAAGCTCTTTATTTGGGCTGACTTGCGCCCGTAAAAGAACGGAATCACTCGGCGGCTGCGTAAGCAACAAACGTGCTCGTCAGCCGTCGAACTACGAATGCCCGCCGCTCGTGGCATCGTTCAATTTAAAGCCGGTGAGGAAACTTCAAGATAACAGGTCAAGATCATCTACAGTAACCTGGAAAAACGTAGATGCAGCTCTTCTTGCCTTTGATGAATCGAGATTAGTCCAGTCGCTTCTCGCGTCACTAACAAAAATGATAACACCCCTTTCCTGCGGCCTTGAGCGCGAACGAAAGGCCACTATAGTGATACGTGGCAGTATTAATAGCTGTCGATCCTCAGTAAAAAAAAAGTAACTGCTGGCGTACCCCAAGGAAGTATCCTTGGACCTCTTCTTTTTAACTTGTATATCAATGATATCGTTAATCAATGCCTACATGCGAAGTGTGTTATGTATGAAGATGACGTCTCACTGTTCTCATCAAGCTCATGTGAAGATGCGATAAACGAGGCCAATAGGACACTAAGTAAACTCCATCAATGGTCCCTTAATATTCTGTTGCAAATTAATGTAACTAAAATTAAGGCAATTATATTCAAACCAAAAAATAAAAACATTATTCTACCATGCGTTCTTAAGCTGGTTTGGAAACGATAGAGGTTGTAGACAGTATTAAGATATTAGGGGTCCATTAAAAGAGCCAGCTAAGCTGGGACAGTCATGTTAATGCTGTAATCAGTAAGCTTTCTCGTGTCACAGGTATCATTAACCGGCATCGTCACTTACTTCCATGCGAAGTTAAACTTCTCCTGTATAATCCGCTCTTTATGTCCCAAGTGAACTATGCGCACTTAGTTTGGGGAACTACAGGTACCAATAAAAATAAGGTTTATGTGCTCTGCGTTCAGTACTAAACGTCGGTTCTGATATAAACACATGCGATTTATTCCACCAGTTCAATGCCATAAAAGTATCTGAAATGTATAATGTTAGCCTAGCTGTAAGATATCAGAAGGACATAAAACAAAATAGTAATTACTTGCGTGACGCGGCACACCTTTCATTAAATGTACAAGTTTATCCTAGCAGACAGCGAACTGCGGCATATTCCAACATGCCGCACAATATATGGCACACATAGTCTAGCAAAACCGTTGCCTCGTCTTTTAAATAAGTTTCATGCTGCAAAAGTTGATCCACCACGAGCATGCCGCAAAGATATACACGATGTATGTGCTACTTTTTAGATTTCACCGTGCTTTCCCTGCTTCTTTATCTATTCACTGCTTCTTTATCTCTTTCGTTTCCATATAGTGTTGACCTGATTTGAATAACCGAATTCCTGTTTTTCGATGACGTGTATTTTTCTGTTTCCTTTTTTGTTACCATTTTTTGTGTACACTTCATTCCTTGTCATTTTTTCTAATAATGCGCCAAACCATTTTTGATAACTATTGTTTGCATTTTGAGATTCTAATTGTGTAAAACATTTATATGTTACCTGCTGCCCTGCAATGTAGGGGCCGAGGGGCACGTCAAGCCACAATTTCTGGCTTTTTTCCCTCGGCCCTAACCATGTGTACATGGGAAAAAATAAATTGAAAATTGAAATTGAAATTGAAATTCCGTCAATGTGGGCAGAACGGCCCCTTCGTCAGCTTGGTGATTTCCATGAATACCGCAGTTTCCTGGCAGCCACTGGAAAATTATGTCATGTCCTTTCAATGTGGCGTCCTGGTACAGCTTGCGGATTTCTAAAACGACTTGTTTTAAAGGAGCCTTGAAGGGCTCCTTTAGAGTCGATGAAAAGTGCCCAGTCATGTACAGATTCCTGACTGATGAATTAAACTGCAGCCCGTAGGGCAGCTAGTCCTGCAGCAGTTGAAGAGGTGGGATAGGTAGTCCTCACCTTCATTAAAATAGACCTGCCCGGTATCACCAAACACCCAGCAGAACTTGAAGTCACTGAGCCATCTGTGTAGACATGTATGCGGTGTTTATGGTTAAAACACTTTGGGACCTCCTACTGTACTAACTTTTTTATGAAACTCACAACTCATTTGTATTTCGTTTTAATAAACCTAAACCTAAACCTAAACCTAAAATGCAGATTATGCAGTGTCATTTGTTTGAGAGCAGGCAACGGTAAACCAGATTTCTTAGCAATTCCCGGAATAGACAGGTGTACCCGAGGTTCATGGAGACTCCATATGGGTGAGCATGGTCTTGAAGCATGGGTGAACTGCGATGGAAGATAGACACGATGAGCTTCAGTTACTTTTGCAAATGCAGTATGTGGTTTGAGTACGGGAAGAGCTGCAAGATGATGACTCGAAACTCGTGTGAGGTGCCGAATGTGTGTTCGCATGGTTTCAACAGGAATGTATGTAGTAACAGGATGCTCCACAGCGACAAGAATAGTGGCTGCCGTTGAGGCACATTTAGGTAATCCAAAACAGATTTGTAGAGCTTGCGCTTGAACTCTTTTAAGTGTCTGAAGGATTGTCTTTCTAATATTGTTTAAAATGGGAAAGCTATACCGCATGTATCACCGGAACAGCGAACGGTACAGTTGAAGCATCGAGTGCACAGATGCGCCCCACGGCTTCCCCCGAGAAAGGAGAGAATCTGAAGAATCGCTGTCAGTCTCCTTCGCATATCGCAGAGATGGGGACTCCATGAGAGGTTCCTATCGATAATAATGCCAAGGAAGCGGTGGCTTCTCTGATAGGGAATGGCGTTGCCGTTAATATATACGGGGTAACTTCTCATTTTTTTTCGTGTGAATGGCACGAGGGAACATTTTTTTGGTAGAAATATTTAGGCCCTGGTGACGAAGGTATAACGTCAGTGTCGTTGCCGCCTTTTGTAGTTCCGCACAAACTTGGGGACAGGTCACGCTTGATGCCCAAATACAGATATTATCGGCCTATAATTAGATCTTAACAGATTGTGGCAATGAGTCAACCAGGCCGATGAGAGCAAGGTTGAAAAGAGTTAGGCTCAGCACTCCACCCTGTGGGACTCCACGCGAATTTAGGTGCAGAGAGGTTGGTCCGCCTTCAGTCTGGACAAAACACGACCTCTTTGCCAAATAGCTGCGTATCCAGCTGAACATGCCGCCTCTAATCTCAGCAGCTTCTAGTGCGTCCAAAATGTCCTGATGTGTTACGTTGTCGTAGGCACCGTTGATGTCCAAGAACAGTGGCACTGTTAGTCTTTTCAAATTTTTTTGTGTGCTGGGCGGATGCTACAAGGTCAACCACATTGTCGTTGGAAGAGCGGCCACGTCGAAACCCAGACATAAATCCAGGGTAGATTTGGTATCGCTCCAGGTACCATTCCACGCGTGTTAACAACATTCTTTCCATGACTTTCCCGGCATTGCTGGAGGGTGCAATCGGGCGGTATGCTGAAATGTCGAGTGGTGATTTTCCTGGTTTAAGGAGTGGAACTAGACTACTGGTCTTCCATGCATTAGGAACTATGCCGCCACCCATGACTTGTTGTATGCATCCACAGGAACCCGTCGAGCCTCTTGGCCCAAGTTGGCGAGTTCGGAGTGTGTCACTATTCATGCCACCTATAAGTCCTGAAAAGCGAGTCAGTAAATTACAAGACAAAAATTTCCATTCTCGCTCGTCACAGCGATGGTCAGTGTTGCTGTTTCGCTTGAATCCTGCATTACTACAAGCACTGTCTTGCCTAAAACCACAAGGACGTTTGTAGCTGAAGGCGCAACCCACAGGAAGTGGTGGCACATCACTTCTTTTGTCTTTTCTTAATTGTGCAATAAAGGGCGGCTGAAAAATGTAAACCGAGCGAAGAGGGCAGACCAAGCCTATAGTATATTTTTTCAGCCTCACTGCTGTGCACAATCTGAAAGGCAAAGTTGCTAATATCTAATTCTTCCGGCGCTGCATAAGCTAGATCACTAGCTTTTGTGGGAGGATGATGGGTGCAGGCGTTAAGTGGATGCAGCTAGCACAGGACAGGGTTAATGGGAGAGGCCTTCACCCTGCAGTGGCTATAGTCTGGCTAATGATGTAGGGTCTTGATGTCTTGATGGCGCATAACGGAGCCATTCGGCTATAGAAAGGTGTATTTGCGATTCTGTGGCCTGCGCAAAATTACTCGTCAGCGTTTCTGAAAAACAAATGAAAAAAAATGAATGAGTCGCCAAAAACAAGGCTACATTGATTCGCTTGGGGAAGAGGGTTAAAGTAGATAAGAGAAATCCGCATGCCTTGTGCTGAACAACGGCCTCATCCCGCTGCGTTAAAATAGGCAAAGCAGAAAACCAGCAGAGTGATAGCATGCTAGGAAAAGCCTATGCTAGCAATATCAAAAAATGTACTGCTTGTGTTTCTTACATAGGAAATGCATTCAGTGCTTCAAGCCTATGCATCATTAACTGACAGCTTAGAAAGCATGGCATGCTGAAATGCGGATGTGCGTATGCATGCTACACATGAGAGATATATAAATAGCACACCTGTGAGGACTTGGAGCAGGTATAGCCCAATGAATGGCCTTTTTCCTTTTCTCCCAGTTAGAGAAAAGTCCAGGGCCAACGTGTCGCACATGCATCTGCGCATAATTTTGCGGACAGAATCTTGAACAGATGTCTCAACGACTGGAGATAAATGGGCCATCTAGAAAAAAAAAGACATCCACATAAAATTTTATGCACTTGTACTTGCAAAGAAAAAAAATACCGACGATTACGTTACTTCCTAATGCGAAATTTGAGCGCAGCAAATAAGCTGTTTCACCTTTTCGATAGATTGAGGCAAAGAAATCGAGCAACACATGTATGCGCTATCACAGAACGTAAAGTAACGTAATCGTCGGCGCTATCACAGAACGTAAAGTAACGTAATCGTCGGCGCGTCGACAACTGCGCGTCGGCGCTATCACAGAACGTAAAGTAACGTAATCGTCGGCGCGTCGACAACTGCGCGTCGGCAACCGGCGCGTCGGCAACTGAAGAGCACCCTATCCGCCACACAAGAACAGGGGGGGGGGACCCTTTCCTCCTCTTTCTTCATGGCGGCGACGGTGTTCTATGCAGTCACGTTATCTTGACTCTCTAGCGGCGTCAGCGGCATCCAGCGGTATCAGTCGGTCGCTGCTAGCGCTGGGGGGATGAAAGGGGGGCGGAGCTGGTTACGAGGCCGACGCCGACGACGACGCGAAACCCAGGAACGGACGCCAAAGAGCTGCGCTCTAAAAATTTAACTTACGAGGTCTGTCCTATTTTTTGGAGTCATGAAGCTGCCATTCCAGTTCTTCAAGGCTCTGATGGGTTGACAGAGGAAGTAGTTCAAGGATGGCACTGCTGACAGGTTCTGCACCTGGTAGCTTATTTTGAGTGATGGCTTGCTCCGTCCTCTGCATGGCTTTTTCTAGACAATCTACCTGAGCTCTTATGCCCTTCAGCTCCTTGAGCAACATTCCAATCATGGCTAAAATAAAGAACATCAAAGTAACCTGATCAAGCTAAAACATTTCACTGTATTGGTTTTAATCTTATGTAAGCAGTAACCTAAGTAGTGTCTTCATTATTTCTGCAAGCAAAGCAATCCACCTACGAAATTGTAGTAACAGTTAAATAAAGGATTCTGGTCATTTCTTTCTTTAACCGATGTTCTGCAAAGGGCATAACTTAAGGTGCATGAATAACACTTTGCATATCCAATACAAGAACACCACGCAGAAACATGCGCACGTATCTTCAGTGGATCTTTAAAAGAGCCAGAGTACTGGTGCTGCAATCAAAAGTATAAGAAATGCAAATATAAAACAAATGCTTCAACAGTCAGACTTAATAATGATGAATTAGACATATTATGCAAATATTTTAATGTTAACATAAGTACGTTTTCCCAAAAAGTATTGTCTAAATTTAAGAGATCTAATATTACCGTGACCATATTTGCCTGTTAGCGCACCGAAATAAATTAAGACGTCTCGCACTTTGAAGACTTACTATTTACGTTCCAATCCTACTTTTGCTAGAGCTCCACATGTAGCTGCAAAATGTTTAAGTAAATGAATAGAATTAAATAAGATTAACTTATGGCAATCACCAATATGTGATCATGTCGCTGCTACAACTGAGGAGACCAACTTTTCCATGCTAAACTGTAACACCATGGTTGGATGCAACCTAAGTGCAGTGAAGCTCCGCCCACATTCGGGATGCCCACTCTGAATTCCGCTGTAAGAGAAAGTAGTCCGTTTTAAAAGCTTTTGTTACCTTAACAAGAAGCTAATCACCAGACGAAATGATAAGACCAAGATTTTTAATGCTCAAGCTCGTTTGATAAAGTAAAACACTAAAAGCTGATTTCATTTATTGTTCTGATTGGTCAGCACAGTAATATAGAGAATGTGAACCATGGCCCAGTATTACCAACTTCATTTTTAAGTTGTATCCTACTACGGTAAGATCACAGAAGTGGCTGGCACCTGCATATGACACCAACAGATGCGTAACCATGGTTAAACACATTCAGTAAGGCACTGTCAGAGCAACACCGTCTATAAAATGCATAATGTAATGTAATAAATGTAATGGGACATTCGCATGATCATGCAACCTGCACCTTCCCTTTGTCATAGCACACATGGCGGTCTGCTCTCGTCTGTCTTTACGCTCCACTTATGAAATTAAGAATCAACTATAGCCCTTCTACAAACTTTGCAGAATTAAAAATGCACCAGACTTTTCACAGATTGTTCATGAAGTTGGACAAACTCTTGAGACCTGCAACTCATGTCGCAAGCGTAATAATTGAATCGAAAGGCTGGCAGCAGCCCCTACCATTCTGGTAAACCTTCTTATTTTCAGCAAAATAATTGCAGTTATCTAAAGCCACTTCCTGGCTAGGTGAGGCTGCTTGTATCTGGGAATCCTGTGAGGCAAGTGGCTGGCGCTTGAACCTTGATGATTTCACAATTTTTGGCGGTGCTGGTCTTGAAACAAGCTTCGCAATTTTTTTGTGAACAATTAAAGCACTCTCCTCGTAGAGGGATAACTAGAGGCTCATCAGGAAAGGCGATTCTCTCTTCATCTGAAAACTCTAGGCGTGATGGCGGCCACCTCTTTCGCCTTTGTTGAATTACTTCAGCATCTGAGGCCAGACCTGACGTAAATTCTGCCTGTTGCTCTTTTAGCCTTGTACTTTGATAGCTGCCTAAAAAGAGTGAATGTAATATTTATTGCCCAAAAAGAAATGGAATGCAAAGCACTAGTTTTAAAGAGACAAACAAATATGTATAGAGCTGTTGAACACTGAGTGGTGAAAGAAATAACAGTACAGTATAAAAACGACATGGCAAAATTAATATGTTTAGTATAATCATCTACTTAATATTTGCCACCTCCTCTAGTTTCGACACAAAAGCCAACAGTTCTGGTACTAAGACTATAAAATTGCAGATACCTTAATTATAAAGTTCAACGAAGATAATTTTGAAGCCAAAAGTTTACATAATAATACTGCCAAAAATTTACTATCATACTGATAGTATATGAAGATAAGCTACCAACTTGAACTTGTTTTTTAGAAACTTGGGCAAGAAGCTTACCACATGACCACAACACTCGACATCCGTAGCTTTTCCAGTCGCTTGATGGCGGTTGTTGCTCTTTGATGGCAGCAGTTATCTTTGCGGTGCTCTTGAACGGTGGCCACCTGTGTTTTCCGAAATCCACGAAGTGGGAACGACAGAAACTGCATCTTCATCTTCTAAAAGAACGATGCTGTATGTCTTCCCCCCAGAAATTATAAAATAAAGAAAACTGAATTAATGCGATGGAATCCTAGCTATGATGGGTGCCGTTTGATGAAGGTCAAATGTGAAAAACAAGCCCTCTGCTATGATGCCTCTTTGCCGCCTTTAAACTCGCGTCAATGGGTAAATTACTGTACTTTACCTTTCCTGATAGGCAAGTTTTACATTTTACGAAATCAACCAGTGATCCCTGAAAATATTGCCTTTCCCATTACTCTGCAATGCAACTGCTACCCTTGTACTGCAGGTAATGATAAGGTGAAATGAGAGGTTTAACATTCCGAAGCTGCACATGGATTTTTAGGACACAAAAACGGAAGGCTGCCAATTAATTTTTGTCCACTTAGGGTTCTTTTAATACGCACTGACGTCACACAGAACACGCATTTTCACTGCGTCCAAAGGTAGCCACTCTGGCAAGGATTCAATCTCATGACCTTGAGAAGAGCAGGTCGAATTAAATGAGCAGTTTAAATGGCCAAGTATACGAGCATAGGCTGTACTTGACTAATTTAGTCCATTTCAGTGGACCAAACAATGGCATGTGTGCAATAGAGGAAACACTGCATAATTATCTTCTCCACTTGGCAAGCACATGCATTTGTTTCTAATTTCATCAACAGGCCACACAGAAAGACCTTGTGAAAGGTCTTTAGCAGCAAAAACCAGGAGCTCTGAAGACGGCAATGGATGCGAATACAAGTAAGTCAAGTTGTAAAATAGTGCCCGCAGATGCTGGCCCCTGGCACCGATCGCAACATATTAGTTACTAATACAATGTGACCTTTTTTAAGCTGGAAACAATCATCCAGCCTGCCAAGCTTTAGCACAGTTCCTTCGAACTCTAGCAAAGAGCTTGCCTTGAAATCCTGGCGGCACAGGTTCATTAGAGTGCTCTCCTGACAGCCTTGGGTATGAATTGAGAGGGCCTACGGAAACATTACAAAGAAAGCGTTTCTCTCTGAGGCGCTTGATAACCTGCTGAAGAGCTCTTGCCTTCGTCCTTACTAGGGTCTGCAGTTTATGAAAAAAACTTTTCAAAAACGAAGGCTGGAAAGTCATCAAGAGGGCCAAATCTTCTGGCATCGTCAGCTAGGTGCAACAATGAGTGCACGTTATAGACATAAATCCCCTTTCCATATAGGGAGCCAGCCCCCGCTACAAACTCTTGAAGAAGGTGTCCGCCAAGTCCAAGTTGTGCACTGCGCAATCTGGACATGCAAGGATAGCAATAGCAGCACTAAGCTTCATAAAAAGGTCGTAAAACTTCCTTTCCAAATTTCCTTTGAGCACAAGTGGTCCGTAGTAGAGTAGAAAGTTCCTAAACTCAACCGCTTTCCACTGCTCCAAAAATTGCAGTAATCGTGGCCTGCGCTTCATTTCACTTGGAACTCACAAACAAAAACTAGCAAGCATCGTGGATACATGAAGCTTTGATTGTGACGACATTTTTGAGGCTGATGGCTTTTTAGATGTCCAATAACAGACCAGCAGTTTCTTCATTACCCCCAAACAAACCAGGTGCATATAGTCTAGTGGGAACTGTGTGACCATCCCAACACCGTAACACAGCAGTGGAGACTCGCTATGGTAGGGATGTTTTTGGGCAAAGCTCCTGAAATCTTCATCACTGCGCAAGGGGCTGTCATGAAAAAAATGATTTTCCTGTAAAGTGCAGAGTACGCACCCTTTTGAGTGCACTTTAACATCCACAACAGGCTGTATGACCCTTAATGCATTTGATGTAAGCCCTTGCTAGGGCATCACACACAAATGCATGGATTTTCACAGCATAGACCTTGCCATTGTACAAAGGCCCTCCTCAAGCAGCTTCCTCATTACGGAGACAAAATCGTTTAAGTATGAGGTCACATCTCCAGGCTTGCTGTCGCCCTCATAGAGAGAAGCAACAAATGGAGAAGATTGTGAACTTTCCTTTACAATCACGAGAATCGACAGAATTGCTTCCTCGGGCTGCGGGAGAGCGAAAGGCCGTCAACGCTCGCAATGAGTGACAATGTCCGACAACCTGCAGGAACATATGCAACATGTTCTTCCAGATAACGAGAAATTCCAAAATAGTGGTAATGACCATCGGTCATCACTGCTGGACAGTATGCCTCTGCGTCTTTAACAATGTTCTAGCATCTGTGGGTAACTCTGGATAGTATGGCTTCAGTACTTTAAGCAGGGAATTTAGGTGTGAAGCAGGCAATTGACTATTGATAGCCCATACACGCAGGTCATACTCTAGACATTGAGTAGCGTCACCAGACTCATGTGTCATCCTCTCTTCATACTCCACAACTCGTCATCCTCATAAATCTGCGACAAGTCTGACGTTGCACTTCCTATGTCAGAAATGCTTCTAGAGGTGCAAAATCTGACAAGTTGGAACTGTGGCTTTCATCTGCGTCCTCGGCTGGCGCTGATAAAGAGGATAAAGCAACATTATGCGACGAAAAGACGTCTTGATCCTGCTCTGCTCATGTTGCGTACAATTTGCTGTCACCACCCTTATCAACAACTGCGAAACAATTTTCCAGTTCGCCGTGTATATCCTCTACTATTCTTCAGCGTCATTGCCGAATGGACACTTCACTTAGCGAACTCTTCACTCTCTTCATGATACAGCGAATGTAGCCTTTATAAAACAATCACGAAGGGCCTGGGTAACTTATGTACACTACTGGTTTTGTGCCAACCAACACGTGTCACAGCCCAACAATGAAAGTGAGGAAATCACTTACCACTGAGGTGATCCTCTGGGCAAGCCTGCGGCATTTCAGCTGAATTCCAGAGAAACTACAAAAAACACAGCAGCACAGGCACATCGACCCCAAAAAAATACACAAGAACAACAAAAAACGTGGACTTTTACACGACTGCCCCTGAGAAGCATGTTTTCAGATGAGCGCACGTCGCAGGACTGGCTCTCTGCGTGGCCGCGATTTGGATTTGTGATGGTGGTCTCCATGGCCATTAGACTGCGGGGCGTCAGTGAAACCAGAAGTCAATTTTTTCGGCAGTTTTAATTTAGTCTGCCTGTTTGATTGAAAAACAGAGTTCAGCTGTTTAGAAATATTGTCGATAGAGGTATATTTTTCTTCATCGGTGTCACAAAGTACACTTGCACTGCTCACCAGCTGTATTCACACCACATGCAAGCTTGCATTCCAAGTAAAAAAATAATTATAATTAATATTGTAGCGGTGAGCAGAAGCGATCTAGTACAGGCTTTTCTATTTGGGCTTCAGAAATAGCTTGAATAGCAAACAACTAACCTATAACATAAATATTATAGGAATGCCATCGTATGTGGCTCAACATTTATTTATCATTTGACAATATTGCTGCAATGTGGAAAGACCACTTTAGAGCAGTATTATCAGAATGTTACTTGGTAACATTGCAGCAACTTTATCTAATGTTGAAGAAAGTTTTAAGTTTTTGCATTATGTTTCAGAAATGTCGTCCAATGTTGGCGCAACATAGTAGTACATTGACAATGTTGTTGCAAAGTTGCAGTAACATACTGTTATACTACGGCCCCGGGTGAAAATTTTCTGCTGGTTTCCTGCTGGTTTACTACTGGTTTCAGTACTGCTGGCTTATTAGCACATTCACAGCACCTACTAGGACCAGTAGGTGTTGGAACCAGTAGCTGAGACCAGTAACTACTGGTTCCAGCAGAGGGTTGCAGAAAGTCTGCCGACTTGTTACTTGTCGACATGGAGAACGTCTCCAAACGGGAAGCTTGCGCCTGCATGAACTCAAATTCATGTTCTGGTACACTTTTCAGCATATTTCGAGCGAAGTATGAAATCATGACTGCTATCCTGGCTGCTTTATTCTAAAGATTAAACCTGCTTATCGCGTGGCTTGGCATCTTTGTGCTACACTGACAGAGCCCACATCGATCTTGTTCTAGCACAGTCACACATTTTCATACTTTAATCGGCTTGCGTAGCTTTGACCAATACAACCATCAAAAAAGAATCTTCACAGTTTTTCAAAATTTCATCTGCATGCGCAGCTTGGTTTTCAAGAAATCTTGAATTTTTTCAGTAAGGATCCTTGTCAAGTTCTTCTCGGTTTCCTCAATGTTGACGGAATTCTGTAGGCCCCAGTGCTTGAGTGTTTCTAAAAAGAGAGAAAAGTCAATTTCAAGCATAAAAAATACTAGCTGTTGCCGCAACTAGACTCCAATTATGCGGCCGGAGCTTGGCAGTCAGCCACGAATTAGATTTATGGCACACAAACTACAACCATGCACGTATATGCACATGGCTTGTCAGCTTTGGCAAAGCCATCAAGTCAAGCTGTCCTGTATTCCATATGCCACAGTGTTGTTTCATGTCCACCGGAATATTGTACGAGCACAGCCACCTGAATGTGACCCATTCAAATTTATCTGCATGCAGAGGCTTGGGGTGAAGAGGTATATGATTTTGGTAATTCCTATATGACTAAGTACAAGGAAATGTGTGCTATCCTAATATATATAATCAGATCCTTGGCAACATGCTATGCCAAAAGCTAGTTCGTGCTACTGCATTTTTATTCAACTGCCCTGCTGCGAAAAGATAACTTACGGCATGCAACAGTACAGGCAACAGAAAGCATTCATGCCAGCTGTATCTGACACGACAACAAGTTTCTCAAGCGTCAGGAGTTGTTTTGGCAGCTCCCCCAACGCTCTCTTCTTAGAACAAGCCGTCCCAGTGACACTCCTTGTAATAAGGACATCGTTTCCCCATATCGCTTGTGCCGTGTCCTTAACAACCAAAGTTGTTTTTTTTTTGTTTTTAAGTATTTTTTCAGCACATATGCCGCTTATAACAACTCATTTCGTCAAATGGAACTGTGAAAAGAGGAAAATAATGGGGGAATTTTAATAACACCTTGTTTGAGGTCGTGAAAAAAAAGCACCCAAATAAATAAAAGAAGTACACTGTGGTAGCAGATGCCTTCAACATGCATATGAATGAATTCAAGAACAGAAAATGCCGAGGATCAATAACTGTACTGTAAGCAACAATGAAACATGAAAACTACTGCATGTTACTTCTGGTAAGTGTACAGCAAAACTAAGAAACTGTTTGGCCAATGTCATTTCACACCATCATTAGGACATAGCCCATGAATAATATGCGCTCCTTGCAACTGCAACACATAAAAAGGGTGAATGTGTTCGGTTCATGCTCGTGTTCATCTTTGCCTAACAGGCACGAACTCAAATTGCAAACTTGAGCATGCCTGGAAAGGCCCTTGCTTTTGTAAAATAAAAATGATAACCATTCTGCGGACAACAGGCATTGGGAGTCAGCGGCATTATTCAAGACTCACTGAGTATGTGCCAACAGATTAAACGCTAAGCATGAAAAGTGGCTGACTTACTTAACCTAGTAGCGTAGTATTACTCACGGAACCGTCTTCCATATAAGTGAAATCTCGAGTTGGAGCTACAAGTGAGGGAAAAATAAGAATCCTTGTCTGACATACACAAAACGAAGTTTATAATGTTAGCGGTGATATCAGTCTACTGCTCACCTGGAGGTGTAAGGAAGTGCTGCTACTGCTCTCTAGAATTTCTGTTGCCCTCCTCTGCTTCTGTATCAGCAGATAAGCATGGTGCTGCACACCTTTAAGGAATATTAAAATACGTGATCTGAGAGCCTACATTGGTTTAGCTGAAAACAAATTTACTCTCAATGAAAATAGAACTGTTACTTACAGGGAGCACGTTTGCTGGGGCCCCTGTTGAGTATCTGCAATGCTGCTAAAGTTAGAAAGATATACTGATAACTGTAGCTCCAGTTTTAAAATGCAAGCAATTACATAAAGAACCAAAGTACTTACGCCCAACCAAGCCTTCCGTGGCAGCCGTCACAGAAAGTGCGGCTACAAAAATGGGTTTGGTGCAACAGTAAATGTTATGAACAGGTTTCATCCATATCACTGCTTGCTGCCAGAAACCTCAAGCCCGTTAGATTTGCACACTTTGCACTGCGCAGCAAGTTCACCAGGTACAGCCAAAACTCTCATAGCATTTGCTTAGCACATACTATTAGGCAAGTCGTTTTGACAAAAAAAAGAAAAAGTGTACTGTGCGATGTCAGTGCACGTTAAAGAACCCCAGGTGGTCGAAATTTCCGGAGCCCTCCACTACGGCGTCTCTCATAGCCTTAGTCGCTTTGGGACGTTAAACCCCATAAACCAACCAACCAAAAAAAGAAAAAAAAATGACTTCATGACGCAGCGGAGAAAGTGTTGTATCACGGCACCTTTGATGTAACCCATGCATAGTTTCCAAAGCATCACATGAAGGGCCAACAGGAAACAAACGTGTTGTCATGCCATGACTGTAAGCCTTATCTTGTTGTTGTTCGACTGTATAGGATAAGCAATAATGAACAAATTTAAGAAAAGCACATCATCTGTCATGTTGAATCATCTTTCGTGCATGGTCAGCAAAGACATTAGTGCAAAGCAAAAAGCATTCTTACGTTCAAAAATTTTGCTTTCCAGGCACCTTTCCAGGCTTGAAACTAGCGCTTTCAAAAACACGTTGTCATCTTGTAGTTCCTGGGCGCGAGATTTCAGTAATCTATTTCTTTCTTGAGCTCGCCTTCTTGCAGCTCCTGGGAACGTCCTTTCCAGGCTTCCTTCTGCTTTTTAATTTTTATTAGCTCGCTCTTGGCACATAGTTCATCACTGTCTGATGATGTGCTCACAGATGAATATCTCTTCCTTGGATGAAACTGCATTATGTAACGTTTAGGAGAGGTTTTGATGTCATGTCAGTACTTTTTTTGTAACACAAAGTCCTAAATTCTAAAGAAAGACAACCCCAGAAGAATGGCCTGAGGGGCGAGTTGGTGCATGATGAAATGAACGGCGACGCAACAAGGACGCTAACAAGAAAGGGGACACCACATGCGCATGTGGTGTCCCCTTTCTTGTTAGCGTCCTTGTTGCGCCGCCGTTCATATCTTCAAAGACAACCACTCTTACCTGGGCTCCAGGTTTCTGCAGAGACTGCGCGTTGTTGGCACAACTTCCAGAATTTTTTTATCTCCTCATAAATAACTTTCTTCGCGTTGCCTTATTCGTTCTTTTGTCTCTGAAAGAACAGGAAAGCACGGAAAACAATTTAAACGCGGCAATCCCGAAAGTTTCAGCTCTTTTTTTTCGCTTGCGACTCCTCGTCGTCATCTCTTCCTTCTTGCAATGAACCGCGTATCTTCGGGATTATTACCCTCTTTGTCCCCATTTTGTCGTGTACGTCGTTTTCGCTCTCTGTAAGAAATGAGCATTTATGAATTGACACTATAACATTAAAGAGGGCATACACATACCTGCCAGACACAAAACTTGAGTGTCCGCTGTTTGGGTCGTGAACAGGGTCCCACCAATAAGCAGAATATACGGCGCGGTTGTCGTAGTCATTATTGTTTTTTGGTGCGAAGTCCTCAATCACGTGCAGGCGATTGTCGCGGTCACTAAGAAAACGCACAACGGCGAACATGGTGCCCAGCTCTGTACAAGGAGGTAAGTCTTGAAAAATTGCGCAACGTGCACCAGACAGAACACACGCGCAACCAGGTTACTCCCGAAAGCGCAATAACTGCCCATAGTGGGCAGTGGGCTCAACCGGCCCAGCGTCGCGGCTGATTCTGGCAGATTTCCGAACAGAATAACTAATAAGGAAATGATAATTGTTAGGAACAAAATATTTATGAATATGACTCGATTATTTAGACTGAACGCATAAGTATTAGTTAATCAAGCACTTATTTTGAGATTGATAGCGTCTATTGTGGGTTATGTGTGCCATGAATGTGTGTCCTTGGGTAGCCCGCAATCAAACTTAATCCAGTCCAATCCAAGACGTAAACATTATGGTGTGGGAAGCTACCGGCAGTTCGAGCCAGCATTTGCATCGTGAGTTCAAGGTTTGCATGGGAATGCACAGGAGAGAGTATGGGCCGTATAGGATGGAATAGCTGCACCCAGGCAGCGCCTCCTACATCCCATATTCAACGAAAAGTTATCTTGAGAAATCAGCCCGCCGCGCGCAGGAGTCACATTCATCGCAGCCGGCCACCGACGTTACTGAACCACACAGCAGTGTCGCCGGCCATGCGTAGGCTTCGATATCAACTCCACATACTGGCGCGCAGCGGGCGCAGCTGCCAGCACAGACAAAACTTATGCAGGATGCCGAGACTACGGCTGAAGGCCACTTTTAGGCTGATTCGGTGGATGAAGTGGTGTCAACGTCACCTTGTGACGCCCCACAGCCTCCCATCGACGCAGAAGTGCTGCACGAAGATTGTAGCTTTTCTGCTGACAATTTGCTGGCATTAACGGCGAACTTTGGTTTGGAGTTTGGCCTTTGACCTGCAAAGGCTAATAATGCACGTTCTTGCTCGGCACGATATACCAGCGACGAAATATCACTTAAACAGAGTGTCGAGGCCGAAATTAAAGCCACCCATTTCCACTTCTACTGTGGAAACTGCTTGAAGCTACTTGCCGAGACCACTGGCGATCTCGCCGAGAGAAATGCAGTGCGAGAAACATGCTCTGTGTGCGGGCGTCACTACAGAGGCCAGCAGATGCTGCAGGATAGGCACTTGTTATTAACACTGCCTATTGTGAAGTTGCTTTCTTCTTTACTCTCTGGAAATGATATTTCTAGTGTGCGTTATCAAAGACTTGATATCATAAAGCAGACTTTGTTGACAAGTATGCGACGGCAGACATAACAGATGGCGCCCTCTACAGAGAGCTTAGGCGCAAAATGGCGTCCAAAATTGACCTCACCCTCACTATTAACACAGACGGAAGCCCCGTCTTCAAATCATCAAAATTTTCTGTGTGGCCAATTCAGATGACAGTGAATGAACTGCCAGCACTTATTGGACAGAAAAATGTGCTTGTATCTCCACTCTGGTATGGCCAGAAGCATCCTGACATGACTCTGCTATTGAACACATTTGTGAAACAAATTGATGGTTTGTCAACCGACGGCATTACATAGACGGCAGGCAAGGAAACTATGCACTTAAAGGTAATTTTTTTCTGCTAATATAGAAACTGTTCGAACAACACAGCTTCAGACTATTCTGGTTTGTAAATGATGCATTGTGATGGAGTGCATAGACTAACTGCAACTTGAAAGGGTGTGTTGCTGGGCTAGCTGGTCACTTCATTCAGCTTAGAATCCACTGTTTTGGAGAGAGGCAGAGTGGAGAATGACAAGCACAACTACTGATAGTTCAGCACAAATAATGAGGGTGCAAGTGGAGCAGCTTTTTTATCCTGCTGATTCAAGCCATCACCTCTGCACCTGAGCAACACTGTATGGTCTGAAGTTCACGTACAGTGCTATTCATAACGCTATTTGTGTAGAGTTTGATAATATTACCAGCCAATACATGTAGTGCTCAATCATATTCCAGTTAATTAAAGGCTGAGTACATAGACGGGATTGCTGCAAGAGTAACAAACCAGAAAGCTACATATAATGTTCAGTTTGTACTCAAAGAGCGCATTGACGTTATTAGAGCACGTCGAATAATGAATAACATTTGTCGCAAATTGGCTATTTTGTGATTCTTTAAGCATGGAAATAAATGTTGTGCTTGCTTACGCGGGTATACTGCTTCAGCTGCTGTGCGGATGCACCTGCGCTGGCGGCCATGCGGCACTTTCTTTCTTTCTCTTTATTTGTTCCTTTCCGCTACAGAAAGCCGGAGCCAAAGCTAAAGGCTGCAGTGCCTGACAAAGGCTTTCGCTCCGGATGACGTTCAGCGAGCAGGTAAAGAGCACACAATGTTTCGTCACATATAGATTTGCGCCATGCATGAACACATAAATACTTACAAAGTAGACTAACATAGAATTGCTGATTGCTTTGCAATAACAGAACATTTAACTATAATATATTGAAAGCAAGACATGTCGTTATAAGAAACATTACTAAAGAATATCGGCTATACTAAAAACAGACATACATATTCAGGTACAACAAAACGAAAGAAGCAGCACAAAATTACACAAATACAAAGTGTGGGTTTCTAAGTGGACACAGGCCACCACCCACCGCGGGTTCGAGCTTCGCGCGAGCCAAGGGCCCCGATCAGCCGTCACCACACACCACTGGGACACCGATGCGGCGCACTCAACCTCCGCTGGGAGGAGAGCGATTCGCCGCAAAGAAATAGGCCTCCAAGTTCACAAAGGAGACGTTTGTTCACATCGTCCTCCAGCTGATACACACACACTCAATAGTCACCCCGTCCCGGGGGCGCGCGAGGAGCAAGGCTCCGCTGCGCGCACGAAGCGACTCGAGTAATGCGCACCGCTAGCACGCCGCTGCGGGAGAATGTCCCCGCGGCAGTGCTGTGATCTCTCTCTCGTGTCGACCGTTGGGCCGGTTGCGAGAGAGAGTGGGCATTCAACGCAAGGTACGCCTGTCAGAGGTCGCTGGACCCCGCTGGACAGGCTCGAGCCGCTGCAGGTCAGAGGACACGTGCGGGCGAGCTCGAGTAAGCACTGGTCCGAACGGCAAAGGCCGGCACGGACAAACAGTAACGTACGCACCTTACGCTGTCTCGGAGGGATCTCTCTCTCTGGGCCCCGCTCGGACGGTCGCGCGGTGCGCGGCCGCCCCAAAGCGGGCCCCGATTCCCGCCAAAAGGCGCCAATGGCAAAGGCCCTTGGGGAGCCGGGGCGGAGCTGTGGCTAAATGACAGTGATTAGTCACCCAGCCGCCTCTCCACCGCCTGAGGCGGGAGCAAGGGAAAGAGGAGAAACAACGCGGGCGGCCGGCACAGCCGCGCAAAGGCGACGGCGGAAAGCCAGGATTCCCACATCCCCCTCTCCTTAAATGCCCTCCTACCCATCGGCAAAGCACGCGGCCAAAAATAAAGAAATCAATACACAAAAAAATAAGCTACACTTCAGTTCCAAAATAAAGAAATGAATACACAAAAAAAAAACTAGCTACACTTCAGTTCCAGCCAGAACAACGTAAGAAAACAAAGGAAAAAACAAGGCAAACAACACTTGCATACGCTTCAGTAAATCAAAGCAGCCTGCAGATTATATACACGGTACACAAGGAGATGTGAATACCACTGTACAGCTGTGTTACAGGTGGATGCCAGCCTCAAAGTTCGATGGCACGGCCCAGTGGGCCGGTCGGCGACTCACCGCTCGCAGACTTCAAGTTGAACGGGTTGGGAGGGCCGACGACTGATGGCGGTCTTCTTTCCGTTGATGTAGGGTGCGTTGATGACGACGGGGCCGCGGCAGAGCACTGACCTCGCGCCCTTGGACACGACATCACGTTCGGCACAAGAGAGTTAGTGCACCCCCTTCACGCCGGCTGAAACGGGCGAGGACGTTCGGCGGCGTCCTGATGTGTAACCTTGGCCACAGCGAGGGGTCCTTCTCATCCTCGCGCTCACGCAGAAGCACAGCGGCACAACTCACAGGCGTCGCCTTGGCTCATGGTTACGCGCGCACACAGCCACAGCCACAAACACGCATACACCGGCACGTGCGCGGACGCTGGTCGGCGACAACGACCCCCCCATCAGAAGCGTCCAGAGGCGCCGCGGCGAGGGTCAAAGGATGCACTTTCCGCCCCCCATCACCCCAAACGCCCCGCCAACTTCCCCTCCATACGGGCCGCACAAAACTCGCACCGCGACACACGGCTCCTTAACGAGCCCACCACCCACAGTCGGGCCGGAAATGAGAAAAGGCTCGCTGTACAAACGACACCTAATCCAATCTATTCCTTCTAGAAGATAAGAGCAAGAACGAGCGGGCTGAAGTTTACATATGTACAAGTCTGGTACGTTAGAACAAAAACAGACGAACCAGCAGGAAACGAAAGTGGCTAGAAAACTGACTAAAAGCAAAAAAAAATAAATAAACTGATAAACACACAAGGCTGGAACTGAGCATGCTGCAAAAACAACAACAAAAATAACACACCGTGCTTCACCTGGGTAGGGCCTGACGAGAAAGCTCGCCAGCTAGCTGAGGCTGCGTGCCTTCGGTTGCGGAAAAGTCCGCCGTCCGGCATAAATCACACTGGTGACCGTCGCCTCAGATTGTACCGGTGCTCCGTACGCTTGCGTTCCGCAGCACCAGTTGTGCCTTTGCGCTTGCCTTTGATACCAATGGGTACCGGCGCAAGCTCGTCAGACCGTGACGCGTAGGCCTTCAAGTCTATGAACCCCTGCTTGCTCCTGGGGAAAGGCCCCATCAAATCGCAGGTGGCCATCTGCCACGGACGCACACTGTCAATCGGTTTCATCATTCCAGGCGGCTTGCCGCCCCGTGACTTCACCGCTTGACAGACATGGCAGGAACGGCAATAGCGGAAAATGTCACGCTTCATGCCGGGCCACGTCACCGAATGGCTCAGTTTTGCAAAAACTTTGGAGCCACTCAAATGACCGGCCAGTGGTTAGTCATGAGAGAATCTCAACAGTGCGCCTCTCAGACTTTTGGGGATAACCACCTAGAGCGGGTCGATGGACTCGTCATCGGTGGCTATGTATTTCAGCACGAGCCCGTCATGGTCCAGTAAATATGAATCCCCGGGGTTCGCCGCGACACACGCTGGCTTCTTCCCCCCTGCGCCCGCTACAATACAAGTAGCGTCACGGCGCTCCGTCTCCCTGAGACCGTCGCTCACCTCGCGACAAAAAAGGTCATTTTGCTGGGCTTTCAGTAGCTCTTACGGCTGAAAACGATTCCAGTCATCCCAGAGGGGAGCATGGTCTCGTCCCCACTCAGGTTTGCAGCCAAAATTTCCGTTCGCGTCGGCACCTCCGAGGCGCTCACGAAGAGCTTTGCCTCTCGTCCGCTTTGCGAAGCGCTGCTCGCCTGGTTAGCGGAATGGGTTAACCCGTTTGCGGGTTCCCCCTCCTTGCCGCCCGGCGGCTCGTCCGCTGTTTCGCCCCTCCGCCTACAGGCGTCAAGGCGCCGCAGGCGAGTGGGGCACGGGATAGCGCGTCAGCTACCACGTTTGTGCTCCCCTTTCGACACTGCACGGAAAAGTCGCAATGCTGTATCAGGAGAGCCCAGCGCGCCAGCCGACCCGCAGGCTCGCGGAGCCGCATCAGCCAACTGAGCGCACTGCACCCCTGCCTCAGTGGAGGCTTGGGCGGGCTGCACGAACGACGGAGGCAAGGCTCCTAGTTCGATGAGCGGCGCGGTTTCCGCAGGCCCCGTAACTTCACCGCTTGACAGACATGGCAGGAACGGCAATAGCGGAAAATGACACGCTTCATGCCGGGCCACGTCACCGATTGACTCAGTTTTGCAAAAACTTTGGAGTCACTCAGATGACCGGCCAGTGGTTCGTCATGAGTGAATCTCAACAGTGCGCCTCTCAGACTTTTGGGGATAACCACCTTGAACGGGTCGATGGACTCGTCATCGGTGGCTATGTATTTCAGCACGAGCCCGTCATGGTCCAGCAAATATGAATCCCCGGGGTTCGCCGCGACACACGCTGGCTTCTGCCCCCCTGCGCCCGCTACAATACAAGTAGCGTCACGGCGCTCCGTCTCCCTGAGACCGTCGCTCACGCGTTGGGCGCCAGTTGTGGGTTTCTAAGTGGACACAGGCCACCACCCACCGCGGGTTCGAGCTTCGCGCGAGCCAAGGGCCCCGATCAGCCGTCACCACACACCACTGGGACACCGATGCGGCGCACTCAACCTTTGCTGGGAGGAGAGCGATTCGCCGCAAAGAAATAGGCCTCCAAGTTCACAAAGGAGACGTTTATTCACATCGTCCTCCAGCTGATACACACACACTCAATAGTCACCCCGTCCCGGGGGCGCGCGAGGAGCAAGGCTCCGCTGCGCGCACGAAGCGACTCGAGTAATGCGCACCGCTAGCACGCCGCTGCAGGAGAATGTCCCCGCGGCAGTGCTGTGATCTCTCTCTCGTGTCGACCGTTGGGCCGGTTGCGAGAGAGAGTGGGCATTCAACGCAAGGTACGCCTGTCAGAGGTCGCTGGACCCCGCTGGACAGGCTCGAGCCGCTGCAGGTCAGAGGACACGTGCGGGCGAGCTCGAGTAAGCACTGGTCCGAACGGCAAAGGCCGGCACGGACAAACAGTAACGTACGCACCTTACGCTGTCTCGGAGGGATCTCTCTCTCTGGGCCCCGCTCGGACGGTCGCGCGGTGCGCGGCCGCCCCAAAGCGGGCCCCGATTCCCGCCAAAAGGCGCCAATGGCAAAGGCCCTTGGGGAGCCGGGGCGGAGCTGTGGCTAAATGACAGTGATTAGTCACCCAGCCGCCTCTCCACCGCCTGAGGCGGGAGCAAGGGAAAGAGGAGAAACAACGCGGGCGGCCGGCACAGCCGCGCAAAGGCGACGGCGGAAATCCAGGATTCCCACAAAAGTCATGCTTGAGCAATAGGGTTTTTAGAAAATGTTTGGACATTTGTTTCGTAAAATTTACTAATTCATCAACACGATTCAACCACAAAGGTATCTGGAAGCCTGTATATTGCCGGCCATAGTTTGTTCTTGTAATAGGTGTCCTTCTGTGTCCTCTGTGGAGAGAATACTGTGAACATGGTTCAGGACTTGTTGTAGTGTAGAGCTTGTTGTTCTTTATATACTGCAAGAGCTTGAAGTAATATACTTGGTTTGCTTTGATTAATAAATGCTTTATAAAGAGCGGACTTCTGGGAAGAAGTTGAGGCTTGCCATAAAAGTTTTCAAATATTCTCAGTGTTTTCTTCTGCAATAAAATTAATTTGTTATAATTTTGACCTGTTGTTGTTCCCCAGACCAATGCACAGTATGAGAGACGAGAGTAGAACAGAGAGTAATACAGCATTTTTTTTAGCCAAAGCGGAACAAGGTTTTTAACCTTATACAAACAGCCAACTGCTTGACTTAGCTGTTTGACCCATTTCAATGGCTACTACACCTGTGGATGGTGTTTGCACCCTGGAGCATCTGCGGATGGTTAGGGAAGATAACAAAACTAAGAATGCAGTCTGCTTTCTGATAAGACGTGCTGAGGCAGATTTTCGACTTTTCTTCAAGCACCTTTCCTGTAAAGACATACCTTAGTGTACAGTGTACTTGGGCTTGCCGGTAGTTAACTTGCAACACTGGTCATTGAAACACTGAAACATCGAAAGTTAAGTTAAAACACTGATCCTCCTGGTCACGGCACCAGTTAAGTTTCTTCCGTAAAACGTCGAAATGGCCGGTTCGTCGATGATTGTACGTGGTTAGCATTTCGAAGAGCGCTTCGCGCTTTCGTCCACTCGACCGGCGACACGTTGCCGGTTGGGGCAGCAACTGCAAACTTCTTGATAGAGAAAACTTGTTTATTTAAGACGAGACAAAAAATAAAGGCAACAGGAGAAAAAGGCGGTTAAAGGAAAGGCTGGTTAAAAGCGGCTGAGACTGGGGCTCGGCGCGCTTCCCCTCGCTCTTTGTTTGCAGCGGGTTTTAATACCTTCGATAATTGGGCGGAGCTTTATTAAATCTGCTCTCACCCAATTTCAACCAATACTGCTGCAATGGCATTGTACATACAAGTGGGCGGAGCGCAGTACTCACCAGAGCCCGACTCGGCGGACCGCGCACTTTTCCTGGAATACGCACTCTAACGAGGCGCCAGTAAAGTCCACCGCTTGGTCGTTTCGAAAGTCGCCGACCCCACTGACCCCCACCCACTTGAGAGCTAATCTCTTTTCAATGGGAAACGGTCGTCAGCCCCTTCGTCCCCGTTTCCCGCGGTCTTGGACAGCGTCCGAAGCGCGCGACGCGCTGTCACCATTGTCAACCCCTCCCGAGTTCAGGTGGACACGGTAGGGGTGAAATGAGCTACTGGCGCCGTAGGCTTCTACCTTAACACCACTTCTCAGCTCTGAAGAAAAATTGTACCTTATTTTGAGCAGCAATATCATATTTCAAGATGATTGCACGTTGTCGGTTTTTAAAAATGTATTGTAGAAGTGGATTCTCAGAAATACTCCTGTGAACAAATGTGGTAATATTTTGAAGCGCTGAACTGTGCGAGATCTTTACAAAGTTATAAGTTTGTGTGGTTTTCAATTTTTTCTTACATTGCCAAACAGGAACCGTCAAGTACCTCGTGAGCACTGTTGTGCCTGACAGGGCTGCTGAAGACACAAGCACGACGATGATCGAGGCTGCTACAGCTGGACGGCCTGTTCAGGGTGTAAAGGCCTAACGCCCTTAATTAAGCTCTCATAATGTAATATAATCTGGGGCTTTAGCTTAGATTATATGCATTGTGTGTTGCTGAGTGTGTCGCGGCAGTTAACCGAGAACTGTCTCTCCGTGTAGGGGAGCAACACTACATTGGAGCACCAGAAAGAGTGGCAGCGATAGATCAGCGTGTAAGTGCTATAAAGCCACATCGTTGTGTTCCACTTCTTCCGCGCTCAGTTTTGCTGAGGAAGTACTAGAAAGCCTCAGAGTGGCAACAGTGCCTTTTGTATTTTGCATTGCCATGTTTGAGAGGCATCCTTCTACGGCAATATTTTAAACATTTGGCATTACCTGTGAAGGTTATTGCCCTTCTTCTGCAGGACACAGTGATCTTGAATGACACAGCTGTAAGCACGAACTGCCTTGTAAAGTTTGTTGTTGATATGCAGTTTCTCTATGGAGAAAAACAGATGACTTTCAATGTGCATCAGCTGTTCCACATTCCTCCAGTGCTGCGCACCAAGGAACACTTGGGCACATTCTTTCTTTGCATTTTAGTCCGACATTGGCCAACTTAAGCAGCTAGTCACATCAGAAAAAGGTGCCCCGCTGCAGATTGTAGAGCGCCTCATGATGGCCAGCAACTTCAAGAATCTGAAGGCTTTAGCTAACCCTCGCACTTTGAAGTTCTTGGCAAAAGCTGGCCTATCAAAGAGTAAAGGTGCTTTACTTCTCAGCAGGCCCCGAGCTGCGTCTGACCAGCTGCTTCGCCTTCTTCAAGACCAAGTTGGCAACATCATAAGTTGCCCTGTTGTGGAACATGACCGAGTTATTCTGTCTCCAGGTCTTGTTTTTCACAGTGTGCAATACTCAAGGCCAAACAAGACAAGCAGCACAGCCTTGCAGTCATATTTGAGAACCTGCCTAAAAATAAAGCACATTGTTTCCTTC
This sequence comes from Amblyomma mixtum, assembly GCF_055824585.1. Classification (NCBI taxonomy): domain Eukaryota; kingdom Metazoa; phylum Arthropoda; class Arachnida; order Ixodida; family Ixodidae; genus Amblyomma; species Amblyomma mixtum. The sequence continues at coordinate 20,229,945 of NC_143017.1, forward strand.
AATGACATGACTGGCAATATAAGCATTTTTGTACTTTCGATTAAAATCTTTTCCCATCGTGCATTCAGTACAGAACAAATAATGACATCTGAGGGTGCTAATTTCCAGCAACTAGTGGAACTTTTTACTAATGTTACCCCATGCAACTATATAGAGTTCAATGGAAAGTGTTTTTTTTAGAAGATTTTCTTTGAAAATGCTCTCTGTCGGTTATTAATAGGACAATGAGAGCAACGTTTTTCTACTTGAACCGTGGATTTTACTTTCATTTCTTCTTTCACTGTTTGTTCTGCACCAGAAATGATTTCACCTCTCGGAAATTGCTTTCACTACGTTTCTGACCAACTGCGGTTGATTTGTGGATCCTACGTTGGAATATGCAGGCGTTCTATAAGTTCATAACCCATAGCATGATTTGGAGTCTAGACCCGCCGCGGTGGCTTAGTGGTTACGGCGCTCGGCTGCGGTCCCAAAAGACGCGGGTTCAATCCCGGCCGCGGTGGTCGAATTTCGATGGAGGGGAAATTCTAGAGGCCCGTGTACTGTGCGATATCAGTGCACGTGGTCGAAATTTTCTGGAGCTCTTCACTGCGACGTCCCTCATTGCCTGAGTCGCTTTCGGGCGTTAAACCCCAATAAACCAAACCAAAAACATTTGCAGTCGAGTCTCATATCAGCCAGAAATGCATCCACTTCTAACAATGTGGAACTGGTGCTACCACAGTGGCTATGCTTTCAATAATAAAACTTTTTATCTTCACAAAAATACTTTGCTGTTGTTGCTTTGCTTGGACTTTAATGTCCCAAAGTGACATGGCCTCTAATGGACATCTTTGTGGAGGACTCCTCATCAATTTTCACCACCTGCAGCTCTTTAACACGCATTGACAATGCACAGCACATCCGTTCTTGCGTTTCGCCTCCATCAAACCCATTTCCTCGGGAACCACAGTCGAGCGATCTAAACAATGAGCCACTGCATTGGAGAAAATGCACCTGCTGTGCATTGGATTGAATCCTGGCCATAACAGCCTCATTTCTGTGAAGGAAAATGTGGAAACGCCTGTGCATTTTCTTGCATTTTCGTTGTTGCGTGTTAGCACTGGACGGTCAAAATTCATCTGGAACTGTAATCTACCAACTCTTTTCTTGTTTTTCCTTCTTAATTTCACTGTATTCAAATATACAGGGTGTTTCACCTAAGACTTTCTGCAATTTTTAAAAATAAGCTATTTGAATTAGATGCGCGCTTTTTCTGGCATAGCATTGTCAGTGGTGTAGTACATCCTAATGCAGCTAAGACGTGCTAACTAGCAGGCTTGTTAATTGCCTGTTGACTGGAAGACCGCCCGAATCATCCCTGTACCTAAGAAAGGAGATCGTTTAATGCTGTCAAACTACCGCCCAATCTCCCTTATTTCATCTTGTTGTAAATTAATTGAACACGTCATTGCTGATCGCATAAATGAATTCCTAAATCGGCACTCCATTTTATCCAAATTTCAGCATGGTTTTCGTAAAGGATATTCAACAGTAACCCAATTAGTAACAATTGTTCACTCCATTGCATTAAGCTTAGACAATAATGGCCAAGTTGACCTAATATTTTTAGATTTTAGCAAGGCTTTTGACAAAGTCCCTCATGATAAATTAATTCTAAAGCTTAAATCTATTGGCCTTCCTGAGATATTAGTTACCTGGATTTCAAACTATTTAACTAACCGTAAGCAGTATGTCTCGATTGATGGAGAGGAATCGGGCGCTCTTTCAGTCACTTCTGGAGTGCCTCAGGGGAGCGTACTTGGGCCTTTATTGTTCTTACTATATATTAATGACATCGCCGACACAACTGTTCCGGGCGTTGAGATTCGATTGTTTGCGGATGACTGCTTGCTGTACAGAGATATTACATGTTCAAATAACCAGATTGACCTAAACACTTCTCTAACTAACATCCTTACCTGGTGCCAGAAATGGGACATGGCTTTAAACAAAGAAAAAACAAACTTCCTTCGCGTGACACGTAAAAAAAATATTTTTGAGCACAGGTACCATCTCGGACAAACACCACTAAAGGAAGTTTCCAGTTTTAAATACCTGGGTGTAGCATTAACTAACAATCTGGCCTGGAATTCACATGCGGAAAATATCTGTTCGTCCGCCTTTCGCAAACTCTATTTTTTAAGAAATAAACTTTCCAAAGCTCCCCCTCAGGTTAAACTTCTCGCGTTTAACTCACTAATCAGGCCTAAGCTCGAATATGCATGCGTGGTGTGGGATCCTTATACTAATACTAATATTAAGAAAATTGAAAGAATCCAAAGAAAAGCCATAAGATTTATTTATTCTAAATTTTCACCTTTTGATTCTCCGTCTGAGCTAATGAAATCTAACCGTATCCAACCTCTTGAGATAAGAAGAAAAAATATTCGACGAGAATTTCTTTCCTTGCTCATAAATAACAAACTGGCTCTTGATCCTGCACCCTATTTATCGTCTTTAGCTACACGCATCACACGTCACCATCATCCCGGTTCACTTACCCCGTACTTTGCTAGAACTGACACTTTTAAATTTTCCTTTTTCCCGCGTACCATCAGTGAGTGGAATTCTCTGACATGATAAAATGTAAGCGCATAGTCATCCTGCATGCCTTTTTTTATTTTTAGTTTTAGTTTTTCTTTCTATTTTACTTGTTATTTCTTTTTATTTTACTTGTTACTCGTGTATCTATGTTATCTTGTTCTGCTTGGATCTGTAAGACGATCTGCAGTATGAAATAAATAATAAATAAAAAAAATATTTAATAGTTAACTTTTAAACTATTACCGTTGAGCTCCTTAATTATTGAGAGGCATGTAGCTCACTGTAAGTGATGTCCATATCCGTTTTTATAATTTCGAGAACGCGATTATCCTCGGCGCTGTGGCCCAACAAATTTTGGCTATTTCGACGAGTTACGTGCACTGCAGAGGTTGCTTTGCCTGCAAGCTTCTCAAACCGCATGTATTTTGCTGCGATGTAGGCGAAATTTGTTGGGCCACAGCGCCGAGGATAATCGTGTTCTCGAAATTCTAAAAACGGATATGGACATCACTTACGGTGGGCTACATGCCTCTCAATAATTAAGGAGCCCAACGGTAATAGTTTAAAAGTTAACTATCAAATATTGGTTAATAAGCCTGCTAGTAGCACGTCTTAGCTATATTATGATGTACTACACCACTGACAATGCTATGCCAGAAAAAGCGCGCATCTAATTCAAATAGCTTATTTTTAAAAATTGCAGAAAGTCTTAGGTGAAACACCCTGTATAATGTTCTAACAGCAGTGTGTTGAAAATTTATTCGCATGTAATATTTCCGCTGAGCAGAGCAATTCATGCAGCATCAGGGGTGTGTAGGTAGCATTATCCTAAATGCCTCTCCTGTTATGACTGGCAAATTCTGGTCATGGAATAGCATTGTGTTTTTTCACACTCTGGTGCATTGTAGTTTATTTCTGGAAGTGCTTTCAAATGCTGCTTTATTCGGAATAATTTGCATAGCTCCAAGTGGCTAAAAGTCACCATTTATTCTAGCCACTCACAGGCGTCTACTCTATATGGCTGACTGTCAAACGTTCCAAGGGTCACTAGTAAGACACTGCTGCCACTCTGCGGAGTTGCTACTTTAGGACCAAGTGATTGTTTCTTAGTGCCTTGTTTCTTCTCAGTTCTTCTTTTGTTATGATAGTTATATGCATCAATGCATGCTTTTTGTATTCATCATTGTGTAGATATATAGGTTGTACAGTGTACCACTACTTTTTACAGGAAATTAGCAATGACAAAAAGCTAGAAAGCAGTGGGTTCTTAGCTCTAAACAGCAGATTCAAACTCCAAGAGGGAATAGTTCAACTAGTTAACTCATTGCTGGTTAAATTTTTTTTAAAACAGTGAAAATAAGACAAGAACTGAAGACATGCACTTCCGAAGAAGTGACCCTCTTGTGCCATCATTTCCGCTGCTTTTTTTCTTTGAAAAATCTAAACTAGTTTACTTCATGCTGTTACCAAAACTCAGTTGAAAACCAGGAAATCATCAAATGGGACCATTAGAGTCCAAACACAAAACCACTGAATGCGCTGCTGGTTCTAGCAGCATCTGAGGAAACCAGTGAGCACCCTTCCGGAACCATTACAGCCTGTAGGCTGCCTGCTGGGACCAGCAGCAAACGAGTGAACACCTCGCCGGGACCAGTACAAAACCAGCAATCTACTGGCTGGTTCCATCAGTACCAGCAGCTCCCAGCAGGAAACCAGCAAAAAATTTTCACCAGGGGCGCCGTTTTTAAAAAAATTCCTGTGTGCAAACTACTGGCCTAATCGAGAGCAAACATCACTCACGGGGTAGCACATTATGGTCTACGTTATTTCCCAAGTAACGCATAATGTTGCTTCAACGTTGCCTGTAAGTACCAACTTCCATGCAACGTTATGTGACAAAATCTCACATTGCTGCAACGTTGCCTCTGGTATGTTACTATGACGTTTCAAAATTACGTTACTGTAACGTTTCCAGACATCAGAGCACTAACGTTAGGTATATGTTTCAAATTTACGTCAGATTAACGTTTCTAGACATCAGAGCACCAACATTAGGCATACACATCTCGCCAACGTTCAGTGTGACCAATGTTCAGATGACATTCATATTTTGTAACATGTACATAATACTGACAAAGCCACTAGGGCTCCTCAAATTTTCTATGAATTGACAACACACAAACACGTTCAGTGATACATATGACACACTTTTATTATAACATGAAGGCCATTTCGGTAGTAATTATTTTCTAACACGTAAGTCAGTTCACAGGGCACATAACCAATGGCTGTACTTTTCAGTGCTAACAAAATCTCAAAGATAAACTCCAAGTTACATTTGAGCACTCAGTGGCATCATACATTTCATCGAAAAAGTAGGTGTGTGCGAATATTCAAAATGTTCACATATTAACTCAATTATTATTGTATTCGATAACTCCGACACCACACAGCATGCTGCCGCAATCAGACAGAAAGGAGGGTTCAATACTACAACGCTTTCTGTTCATGTGGTGACATTCATAATGCTAAGATACGGCCTTTAAGTGTTCAGTGAGCATTCGAAAATCCTGCGGAATGCCTTATCTCGGAGGCCACAGCTCATCGCCGCTCTCATCAACTGGGATTTGAATCAGTTTATATGCTGTCGTCATCAGAAGTAAAATGTATTTTTCCTATGGGTATTACATGAAGGTCGCAATGTTAATATACAGACTGAGTTATAATATGTCTAACAACAGTTACAGCTGTTTTTCATACTCACACAAATAACGAATAATCATGAAAATATTTGATTCATTTTTTGACTAAATCATTCATATTAGATTCAGTTCTGAGAAAGCACTATTCGCACATACCTAAGAAAAAACCAGGAATTCTGATCTGAAATAACCACTCGAAAAAGTCTCTCTTCATTTTGAGAGTAACCAGTTGTGTCATGCCTGGAGGTGTTGTAAGCGAACGTCACATAGGGCAAGGCGAGATCCCAGTCTTTGTGGTCGGGGGAGACGTACATAGACAACATGTCTGTTAATGTTCGATTCAAACGCTCGGTTAGCCCGTTTGTCTGTGGGTGGTATGCTGTGGCAATCTTATGCTTGGTAGAACACGAACGCAGGATGTCGTCGGCAACTCTGGAGAGGAAATAGCGTCCGCGGTCTGTGAGTAATTGACGAGGGGCACCATGTTGTAGAATAAGACTGTGCAAAAGAAAGTCAGCGACATCGGTCGCGCAGCTCGTAGGCAGCGCACGGGTGATCACATACCGAGTGGCATAGTCTGTGGTTACTGCGATCAACCTATTTCCGGAATCCGAGGTCGGGAATGGTCCGAGAAGATTGAGCCCTACACGGTGGAACGCCTCCACAGGCACGTCTATAGGATGCAGAAGACCAGGAGGTGGTGCCGAAGGCTTCTTTCTGCGCTGACAAAGGTTGCAATTGGTGACGTAATGCCGGACTGTACGGTATAATCCAGGCCAAAAGAAACGATGCCGTATGCGGTCGTAAGTTCGTGCCACACCGAGGTGGCCAGCTGCAGGCAGGTCATGGAGTTCTGGAATTATAGAAGACCGCAGCTGCTGGGGAATGACTAGAAGGAGTGAGGGCCCGTCAGGACGGAAGTTGCGGCGATAGAGAATGTCATTTTTAGTAACGAAGAGCTGCAGGGAGCGCTTGAAGCTTCCAGAGCTGAGGCCCTCGATGATGGTTTGCAAATATGGGTCTTTGCGCTGCTCCTCGGCGATGTTGTGTAGATCAGAAATGCCATACAGGGAAGGGATATCGTCAGTATCACTGAGAGCAGGTGGCTCGACAGGGTACCGAGACAGGCAATCAGCGTCTTGATGGAGACGTCCAGACTTGTACACGACAGTGTACGAATATTCCTGAAGGCGTAGCGCCCAGCGGCCAAGACGCCCAGAAGGGTCTTTCAGCGTGGACAGCCAGCATAGGGCGTGGTGGTCCGTGACAACAGAAAAAACACGCCCGAACAAGTATGGCCGGAATTTAGCTACAGCCCAAACTAGAGCGAGGCACTCACGTTCCGTAATGGAGTAATTTCGCTCGGCAGGTGAAAGCAGGCGGCTAGCATACGCAACCACGTGGTGTGGGCCCCGGGAGCGTTGAGCCAGCACGGCTCCGATCCCGTAGCCACAGGCGTCCGTGCGGAGTTCAGTAGGGGCCGCGGGATCAAAATGTGCCAGAATCGGGGATGATGTCAGTAGGCGGACAAGCGTGGAAAACGCATTTTGTTGATCAGAGCCCCAGGTAAAGTCTGTGTCCGTCTTCAGGAGGTCAGTGAGTGGACGAGTGATAAGGGCAAAATCTTGAATAAAACGGCGAAAGTAGGAGCACAGCCCAAGAAAACTGCGCACGTCTTTCTGAGAATTTGGGCGAGGGAACTGTTGCACCGCTGCAATTTTAGCTGGATCAGGACGTACACCGGAGGCATCGACGAGATGTCCCAGAATGGTGAGTTGCCGGCGGCCGAATTGGCATTTGGACGAGTTGAGCTGGAGCCCAGCCATACGAAAGACAGTCAGGATACTCCTGAGACGTTCAAGGTGCGAGGCAAATGTGGGCGAGAAGACAACAACATCGTCAAGGTAGCACAGACACGTAGTCCACTTAAATCTGTGAAGGAGTGAGTCCATCATCCATTCGAAAGTAGCTGGTGCATTACAAAGTCCGAACGGCATCACTTTGAACTGGTATAAACCGTCGGGTGTGACGAAAGCTGTCTTTTCGCGGTCCTGCTCGTCAACGGCGACTTGCCAATAACCGGAACGAAGGTCAATGGAAGAAAAGTATTGAGATCCGTGGAGACAGTCGAGAGCGTCATCGATCCTAGGGAGTGGGTAGACGTCTCTTCTTGTGATGCGGTTCAGGTGGCGGTAGTCGACGCAGAAATGCCAACTGCCGTCTTTCTTTTTAACAAGGACGACTGGAGAGGCCCAAGGACTGGACGACGGTTCGATTATGTCCTTAGCGAGCATCTTTTCGACTTCCTGTTGTATCACTTGGCGTTCGGAACTGGACACCCTATAAGGCCGGCGGTGCAGAGGAGCGGCGTCACCAGTGTTGATACGATGCTTCACAATAGTCGTACGAGCTAAAGGGCGGTCATTGAAGTCAAATATGTCCTGAAAAGATGCCAGAAGATGGGTAAGCGCCTCGGCTTGGTCGGCAGAGAGATCTGAAGCGATCATATTGGCAAAGTGGTCAGGTCTCGAAAGAGCTGTGACATGATCGTCCGGAGAGGACGATACACAGTTTGTGACTGCAGAGATCACGTATTCATCGGTAGGGGACAGCGTGGCGAGGCACATGCCTTGAGGAAGCGTCTGGACGTGCGTACTGAAGTTGAGAACAGGTAACCATGCGCTGTTTGCCGAGACTGCGACAACCGTATGGGCAAGGGCAACATTCTTTGTGACGGGCAAATCAAGGACAGGGGTGATGATATACTGGCCGTTAGGAAGAGGTGGAACAGATTTAAACAATACGTAAGTAGCGGCTTCAGGTGGTAAGCGGGTGAACTCGGCAGTACAGAGACGGTGCACAACTGGGGCAGGTGGTTCTGAGAGGTACGGTAGGTCCAACTCAACAACACTTGTAGCACAGTCAATAAGGGCTGCGTGCTCACTAAGGAAATCAAGGCCGAGTATGATGTCATATAAGTCCAACTCTCTTACACTTAGGATACTGCACATCTATTCAATTACAATATTGCTGCTCTCGCACTAACAGCCTATGAGATTGTCAAATCAGCTTTCACGCATATATGTAGTCTGCGTCGTCCTTGTGTAGAGTGCTTGAGCAATGTTCACCACCTGATAAAAACAAACTAGAATGCAGATAAGTTCCCGGACAACGTGCTCGTGCTAATTTTGCTTGCAGGTCTGTGTGGCTCAACGTCCTCGCAAGTGTTGCCTTTGAAAGCTACAGGCTGCGACAAGGTGTCAGTTTAGTGTAGGAAAGTGTGCTGCTGAAGTGCTCTACACAAGGGTGACACGGACTCTATGCATCAGATAACAAAAAATGTCTGATGGGAGATTGCGAGCCAAGGGTCTTCACAATGGGAGCAAAGGGAAAATAACATCTGTGTTCTTGCTCCATGGTAGACACACACATTTTTCAGAGAACTCTCTTACATCCCACATACTGAGACTCTGAGAAAGCTCCTTGGCTTTGTAAACACCGATATCAGTGAGGTGCAGCACTGCATTGTGAAAGCCACTAATATTGGTGTAATACTGTCCACAGATGGAGACCTCTCTATCAGCTACTAACACATTCCTTATTCGGACAATATTTCCATCTTTCATCTTCACGCAGTTATCTCCAGCCTTTGTAGAAAGCACTTTGTTTTGAATTGTCACCTTACTGAATTGCTGCCCTTGGAAATTTGGTGGGACAGGTCCACTATCGTGCATTTTAGCAAGCTTAATGTCATTGCTGCCAGGATGACATGACTGCTTGTTCAGCAGCTTCAGTTCAGTTTCCCTCATGAAAATTTGCTGGGTTGGAAGGGCACGGCCTCTCACTAGTTTCTTCAGCTTCCCAAGAAAACTTTCATATGGGAAGGCGGAAAACGATGCCAGACAGCCAAATCGTCGCACATCCTCTGCCAAATGCATGAGGCTGTGTGTGCTGAGAGTATATATGCCATTACCATACAGGCTGCCCGCTTCTGTAACAAAGTTAAGAAGCAACTCCTCAGCTTTGTTACAGTAAGCCATGCAGAGCTTGGGTGATGCCAGTATGGTAATGGCACAACTCAGTTTCAAAAAATGAACATAGAACTGGTGAGCCAGATGGTGTTTGAGCACTACAGGGCCGAAGTACACGAGGAAGTTCCTGAACTCCGATGCTTTCCAAAACTCTAGGGCTCGTAGTGACCTCGGGTGGCGTTGAATCTCGTATGGAGTGTTAACTGCCAGCTGCACCAGCTTTTCTGAAATTTTCTGACGTGTACCCACAGGCAGCTTTGATGCTGATGGGACTGTGGATGTCCAGTAGTGAACCAGAAGTCTTTTCATGGCACCAAGGCATACGAGGTGCATGTAGTCTAGCGGGAATTTGCTGACCAGTCCAATACCCAGCTCAAGTAATGGTGAAGCAGAATTATGGTGGTTGGGTTGTACCATATTTCTGAAATCTTCATCTGTACGCAAAGGGGCAAATGCATCAGGAAATATCACTTTCCTGTGCTCTTCAGAGTACACGCCCTTTTGCGTGCATTTTTCGCAAGCAAAGTATGCTGCATGTCCTTTAGTGCACTTAAGAAAAGCCCGCGCAGGCATGTCGCAAACAAATGCACGCACAACCACTGCATAAATAGCCTCACCATGCTGCAATCCAATTTCAAGAAGTGAAGCAAGCTCCTTCAGCACGTCTCGCATGTACATTTCAACATTCTCGGGCTTAGAGTCGCCCATGTATAGAGCTGCAAGGAAAGGCTCATGTCTTGAGCTCTCCTCAACTCGCACAAGAACGGGCCAAAACTGCTTCGACGAGCTCCGAAATATGGGAACACCATCGACGTTTATCGACAGTGAGATCACTGAAGTGTTCAAGGGTATGGAGCCACTTTCTAATTGTTCAAGGATGTTATCAGTCACCCCGAAAAAGCAGTAACTACCGTTGCCCATGATGGTTACTGTGCTGGAACGAGGAGTACGCAACAGTGCTCTGGCGTCAGAAGGCAGGTCTTGGTGGTATGGTTGTAAGATCTTTAGAAGCTTAGTAACTTGTACGGCACAAATGTTACCACTCACAGCCCACGTACGAAGCTGGTCGCGTACTGTCGGCGTTAAATCCGCTTCTCTCTCGCTGCTCTCGTTTGCCGAAAATTCTGGAGGTTCAGAAACTTCGCCACTTGCTCGTGGATCAATTAAGGGCAGTGCAGACACAAATTCCCCATCGTTGATAGTGTTGTCGTCGGACCCATATTCGTGAAACACACACTCAGTCTCACGAGGTTCTTCGATCGTCTGCCTCCGGTGCATTACGGCTTGTGGACGGTTCTGGCTGCATCGCAGCTTCATCAGATTGACAGAGTGCTGCTACTTGGCTTGCTCTGCGCCTGAATTTTTGTCTAGTTCCAACGTCAACGAGGCGTCGCTTAATCCTCTCCATATTCCGGGAACCGTCGGTGTAAATTCACATCCACATCCACACAATGCTAGTTATGATGCACTGAAGTTGGCTCGCGTACAAGCAACGCGAGCATTTGCTCAAGGTAGGCTTGTGCATGAGGAGTACCAGAAAAGAAACGATGGGAAGATACAAATGCACTTTCAAAACACCTATATCACACACCGACTATAGATATGCACTCGTCAGCACAAAATTGCAGCGCAGCGGATAGTCGCCGCCATAACTGCATGCCCGTGTGGCTTGGCTTGGCTGCGTTTTACCTAAGCTAGAAACCACCTAAGCCAAAAAATGACGAAATAGTTTTGTCAGTAAACTCAAAAAACATATTTACATGACAAAAATATCTCTAAAAATAAAAGTACTGAATACTAAACACAAAAAAAACAGATTTTTTTTACAATTGAAATGCTTTTACACGTACAGGACAAAAAAAAAATGCTGTCATGAGCACAGAAGACAAGAAGAGACAATCCAATTCAATCCAAAGTGACCATGTGCGCGCGCTCAATTCGCAGTTGCATCGATTGCATTGCAGCTTGAGGGTCTGAACGTCGTCTTTGACTTTTCGGGGCTGTGCAATAGTTTACAGGTGAGTGCATATTATACTTGTGCTACTGATTTGAAGGCACTGTTTTTAGTTCGTAGGCATAGTTAAGTCAGCATGCTGTCGTTCACGGGTGGCCATACATTTAAGCACTTCTTTTCTTTCCCGCTGCGGTTGAATGGCATCCGCGTTTCTGCGTGTTTTTTCCGACAAAAATTCTTATTGCAGTGTGAGCATAACGTTGCTGCACTGCCCACGCATAACACATGGTGGAGATGGATTGTTACGATGTTTGAACATTCTTCTCACCCATTATTTGAGAATCGCGACATGATGCTAAAACCTTAAATCGGCATGCACTTAGCTTATGTTGCTTCATTAGTCTGCGCGGCCGTTTAATGCAATTTAGCGCCCGCAAAAATTCTTACCAGTTAGCCCCCAGCAAGTTGTAACAGCTATGAGGCGTTGCTCAATTTTATTTTTCTATCCTTGCCAGTTTGAAATGTCTTTATTTTGGCAGTTAGGCCTGTGGGCATGCTGGCGTACTAGCTAATCACGTTTTGTTCTCGCAGGATGTTTTTCATTGTGGAGTTTGCCAGCGGTGACGGAGTGGCTGCAGTGCCCAAAGCTTGGGTGAAAAATGGTGAAGCACTTTGGCCGCCCTACAGGAATCCGTCCCGATGCCGAAGTGCAATAAAAAGTTGCGAGAAGCCAGGAGAGGCATGGACAGCCCATAAATGCCGCGTTTTGGGCGAAGCTGGTATGTCTTCTTTCGTTAGTGTATTATTCTATTTATTTATTTATTGTGCACCTCAAATGCCTCAGATTGGAGTATGCATGCTGAGCTGCTCGGTTTGTAATTTCAGTGTTATAAACTTTTCAGATGAAATGGCAAAACATTCCGAAATCTTGATTCAGTGATTAGCGTTACATTTGTATTGTAATCGCATTATTGTTATTAATCGCATGTCAGAGCTGCTTTTACGAACCTCTGTGTTGCTTACTGAATTGCTTTTTAGCTACCCCATTCAATGTGGTTGGTTTTTAAATACTGAAATCCTTGCATGTAGTGACCTACTGGGAAGCCAAAAAAAGAGAAAAGAAGGCTGAAGAAGTCTCTGATCTCACAACGGATGATGAGCATGCGAAAAAGAGGGTTAGGAGGCCCACTGAGAAGCTCCTCTACGCAGGTGAGCGTCCACCACTGCTGAAGTGTGTTTGCCCAGCATGCTTCATTGAGTCCTACATTTGTTATATGCTTCGCTACTGTTCATGAACATTACTTTACCAGTTCACTAATTTATTGAAATGACTAATGACTTTAGCCATTTTTAACCTTGTAGAGTCTGAGGATGACAGTGGCAGTGAAGTGCCAAAGAACAAGAGGCAGAGGAAAGTGACATCTTTCATCTCTAGCGATGACAGCATTGACAGCAGTGATCATGCTCCTGCAGCTGGTCAGAAACCTGTGCAGCAGATGCCTTTTGCTGCCCGCCCTGCTCCTAGAAATATAGCAGTGTCGGCAGCGCCTGGTCAAGAGGAAAGTGCGATACAAGGTGAACACTTGTGCCTCTACTTAGTTGCAATCAGCATCTAACACGCAACATATTTTGAAAGAGTAACTAAAATTGCTAGTGGACATGGTTACTTCTGTGTTGCGGTGCTTTCCTAGGTTAGTACAACTAAAATTTGGTCAATTAGGGAATTCTAGGCAGCAGTTCATTTTTGCTGTGTCGTTATTTCAGTGCATTTTTTTATTTTTTTGCATTTCTGTCTCAGGGCTTCTGAAAAATGCCTTAAAAATGCTGGCAAAGGTGGAAGAAAAAATTGATCATATGACAGAAAGTGTGCAACGTCTTCAAAACGCCCAAGGAAATGCACGACCAGTGCCCTCAGCAAGCTTGGAAGTCCTCCAGCTCTTGCCTCTTTCAACTTTTGAAGAAGTTGAGAGTCTGGAGTGCCTCCTGGATGATACAGAAAATAGAAAGACCTTGGCAAGTGCTTCTTTACTTTGTATGAGCTTAAAAACCTAAAGTGCTATTTGTTTTTTTTTCTTCATTTCAAATACAGGTGATTATTTCATTTGGTGTCGTTTGTGAAAATGATGCCTTATGCGAACACTTGAAGTTGGTCTTCTGGACATGAAGGCTTAATGTATGATATATGAGGCAGGGTGGCTTATAACTGCTGTGGCATTTGGAAGCTGAGACCTAATCCCAGCTGCAATGGCCCCACTTTGAAGGGAGGAAGGGGGAGGTGCAGAAGACGCTATGGGCTATTTGATTAAACTGCCTGTGACAAAATATGTACAATACAAAACAAACGAGGGTTGAGGGGGAGCCTTAGTTCGTTAGCCAACATTTCAACAAGAGAACTCCTCCATCTGGGCAAGTGTGGTCATCATTGGTGGGAGAGCCTCTTTATGTTACTTTTGTTCAGGTCAAGCTGACCTTTTTTTCCAATGTCTGTGCAATACCTTTTTCTAATTTACATTAATCACCTAGCCGTTCCCTGAACTCCATTCCCTCGCCTGTAATTCTTCCTGAAGGAAGTGAAGGCTCTATTTAACCGCTCCAAGTGATGATCGCACTCGCCCAGATGAATATGAGCATTTGTTAAAATGTTGACTAGTGGACTAAGGCTCCTTCTCAACCCTTGTTTGTTCTTATGTGTTGTCATGAATCCCATCTTCCTGCCTTCTTTCTACTGTGAAAAATATGCTCAAGGCAGTTACATACTTGCGGGTCAAGTAACTAATGAGGATTCATGTTTTCATTCATTAACTAACCAATTGTTCTGAGTGTACAGAGTCATTTATAGTTACTATAGTCGGACACAACTCAAGAAAAAAGCGGCATTTCCCCTCAAAGGATCCCCCTCCAACCATTGGCGTTGACTGATTTTCAGGACGTCGTGGTTAACCTCAGTGAATGACATTACAGGGAGTGGCACATGAAAGGCGGCTAACAGCGACTTAAATGGACTAACCCCGGAGTCATGACAATCAGTTGACTCCATTGACTGGTGGGGGACCTTTTAGGGGAAATGCTGCTTTATTTGAGTTGTATCTGACTAGATCAAAATATAAATATTTATTACATATTCTAATGTTCTCAGATCTCCCATCTGGCTTTGATTGGAGGCTCTTGCCAGAAGGACGTAGTGCGGCAGCTAATGAAAAGGGCCATTACCGATGAGCTAGCCAAAGGCTATTGCCTGACTGGCAGGAAGGGCAAGAGGCCATTCATGGAGTTGAAGCTGATGAATATTATCATTGGTTTGTACAAATTTTGTGTTTTATTGTGGAAAGCCCTTATCATATCACAATAATTCTAGCACTTTATAGTTTGTCGTGAAGGAGTCATGAAGAAAAGCATGCTTCATGAATTTATAATTTTCTGGAAGGCAAATCCACAGAACAGTTTCTTTTAGGACATAATTCAAAAGTAAATGTGCTGAGGCATATAACAGACCAAAAGGTACGCATCTCAGTGTGTACATGTTTGAAATTTGTAACAGAAGTTGTAGAAGTGCAGTTCTGAACTGTAGCAGGTATCGATTTCTAGTGTTACTTGTGTAATGCTGTGATACTGTGTCTTTGCAGCTTCACTTCGGCTCTCTTGCCCATCTGGGAAAGAAGTGGATTTTAGGCATGACATTGCCGATCACTTTCGCCACGCACCGGCGCGCTGCAAGAAACGGCAAGTCAGAGCCAATGTTCCCGATTTGCGTGTGGAAGCTGGGTTAATTGAATAGGCTTATGTGCAACTCTTTAGAAGAACTTCTGCATTGTACTAGAAACGGCACATTCTGTATTGATTTCAGCCAATTGACATCTAAGTGTTGAGCCTAGTGCCGAACATGAGGCATATTGTGTGGGGCAGTAGAGGTAGTTAAAATGCATGGGACATAGAGGCAACCAAGAATGTTTGTTTTGTTATTTGTACTTCTCTGTAAGAAGTGTGAAATGCTACTATACTGCGATCTATGGTGTAGCACATTTTAGGGGCAAAAAATTTGTGGGTGTCTTTGCTTCAAGCTTTATCCTTCGTATTTGTAATCCAAAAAATATTGGCACACTCCATACACAGTACAATTCTATCTTGCAAACTAAGTTTTTGTTTCTTCATTACTTTTTCAGTGCACAAACCTGAATATTAGTAATTTGTGTGTTTTTATTTCAGTGACCTCATTCGCGTGCTGGATGACGAAGATGCATAATTGTGTCAAATAAATGTTTCAGTGGATTTAACATGTGTATCATTTGTAATTCTTGCACTATTGTGCCTGCATCTTTCAAGTAACAAGTCAGTAGTGCAAGTCTGCCTTAAAGTGCACGATCACTACTTACCATCTTTTGGCAGGTGATTTGCATTCATATATAGATGTGTGTAGCAGTTGACAAAAGGCAGCAGACACGCTTTTTGCATGATTCCTCTATCAGCTGTGACCACACCGCACATACTGCACGCAGGTAGTACTGCTCATTTAGCTTTTTATCCAGCTGCTCCCCGAGGAATGTGCATGCAATGTAACAGAATACAATAAGGCAACGTAGAAGCAACGTTTTTCTGGGCGTTTCTTGTTGATCCAACGTCAACATAACATCACATCAACGTTCTCTAAACGTTGCAAAAACGTTGAAGTGTAACGTTATCTGGTGATCAAAAATAGTGACATTAGCAACATGAAGGCAACGTTTTGCACCGACATTCTTGAACATTCAGATAACGTTTAAGCAACATTTTGCGTTGCTTAGACGTTATTAAACATTGGTACTTGCCTGCATTTCCTGAAATTAAGAGGAAACTGCTGTCAACTGCGAGTAAAGCTGTCGGAGACGTGAACCAAGGAGCTGGTTTGACAGGGCGCGCATCTGCCGGCAGGCCAGTATTATTGACGACTCTTTATTTTTTTTGTCGCATTCATTTCGACGAGCTGACCAGCCGCATCTTCGAAGCCAGCGCGCTACCCTCCCGCCCACCGAGCCGGGACGTCGTTTGCCTCGCCTTCCGGCAGATGGCACGCCCTGTCAAACCAGCCGCTTGGCTCGCGTCTGCGACGGCTTTACTCGCACTTGACAGCAGTTCGTTCTTAATTTCAGGAAATGCAGGCAAGTACCAACGTTCAATTACGTCGCAAATAACTTAGACCATAACATGCTACCCCGTGAGCGAGGTTTGCTCTCGATTAGGCCAGTAGTTTGCTCACAGGAATTTTTAAAAATTCTCCAGATAAAAACGAAATTTTCTGTACTTTCCCTCAATAAACTTTGGTTGTAACGGCGTCCAGCGCCGATAGAGTGGCTTGTGTGAGACACGGGTATGTGCTGCCGCTGGGCGAGTGACATTAAAACGACAGAAATAGAGCTTCTTTTAGCATTCGCCAGGTGGCGCCAAATGTCTGCAAGCACTTCCGGCAATGCGGTTTTGGGCTTAAGGGCAAAGTTCAGTCGAGATTAGACGTAAATCAGATAGCTGCTGGAATATTAGCACTAGGTGCCCACGGCAAAACCCTCAAACGAGGCAGTACAAGGGGATATGGGCTGGGCATCGTTCGAAGCACGAGAAGCTAAGAGTAAAATTCTATATGAAGAACGCCTGAGGAAATTGGACGATAAAAGGTGGGCAGCGAAGGTATTTAAATACTTGTACAGAAAGAGCGTTGACTCACAGCGGCGGAAAAGAACTAGAAAACTAACCAGGAAGTACGCCGGTCATGAAGACGGAGAAAGAAAGAGTATTAAACGACAGGTTAAAAACGCGGAAGTTGAAAATGGGATTAATTCAATGGAAAAGAAGCATAGTGTAGAACTCTATCGATACTGGAAAAGTCAGATTAGGAAAGAAATTTTCTATGATAACTCAAGAGGCAGTGCCCCACTTTTTGAAGCTGGGTCAGAGTGTCTTAGAACGCGCAGCTACGAATAGAAATTTAACGAAGAAGATGACACGTACATGTGCAGTGTGTGGTAGATCTGTGGAAACAATTGAACACCTCATAATCAAATGTGATGGTATCCATCCGGATGTCGATGCAGGCACAGTTACTCTTCCTGAGTCTCTAGGGTTTAAAGATAACAATGGTCACGTAAAGAAATCTGCAGTGGAAGTCAGCAAAAAGCGATTGGAGGATTGATGGCTGAAAAGCAGAGATGTGACATAAGGTTAAAAGTGTAGGAAACCGTAGGTGAAGAACATGGCGAATCTTAATGAGAACTGACAACACAGTTGAACAAAAATAAAGAAAGAAAAACTAAGCATGGGGGCAACTGCCACCACCACGTTTCAAACGAGGCGCTCCTATCCATCCGTCCACCGGAATTTCTGGATTCTGCACTTGAACTAAGAACTTGGTTATAGACTCTTTACAACGCGGTAGCATGGGCTCCGCCTTATTGGGTCACATGACAATTCTGCCATTGCCGCCCTTCGGGCCTTCTCGTTTCGACGTATATTAATTCTATGCGACAGCTGCCTACGCGCAAGCGCCCGGCTGCAAGACGCTTCTCCGGCTCTCGCTGTGGATAACGAGCTGCCGGACGGCGCAAAAACTTCGTGTGGGTGCGCATAGCACGTGTTGATATTGGAAAATGTTTGGTTGAACCAGCTGATTTCCTCCCCTCCTTCAGGCTGCCCGCGTCGCCTCGAATGTGTCAATAAACAGCGGTCAGCTCCCTGCGCGTTGATATTTATTCAGTCAGTTGATCGTCTAACGCTATTCCGCATTACTAACTTGTTGTCGGACTGCACAATAAAAGTGGGACAATGCCTGAAAGCTTGCTTTCTAGAGCTGGATATTTTTGCCGCATGTAGGAACATGTGTTCACAGCTATTAGGATTGTTCACTGCTGACCACTGTGCACGCGACTTGCATGTGATGCAAGCACGTGCACGTGATCGCCAGCCCACTGCCCAGATATTTACTCTATCCTCCGTTAACATTCTGGCTTGCAATGAAAGAACGTGGATGTTTTTTTTAAGGGCCCCTTCAGAACCTCGCCGACGTTCGACCGTGCTCTCTTGCGATGTAAAACTGAAAACTGCTCGGGATTCAGCCCCCGCAGATGTAACCAGCCGGAATAAGCTGGAATATTCGAAGTCCTGTCATGATAAATTTCAACGCTGTCCCGTGCATTAGCGTAGTTCTGTAGACCTTGGCATCGGGCAAGAGAATTGTAGAAGTGCCTCCTCTGAGGACTTTTGCAAAAGCTCCGTTGCCGCTTCCACCGTGCTAGCGCCAAATACTCACGACAGTTTAGTGGCCACTGTGCCGATGCCCAGGAAGCACTTATTGCAAAGGTCTAACAATGCACCGATCATTTGATGCATTGCATCAGTGTTTTTCGAAGGTGAGAAAGGTTACAGGCATGTACGCTCGCTCTGGCATTCCCGTAGCGGCTGCTGTCACTGAAACAAACTGGCGCGTGGGTTTGTGATAAGCTTATTTTTTCATGGAACAACACATTAACCTTCTGTTCTCCCTGAAAGCAGCATGAACTCGCAAAACAGCTCCTTTAAAAACGGAGGCTGTTATGTCGCGAATTATCTCGTATGTAACAAGCGCGTCTTTTTTTCCGACACTAGACGACAAGGTTATTAGCTCTAGATATTAATCCAACAATACGCTTGGCATCCGTATAAGAGCCGCGTTGTTCAAGAGTCACTTGACGTTCGTACACAAGCTGTACAGTGCGTGTCGATGATGTTAACGAATGCTCCGAAGGCCAGAAGTGGCTACCGTCCTTGTGGCGCCACCTCTCGTGGACAGAGCAAACTGCTCGCTGTAAAGGGTCCATAGAAAAGGTGGGGCGTATGTGGGCACTTTCGCACAAGCGGTTAAAAAGCGGAATGCAAATAAGCTTTGGCAAAACGTCGTCCAAATACTCGATAAAGGCGCCCTCGAAATTTGCTTCGCATATAATGCGAAATGCATTTAAGAGAAACCCGCGCAGGTAAATAGTTTGAGGTTACCATCATAAAAACACTGCAATGAAATTTTCACATCAAAGAAATGTGCGGAAAGGCTTGCAGACAGCTGAGATATTTTCGCAAAAGAAAATTGCACTGCACCCGGCAGAGTCAAGCGAGCAAGTTATAAGGCCCTTAAGCCCAACAAACACAGAACCTCCTCAAAATCTCCCAAAAGTAACCCATTGGGACATTTGGAATCTCCCAGGAGGTGCTCATTTTTCCCGAACACATCTAAAAAACGTCCCCACAACTAGCGATGTCCAAAAAGTTGTGCTTCCCATGGAAAGCCCCAAAAGGTTAATGCTCGATTTCTCGGCTCTG